>NC_081414.1:204669072-205000635 GCF_030272615.1 Cryptomeria japonica
ACTTAACACTGATAAAGAGTTCTTACACTTGATGCATGAAAAGGAGACAGTGGGATGTGCCATCTTTGTGAAGCCAAAGGAGGAGGAAGACAAGTTGCAGACAGAGGTACCCAAGGAGGTGAAGCAAATGTTGCAAGAGTATAAGGACATAGTGAGTGATGGAGCACCTGCAACACTTCCACCAAGAAGGTCCATAAGCCATCAAATAGACTTTGTTCCTGGTGCATCCCTACCCAATAAAGCCACATATAAGCTTACACCTGATCAAAACAAGGAGGTGGCAAGGCAAGTGCAGGAGTTGTTGGATCAAGGACTGATCAAGAAGAGCATCAGCCCATGTGCAGTCCCTGTAGTGCTAGCATCAAAGAAGGGAGGCCAGTGGAGACTTTGCACTGATTCAAGGGCAATCAATAGGATCACCATAAGGTACAAATTTCCTAATCCTAGGATAGAGGATTTGATGGACTGTTTAGGTGGTGCCATGTATTTTACCAAGCTAGACCTTAAGAGTGGTTATCATCAGATTAGGATCAAGGAGGGGATGAGTGGAAGACCGCTTTTAAGACCACATAAGGGTTGTATGAATGGCTTGTGATGCCATTTGGACTCACCAATGCCCCAAGCACCTTCATGAGGTTGATGAATGAGGTGTTAAAGGACTTCACAGGCAGGTTTGTGGTGGTGTACTTAGATGACATACTCATCTATAGTAGAACCAAAGAGGAGCACCTAGAACATCTGAGGTTAGTCCTAGAGAGGTTGCATGAAGAGAAGTTGGCAATCAACTTAGAGAAGTGTGACTTTTTGAAGCAAGAGTTGGTCTACTTGGGATTTGTGGTGTTTAAGGGAACCTTGAAGATGGATCCAAGCAAAGTGGAGGCATTCTTGAATTGGCCAGCCCCTAAAACAGGGACTGAAGTTAGGAGTTTCCATGGTTTAGCCCAATTCTATAGAAAGTTTGTGAGGAACTTCAGTGGCATATGTGCACCAGTACTTGACACCATAAAAGGAGGCCTAAAAACCAAATTCAAGTGGACTGAACAGGCTGATAAAGCATTCTAATTATTGAAGCAAGAAGTAGCCACAAAACCCATCCTACTCTTACCTACTTTTGACAAGCTATTTACATTAGAATGTGATGCAAGTGGCATTGCAGTAGGGGGTGTATTGAGTCAAGAGGGAAGGCCCGTGGCATTTTTCAGTGAGAATCTTAACCAAGCAAAGAAGAAGTACTCAGCCTATGACCTAGAATTGTATGCACTGGTTCAGTCTCTCAAAAAGTGGAGGCATTACCTACTCCCAAAGGAATTTGTGGTGTTCACAGATAACCAGGCTTTGAGTTAAATTTAAAACTCAAGAGAAGCTTAACAATAGACATTTGAAATGGATGGAATACCTCCAATCCTTTACTTTTACCATCAAGCATAAAAAGGGGCAACTCAACAAGGTGGCAGATGCTTTAAGCAGGAAGTTGTTGACTGTCCAAGAGTTACAATTGCAGAGCATAGGAATAGAAGGTTTCAAGGACCTCTATGAAGTAGATGAAGACTTCTCATCAGCCTACAAGGTCTGCAAGGAGTTTGAGAATCATTTTCCTGGTGAGTATGCAGAATACACTCTTCAAAGTGGTCTCTTGTTCAAAGGTAATCAGTTATGTGTGCCTAGAGGATCCATGAGAGAAAATCTCATACAAGAGAAACACAATGGTAGTCTAAGTGGGCACTTTGGGATCAATAAAACCTTGGATCTAGTACAAAGGTACTACTATTGGCCTAGGTTGCCAAGGGATGTGAGAAGGTATGTGGAGCAGTGTGGTGTGTGTCAAAGAGCCAAAGGAGGGTCAAGTAATGCAGGCCTCTATCAGCCATTACCAGTCCCAAATAGGCCTTGGGAGTGTGTGAGCATAGACTTTGTAGTAGGACTCCCCAAGACAAAGACAAGTATGGATAGCATCTATGTGGTAGTAGACAGGTTTTCTAAGATGAGCCATTTCATTCCATGTAAAACTACTCATGATGCTAGCTATGTTGCACGTCTCTTCTTTAAGGAGATTGTAAGGATTCATGGACTCCCACTAAGTATTGTTTCAGATAGGGACAACAAGTTCATGGGCCATTTTTGGCAAACCTTATGGAAAAGACTAGGGACCAATTTATCATTTAGCTCAGCTTACTATCCACAAACTGATGGTCAAACTGAAGTCATTAATAGGGTGTTAGGCAACTTGTTGAGGTGTCTAACCAAGGAGTATGGGCAGACATGGGATCCAGTCATTCCACAAGCGGAGTATGCTTACAATGACAGTGTAAATAGGACCACTGGAAGGAGTCCTTTTGAGGTTGTCTATGGTAGACATCTAAGAGGAGTGTGTGAACTAAGAGAACTTGGTTCCATGGAGATGAAGAGTGGCCAAGCAAAGGACTTAACTCAAACCATCAAGGAGGTCCAAGAACAGGTCAAGAGAGCCATCCTAGAGTCTACTCAAAAACTGAAAGCTAAAGTGGATGAGAAAAGGAGAGAGGTTCAATTCAAAGCGGGTGACTATGTGATGGTCCATCTGAGCAAAGCTAGAATGCAAAGCGACAAGCCTACTAAACTGCAAATGAAGAGGGTAGGACCTTGTAGAATTCTATCCAAATATGGTGAAAACACCTACAAGGTGGATCTTCCTTCAGATTTGGCTATATCACCAGTCTTCAATGTTGCTGACCTGATACTATACAAGGGTGAAATAGCAGGACAAACTGAGAATCAAGCCAAGGTACTACAAGACTTGGATGTGAATGCTTTACCTCAAGTGAAGCAACCCATAGGAGAGGAGATCTTGGATTCAAGGGTGAAAAAGTCTATTAGACACCAGGTCTATATGGAACACTTGGTGAAGGGGGTAGGTCAACCTGAGTCTGAAGCCACTTGGGTTGAAGAGGGTAGGTTCAAGAAACTTGGTATTGACCTGGCTCTCATTTCTCCCCTAGTTCCTTAAAGTTTTTGTAGAGGGGGGGTATGGTTCAAGAGCACCCTTCTAAGGTCTTCCTCCTTTTGGTTTTTGTTGGTGTTTTGCTTCTTTGAGAAGCCATTGTAAATGTAATAAGAGCCATGAGCTCATTGGTCTTATTTAGGTCCTAGTTTAGGTCCTAGGTTCTCAAGTCTTGGTTGAGATTTATTATGGAGGAGAGGTTATGTGTGCCATTGATGAGTTTGGGGTCCTTTTAGCATGATGGTGTCCATAGGATAGCCCAATGTAGGCCTAGGAGTCAAGAAAAGCAACTTTGCAAAAGTTGCTCAAAAGTTGCAAAAAGTTGCATGACAACTTTTCAAAGTTGTCAAGCAACTTTTCCACCTCATAGGTCAAAAACCTTAGTTTAGCGTGGAGAACCCTAATTTTAGCACACAGACCGAGGAAAGGATACTATATATAGTTACAAACCCTAAAATGATGGGTTGGATGTTAGTTTTTGTACGACCCAAGAAAAAAGACCTTGACTGTGACTGTGATTTTGTTGCCAGTCGGCACAAATGGAGCATCAGAGAGTGATAATGGATTGTTTTGCAGACTAAACTATGTTGAGAGCTTTGTGTTGTGTTTACTCTTCCATTTTGAGCAATTAGCTTTAGTGTGTTGTGCAGGTTTTGAGTCTTTTGTAAATATTTTGTAAAACACTCTTTCACTATCCAGTTTTGGACTGTTTTGTGTCAATGGGTTGACAACTCCTATCCCCATTATGGAATCACCATGAAACCATGGGGAATAGGAGTACAAACCCTGTATATTACCTTAGAGCAATCAGGGCCCTTGAAGATGCAGGGAAGCCATCCAAAGACCCACTCCTAGGCGAGACTGGACAGTGCCCGGCTAGGAAGGGTTAAGGTTGCAGAGGTCCGTGAGAGCAAGGAAGGTTAGAGGAGGATGGACCCTTTAGAGGAGTTGTAGAGGGGTGTGTGGAGCAACATTGGTGAGAAGGAGGAGCTTCCACCAATCCAGACAAGGTGGTAGAAACACCAAATCATCACTGTGACCCTAGCAGGCCTAAAAACCCTCTTAAAAACCCTTAAAAACCCCAAAATTCACCTAGGGCAGTGTACAGACACTTGGAGTCCCAAAACCTGGAAAATATTTGAGCTTTTGCCAATTGAAAAACAGTCCTTTTGGGGAGTTTCACAAGTTGGGTCATCGTTTGCAAGGGAGAGCCCTAAAAGTCCGGAATGGAGGCCTAATTGGGCTCATTCCTTGTAGCCCTATTTTGCAGGGAAGAAGCAAAATTGTGAGATCGGTAACAAATAGGAAGGCCTAAACCTCTTGGGGGCACATGAATGGATGGAAAACCATGTCTAAAACCTGTCCTATCCTTGCTAGGACCTAAGAAGGTGTAGGACAAGCCAAACCCTTATTAGCCTAAATAAGGGTTCTTTTGAATCTCATGAGTAGGTGAGACCTTAGGAGAAGTATTGCAAGTTGTTGGTGGGTGGATTGGGCAAGGTCAGGGGATTCCACAAGCAAGGGAAGTCCTAGAGACCCTAGGGTGTGGTTAGAACACCTGGTGATCCAAGGAAAGGATCAAAGAGCATAGACTAGGCTAGTCTATCCCATACCCATTCCCAACACTGCTAACCACCGAAACTGCGACTACAAAATAGGGAGGATCTTGCACCTCCGAAACTGCAACAGTGTCAAACTCCAACTGGAATTCGCAGATACAAATAAAATATTAAATTCACCATACCAACAACAATGCCAAAATCGGCCTTATAAAGAGCTCCGGGAAGTTTCCTGAAGGGTTACAAGTAGGCCGACAATAGTTTATTATTTTATTAATTTGGGCCCCTTTATTTAATAATTAAATTAATTAATTAATTAAATCCTTATGATATTATTTAAAATTTAGGACCACTTAATTAATTAACTTAAATAAGTCACTTTATTAAAATTGGGGATATTACACTCTCCTTCCCTCTCCCTCTGTTTATCGCATCTTATATCTTTACCTTTCTATATCCCCATCTCCCCTCCCATTGTCTCCCTCTTTCTATCTCCATTATATCCTACCTCTCCCTCTCTCCCACTCTCTCATTATTGCTCAAACTTTCTATATATCTCTACTTCTCTACTATCATCGCTCTATTTCTCTTCCTCTCTCTCCCTTTGTAACTCTATCATCTAATATATCACTCACACACACGCACGCACGCATGCACTTCGTGTTTCCCCCTCCCTATTTATACTTTTTATATCTCCTTCTCACTCAAACACATAAAATCCTTGTTTCTCCTTCCCTTTCTCTCTAGATTATTTGTCTTTATTACCTCCTTTACCTCATATTATTGACCCTCTCTCTCTCTCTCACACACACACACACACACACACACACACACACACACACACACATGTATTGCACAAATGTACACAAAAATAGACAAATTTTCCCCTAATTGACCTTCTAGACACCTATTCGACGTACCCATTGCACACCAAGGTGCAATTGCTAGTTTTATTATAGGGCAGAGGACCCAGTAGTCGTGCACCCTAACTTCGTGCTTCTCAAAATCCTACGTGGAAATTTCAAATCACTCCCAATTTTTTACAGTATCTTACTTGGCAAGTCCCCTGCTTATAACTAAGGTTTTAGGGCCACATCATCAAGTATGGTGCCACATCAGTATGCTTTTTGCCAAGGTGTCCAAAACAACCCCCCAAAAAAGTGAGACCAATAGGCATGCAAAAGAGGCCCAATACTTGTGCAGCTAATGTGGCATCACATGATTGGTTACTTTTCTTAACTATTGGTACATTTCCTAACAATAACAACTTTAAAGTCACAACTATTGATGCATAAACACACAAAAATTTATATTTTATGTTTCAAACAATAGTTTTTATTTGTACTATTATTGAAACAAAAAATATCAACAACCCTCAAAACAATTGATACATATACTCTTCCTCTAATATAAAAAATTAATGATAAACCATCATTCATCTATCACGAGTCTCTTTCATTCGTTAAGCATACACTACTTATGAATGTATTAACTCGAAACCTTTACAAAGAAGTCTTTGCTCTTAGAAATTTCGAAGAACCAACAACACGATTATATTGAAATTTAAATATCCTCTTCATTTTCTTGTTGAGATATTTCATAGAACCAGGTAACAGCGAGATTACTGTAGCAAGGTGAAACAGCAGCAGGCGCACGCAATCCATTACAGCTTAAACAGATGGTCAGTTTTTTCTTTAAACCCTTGCTTCGGGAGATAAAAACAATACCCATTTCAAACTTCAGAACAGTAACAATTATTTGATGCCGAAATTTCGTGTTCATTACAGCTGCTGAACGAATATAAGATGGTCTTAAATTTTAAAGGGACTAAGTAATCTCGCTGTGTATTACAATTAAATTGGCTGCCCCTCATTAGCATAGCAACATGTTTCAGGTTTTATGAGATGGGACGAGGTTGGAATGTAACTTAATTTGTTTTACAAGGGATTTAATTTGGTTTGCCTGTAAATCTGTTTACTTTGATCTGGTGATAGATTTCTTATAATATCACACGATTTTGTAATCCGTCTAGGAAATTTTATCAGACATCATGATCACTTATTACTGGACTGATCGCAATCTCTTGTTTGTTTGGCAAAAGGGTTTTAAATTTTAGCGTGTAAAACAGCTATGGTCTTAGTTGCTAGAAAGGCCCCATAAAATCTAGAATGGTGCCTAACTTGTTATTTTAATCACATGGATCTTTGATCTTTAGTTGCTGTAAATACCATAAAATGCGCTATGGTGCTTACTTGGTAATTGAATCATACGGGTTTGTTTTAAACTTTAAATATCTCTTCAACTTTTATGCAGTAATTGTTGAGGTCCACAGTCATTCAAGTATCTTTGAAATAGCCTGTACCTCAAGTTCTAGAGTGCCCAGTGGTTTGTATGCGATATCCCACGTTTGAGTCCTAGCGGACGTTGCAGGGGAGTGTTGGAGGTAAAAATCCACACTGTTTAAAAGGTTGAACTGTACGAGGCTGTAATAAACTGAATTTCTTGTTTTTCATTTTCTTAAATTTTTTGAAGTGCAAGCTCAAGGATTTGCTTTTTATGACTAAATCTAATCATTAACTATTTATTGAACATTTAGGTCTCCATAACATAATAAATAAAATTAGAGGAGTAATGCATATTAAACAACAATCTTATTACCTAAGACGTTAATTGAACTTTCTTGGCTCTCCAATCCCGGTATACCTATAGATGTTGATCATCCTCCTTAAGGAATTATCGTCGAAGGCGCTAAATCCCTAAGATCTTTTTTCCAGTTCATAAGGATTTAAGGCAAAAGTACCTTATTTTTCTAGCACACCCCAAGAGTTGCAGCATTCTTAGCTAGCTAGCTCTGACACTCTACAAATAACAAGGATTAAACATCTTTATTTCGTTATCAAGTCATTTCAATCTCAAACCTTTTCAAGTGTTCTGGTTAAATGTGAGAACTAACAAGGCTAATGAGGCAATTGCTACCCTTACCAGGCATAGAGTGATCCAACTCTTCTTGTAAGGGTATTAACCCTTCGCTAGGATATTATGACCCTTGTTACATATTGAATCAGCACAATATTAAAGTAAAGTTAGATTATGATCCACGACTGCCCTTTACTCCACTCTATTTTAAATGCTCCAAATTCAAAAATTAAACTATGACGGAATACAACTGGTCATTTCATCAGGCACTAAGATTTAGATGAGGATAAACTAACTTCGGTACTTAATCCATTCAAAACCTTGTACATAATTCTCACGCCACTTCCATCTAGAAGTATATTTATCTAATTTAACACACAGTGGAGAACTAAACTTCTGTCATATAAAGGATATAATCTTTCATGTATTCAATTCTGTTTTTAGTTACTACTTACAATTAGTATGCCTTCTTTCTGTGTGAGTTCAAGAGTGTCCACCGATTTCTTCAAAATTGGAAGCATCCATCCCTTTGGAAGAAGTGTGTAATTGGGTGGAGCTGTTTCTGCTCCACCCACAGCAGGCGATGTTAGAAGGTGGCTTTGAATTTGGATATTAGCAGAGAGGGCTTTAACTTTTGGGGTCTTGGCTCCTAGCATTCCCAAGGAGTTAGGGTCTTAAATTGGTTGTGTGGAGGAGGAGTTGTGGGCTGTTAACTATGATTTAGAGGATCTGACTGCCTTTGTCAGAATTGGCATATAGCGATTAAATATGTGCAGTTGTTCCATAATCAAGGGACTTTCGAGGTGTCTAGTGTGCACACTTTGCCCTCTCTGGCTGATGGCATGTTGGCACAGGCTGTGAAACTTTCTGAGATTGTTCAAGGTATTTAATTTGAAGCTCTTTGTAACTCTGGTGGTAGATGGGGAGGTGGTTTCCAAGCAGGTTGTGGTTGCTGGTGATGGGTACGTTGGCAGGATGAAATGTGGGGATTTGGATTCTGGTTCTGCTTGCAGTGTGGGTAGATGGGATGTTTCGTGGCTCTTGTAATCTGTCCTTGACTGTTTGCTTGCAGGTTTTTGGTTTTGTTGGTTGCCACCACCCGTGTGAGTTTGGATTTGATTTTCATTCTATGCTTAGTTTCTGATGTAGTTTGATATGCGTACTGTTTTCTTGGATGGAGGCCCCTATGGAATTCCCTCTAATGTTATATAAATTTATAAAAGAGCAATTAGTTAGCTTCACCAATAAAAATCTTCAAACTTTGTTGTTCTTATTCATTTAATTCTCGAACCTTCTCATATTACACTTTTCTCCAGATTCTTTGATAAAATTTGCTCATTCTATAAAAGCCCTGAAAAGGTGGTCCTATATTGATAAAGTCCATTTGCCCTGGAAAGGCAGTTTATTCCTTTGCTCATCAGCAAACTTTGAAGATTGCTCAATATCCTTTGGCATTGAAATGGAGTTATCATCATATCCTCCCTTTTCCATGATTGAACATGATATAACATCGCAATCCCAACAGAGAACTTATGTTAGACACGCAAATACTGGGGGCGAGGGGTTAACCAGTATTTACTACTTTTTACATTGAACCAACTGTATTAATAACAGCATCAAAACATTATCAATAACAATGCAAGTAACGAACACATCCACACAAGTGAACACCAGATTTGCGTGGAAACCCTGAAGTGAAAAGCCACAGTGAGAAAAGTTGCTTGGGTCTATTGCCCAAATCCAGCCTCACAAAGTAATATAGAACTTGCAATAATTTGTAGGCACACATCCACATGAATTGCAACCCAAAAGGAAACACCAATTGCCGATATTATTCGTAGGCACCAACCTACAGGAGACACAAATCCCCTAATCAAAATTGAGCACCGACCAGCCACTGAGCATCAACTCAGTTTATGAGGCACCAACCTCAATTATATTGAAAGATATAGAAACTACAATGAATCTGTCATGAGGACCTTTACAAAATCGCTTCACATATTCTCAACTTGATCTGTGTAATGTCCCCTTGTTGAAATAGGATTTATTAATAATTAATAATAATAATAAATTAAAATATAAAAGAATAAAAATAAAATTTAATATAATTAAAATTTTGAATGGTTAAAAGGCATGAAATGAAAAGTTGTGACACGCTCTCGGGCTTAGTTGGGTTGGGTAGTTTCCTAGCGCCCTTTCGAATTCCTTTTAAACTAAGCAATGATTGGTTATAGGTTGATCAGCTAGTCATAATGTTTATTGTAATCTGCCTGTTCACTATGTCTGCATATATTCATGTGACTGCTCTGTGTTTTCATGTGTATGCTCCGTGTTTTTATGTGTATGCTTCGTGTTTAGTTCAAGCCTAATGCATTCCTAGCATGTCCATTCCATGAATCTCTATGATTATTGCCTTGGGTTAATCTAGAATATGAGAATAACAAGAGTAAACTAAAAAGATATGAATTTATTTAGGGTAATAGATACGTGCCATGCTTCTAATCCTCATCTTAATAAATGTTAAGATCACCCATGCTTTAACACAGAGATATCCATAGTATGGTGCAAGTGTTGGGTCAACCAAATTAAAGAAGAAATGCCAATGTCCAAGGGTTGAGTTATTCAGTTCTTAGAAACCTACATTGCTTGAGGACAAACAATTTTGGGAAGGGCAGACTGTAATGTTACCTTGTTGAAATAGGATTTTTTTTTTTTTTTGTAACCCATTGGTATCCCCACGATCCAGCCCAGCGTCTCCCCTCGCCTTACCTTGGTCTTATGGATGCCAAGTTGGGGTTCAAGGAAAGGCGAGCTGAGGCAAGACTAGTCCACTGGAGGTGCGGAGACTGCCCACAAGCCCCAAACACCAGGCAAGCCCGGCAGGAGTTGAACCCAAGACCAATGGTTAGCAAACCCACGGCCCAAGCCAACTCATCTACCGTTCGGGACTTTGTTGAAATAGGATTTATTAATAAATAATAATAATAAATTAAAATATAAAAGAATTAAAATAATATTTAATATAATTAAAATTTAGTTAAGTTTAATGAATGGTTAAAGACATGAAATGAAAAGTTGTGACTCCCTCAAACCTGCGATATAAAAGAGAGAAGAGAACTTCATTTGGGGAGAAAAAAGATGAAGGAAGAAAGAAGGGAGCGAAGGAATTAAGGAAGCATTGATGAGAAGAAGATAAGGAAGTGACTCTTTCAAAGGGGCAGCAATGATGAAGGGTTGTGACCCTTTTGAAGGGTGTTAATCATGTTGTGACCATTATGAAGAGGCGCGACTCTCCCTCACATTGGAGGATGTAAAGGGGAGAAGTTTTCATTTGAGAAGGAGATAAAGAAGGTGAGATCAATTTGGGGAATAATATATTATTCTCAAGGGCAACAATGAAAAGTGGCGACTCAATTCTTATGAAAGGTGCTGACCCTTCCACCGATAAAGTATAAAGAAGAATTCATTTGAAGCAATGAAGGGGACTTATCAATCGATGGAGGAAATCAATAAAATTAACATCAATTCTCTTAAGAAAGCAAAGAATCTTCATTTATCAAATACAGATTGAACCATTCAGCAATAGCACTCGCCCAAGAGAGCAGCTTTCAGCTTTCAAAGAGGGAAACACCATTGAATTGAATCTGTCCAAATTACCACAGCAGACTAAAAACACATAACCTGCAATAATTCTACAAGTATAGTGGGCAAGATTGTAATGTCCCTACTAGCTAGAGATCACTGTCCTGCAAAACAGATTGTTAGAATACAACAAATATATATATATATATATATATATATATATAACTAATCTAACTTGCAATTTAACTTTAAAAGGCTTAATTAACACTAATCACAATTCTTATCTAATAAAAAGGATACGAATGCCATACGGTGATATGTCCTTAGGCAGCTATGAAGCTCGCCTTCTTGGAACCCATCTTGGTTCCAAGCCATCTAGGAAATCGAAGGTGAATTCGATTCCTATCTTAGATGTAATTTCTTACACCCAAGCCATCTAAGAAATCGAAGGTTAATTCGATTCCTGTCTTGGATGTAACTTCTTACACCCAAGCCATCCAGGAAATCGAAGGTTAATTCGATTCCTGTCTTGGATGTAACTTCTTACACCCAAGCCATCCAGGAAATCGAAGGTTAGTTCGATTCCTGTCTTGGATGTAACTTCTTACACCCAAGCCATCCAAGAAATCGAAGGTTAATTCGATTCCTGTCTTGGGTGTAATTTCTTACACCCAAGCCATCCAAGGAAGACCATGTGTCAATTCCTTGCCTTGGATGATGCATCTCATCATCCAAGTCCATCAGAGGGGATCGGCCAGATCCGTCTCTTCTTGGATGAACTTAGTCAACCAAGCCATATATATGCATATAGATATTCAGTATATACTGCCTACCAAGGATTATCATAATCCCTCCATTAGGCTAAGGGAATTTCTTCCCTATAGCCTCCATCATATAATCACATTAATATTACATTTTATAATTCATTACTGTTTTCCATTCCATAATTTACGTCTTCATTTACATGTTCTTTAATCTTTCTAATGATCCTAAATATACATACATATTCTACATAGATACCTATCTTTATTGCTACATTCATATAAGTAATCATTAGAGATATATGTATTCATAAAAATGCATTAATATATATGTGTGTGTGTGGCACACACGTCCACACACATATATACCTTAAGACTTCTTAACCCCCGTTACCTGTACGCAGATTGTAGCCTGTAGTTGTAGTTCGCACAGTAGATGTCTCCTGCAGATTGGGAGGCATACCACAAAGAACACAAATGTTACTTCCTGTAACTTGATAACAATTCTGATCTGATCTTATTAATGGTGATGTCACTAGATGCTTTTGATTCCTTCCTTTTATATCTCTCAATTTGAGGGAGAGGTCACACCTCTTCATCATGTATGCCCATTGGCAAGAGACATACCCTTTCACCATTAGCACCCTTTGAAAGAGTGCAACTCTTCATTATTTCTACCATTTGAAAGGGACCCAACCTTTCATAATCAGATCTGCACTTATTATTTAAATCAGATCTGCACTTCGCATTTCCAAATTCTCCCCCCCCCTCTCAAATGAGGTTTTCTTCTCCCTTTTATATATCATTATTGAGGGAGTCACAACTTTTCCTTTCATGTCTTTTGACTTTTCATTCACTTAATTAATTTTTAATTAATCATATTTAATTATATCATTTTATATTTTAATTTTATTATTATCATTTATTATTAAATTCTATTTCAACTGGGGATATTATTATCATTTATTATTAAATTTTATTTCAAAGTGGGGATATTATTATCATTTATTATTAAATTCTATTTCAAATATTCATTCGTTGGTAATTATTATATAAATTAAGAATCATTGGCTTATTTAGGATATATATAACGATCATGGAGGGGACATGACAGTCCGCCCTTCTCGAAATTGCTTGTCCTCAAGCAATTGACAATTTTTTCAAATTGAGTTATCGCCCAATATGAATCAAAAACACGGAGCATACACATAAAAAACACGAAGCATACACGTGAATACACGCACTGTCAGGTTTTTCTTATTGACTAGAATGATTCAATGATTTATTTTTTACCCTACAGGATGGAAGGATTATTGCTCTGATACCACTGTAATGTCCCTACTAGTTAGAGATCACTGTCCTGCAAAACAGATTGTTAGAATACAACAAATATATATATATATATATATATATATATATATATATATATATAACTAATCTAACTTGCAATTTAACTTTAAAAGGCTTAATTAACACTAATCACAATTCTTATCTAATAAAAAGGATACGAATGCCATCTTGGAAATCGAAGGTGAATTCGATTCCTGTCTTGGATGTAATTTCTTACACCCAAGCCATCCAGGAAATCGAAGGTGAATTCGATTCCTGTCTTGGATGTAACTTCTTACACCCAAGCCATCCAGGAAATCAAAGGTTAATTCGATTCCTGTCTTGGATGTAACTTCTTACACCCAAGCCATCCAGGAAATCGAAGGTTAGTTCGATTCTTGTCTTGGGTGTAACTTCTTACACCCAAGCCATCCAAGGAAGACCACGTGTCAATTCCTTGCCTTGGATGATGCATCTCATCATCCAAGTCCATCAGAGGGGACCGGCCAGATCCGTCTCTTCTTGGATGAACTTAGTCAACCAAGCCATATATATGCATATAGATATTCAGTATATACTGCCTACCAAGGATTATCATAATCCCTCCATTAGGCTAAGGGAATTTGTTCCCTATAGCCTCCATCATATAATCACATTAATATTACATTTTATAATTCATCACTGTTTTCCATTCCATAATTTACGTCTTCATTTACATATTCTTTAATCTTTCTAATGATCCTAAATATACATACATATTCTACATAGATACCTATCTTTATTGCTACATTCATATAAGTAATCATTAGAGATATATGTATTCATAAAAATGCATTAATATATATGTGTGTGTGTGGCACACACGTCCACACACATATATACCTTAAGACTTCTTAACCCCCGTTACCTGTACGCAAATTGTAGCCTGTAGTTGTAGTTCGCACAGTAGATGTCTCCTGCAGATTGGGAGGCATACCACAAAGAACACAAATGTTACTTCCTGTAACTTGATAACAATTCTGATCTGATCTTATTAATGGTGATGTCACTAGATGCTTTTGATTCCTTCCCTTTATATCTCTCAATTTGAGGGAGAGGTCACACCTCTTCATCATGTATGTCCATTGGCAAGAGACATACCCTTTCACCATTAGCACCCTTTGAAAGAGTGCAACTCTTCATTATTTCTACCATTTGAAAGGGACCCAACCTTTCATAATCAGATCTGCACTTATTATTTAAATCAGATCTGCACTTCTCATTTCCAAATTCTCCCCCCCCTCTCAAATGAGGTTTTCTTCTCCCTTTTATATATCATTGTTGACGGAGTCGCAACTTTTCCTTTCATGTCTTTTGACTTTTCATTCACTTAATTAATTTTTAATTAATCATATTTAATTATATCATTTTATATTTTAATTTTATTATTATCATTTATTATTAAATTCTATTTCAACTGGGGATATTATTATCATTTATTATTAAATTTTATATCAAAGTGGGGATATTATTATCATTTATTATTAAATTTTATATCAAAGTGGGGATATTATTATCATTTATTATTAAATTCTATTTCAAATATTCATTCGTTGGTAATTATTATATAAATTAAGAATCATTGGCTTATTTAGGATATATATAACGATCATGGAGGGGACATGACAAAGATTTAGTGTCTTCCCAAAAGGGGAACTTACAATCTGCATCAATTGGCAAATCTGATCTACTCCACAATGCTCAAAGTGTGGATAGGATATTACATCTCCACACACACATTTTACACACAACTCTTACTAACCTTCACATGAATGATCGACAATATATATTTATTCCTCTATGATATTATCATCTCCCTGTTGGTCTAGAACCATTTAGCAACATCTGCAACTCATCATGTCGGCCAAAGATAAATTCTTAATTCAAAACATCATGTAACATGCATTTGGCCCCACCCAAAATCAAATGCGGTAACATAAGAATAAGAACATGCTATGCACTTTCAAACATATGCTTAACTGGTCCCAATCTTTTTTCACGTGCTTCCTCTAGCTAGCACATGTTTCCTTTCTCTAGCGCATCCAACGGAAACTCTTGCACAACCAACTAATGAACATAATGAACACTCTGTCACTTCTAACTCTCTGTCCTCTAAAGCAAAACTTTGAAACTCAAATATACTGTACTTCGTGTGTAGCCTTAATGTCCAAATAGCAAGCCAAAACACTTAACTGTGGTAGAATGCAGTATCGAGAACAATGACATTGCAACTTGATACATATATACTCTCTGAGCAATAGACTCTAGAAACTTAACACAGACACACCCCCAGACTTCCACAAATGTAGTAGACATTTAGGAGCAGCGGATTCCGGTACAAATTCCCTGTGTTGCTTCTATAATGATAACGCTGACATTCTGCAACTAATAATCCAGCTTGATATCAATGACATAATCTATACAACAACTGTTAATCCAACTTAACATCAATGATAGTAGTTGTCCAACATAATCTGTCCAACAAACTCCAGACTACTTTTGACAACCGTGACATCAATGACAACACCATGTTCAGCAATCTTCCCCTTTGTCATTGATGGCAACAACAAAATGCTCCCCTTGTCAACAACAGGAAAGAACTCTCCCCCTTTGAGGAATAATTTGTTCTCGGATGTGCTATCTTTCCTTAGACCTTACATTATCTCTCCCTCGAGGTATTTTGGCATCCTCTCCCCGTTTGACATCAATGGCAATGGGACACTTAGACTCTCACTTTGAGGTTTTCTCTCCCCCTATGTTATACAACCCACTCACTGTATCTTATTGCACTTCATTTCAAAAGCTTCTATTCTATTTGTGGCAGGGAGTCATCACACAGTAGAGACTCCTGTTCATCATATCCAAATTATGAGATAATTTGGTCATGTCCTATTGCAGTATCACTTCGGGGATGCATGAATGATATGCTGGTCTCTGAACCTGTACTTCTTGATTTAAGAGGAGAGAGATATTAGTTATTACTCCCATCTTCTGCCTGAGAAACTCAATTCATCATACTCCATTTTTCTGTACCATAACCAGCATTCATTTGTCTGTCCCAAAAGGCATTTCTTTTGTTTGATCTCAATGAGGTTATACACATCACTTTCTGTCCAGCTTCCTTCCGCAACAAGCTTTCTAGTTCTTGCTTCTTTGATTTCACATCCTTCCGCATTGAATGAAGGATTGTAGCCTTTGTTACACATTTTACTTATGCTTAGTAAGTTATGCTTTAGATCTTCAACATACAAAACATCGTATGTCTTAGTTTTGCCCTTTAGGGATATCTTAGTAGCATAATTGTCACCAAGTCTTACTGATCTGTCATTCCACTTTTTTCAGATTGATAAACTTGCTTTTGTCTCTAATCATGTGACTAGAACAACCGCTGTCAATGATCCATGGATTCTTCTCACTCTGTGCATGAAATGTAGTCTATGCAACGATTGATTTTTCAAACTTTTTTTTTTCTGTTTCTTTTTCTACATCTTCCCAGATTCACTCTTTTGATCTGCAGAGATGTTTTTCTTTCCTATCCAACTTAGAAGGATTCACAAAACCACTTCTGCAATGTCTTGCAATATGTTCAAATTGGTTGCACTTGTAACATATGATATTGACGTTAAACAAAAGTGCAAATGCATTTTTGCTTACAAAATTACTCTTTCTTGTAGGGAACCTTCTACAATCTACTGCCTTCTGACCAAACTGATTATAAGTAAAACAGTAACCAGAAAATGAATAATTGAACCTGTTATTGTAAGCTTGTCTTCTTGGATGTTGTCTTCTGAATCTTCTATCCTGCTTGCTAATTTGAATGAATGGGTCTTCTTCCTTTTTGTAGTCTTCAATCTCCTTGGATTTATTAGAACTTGAACTTCCAGAGGCATTCACATCAGGATCCTTTGGATTTGTCTTCTTAGGATGCTCAGTAGTCTTTGCACTCTGATTTTTATCAAATCCAATACTAGTTTTGATGTGGGGTGACCTTTGACTGTTAATGATCTCATCCAGAATCTTGGTGCTCTTTCCAAACATCAAATTCTTATTCAATAGACTATTAGTTTTTTCCAGATCCTTTCTAAAGGATACAACTTCTCATAGTCCTTTTCTTTAGCTTTTAATTTTGCTGTCATGAGATTTTCTTCCTCTTTGCTTCTTCTATCTGAACTTTAGATTTATGATCTACACTTCTGATTCTTTTAGCTTCTGCCTTTGTTTCCTATTTTCTTTGCTATCTTCAGATCATCTAGGGCAGAAATGAGCTCTCCTTCTAGATTAACTTCCACATCTTCTTCCTCATCTCCGGAGTGCACTTAACTGCATTACAGCCTGAGATTTCCATTGCCATGAATAAAACATTTTTTCTTCCATTTTCACTCCTGGAGGTGCAATGATCACATTCATCAAATGAATAGCTATCTTCCTTAGAATAGAAACTTTTCTTATGTTTATGAAAGTTCTTCTTCTTATGCGTCGACTTACAACTCTTCTGATAAGGCTTGTATTCCGTTTCTTTATCACTACTTACTTTGAAGGGACATTTAGAAGCAATGTGACCTATTTTATCACAATTGAAACATTTCAAGGGTAACTTACTTTTATACTTGTCGGAGCCCCTTTCTAACTTCACAAAATTTGCTTCTTCAAGCTCTGATTCATCATTGGAGTCAAAATATTCATTCTTCTTTGAAGCTTTGAAGGCTGCCTCTTTTCTTGAAGTCTTATTATTCACAATCCTCATCTCATATGCAATTAGTATCCCAGATAGTTCATCTACTATCAAACTATATAGATCTTTAGCTCCGACTGCAAATACCTTCGAATCGAACCTTAAGGAAAGGGATTTGAGTACCTTTTTCACAATTACTGATTCTTTCACTTCTTCACCATTCCTCTGATGGTATTGACAATTTCATCCACCTAGAGAAGGTATGCGGCAATATTCTCTTCTTCCTTCATCTTCAAACTTTCAAATTATCTTGTTAGGTTTGAAGTTTTGCGTGTTTGACCTTACCATCTCCTTCATAGATATTATGAAGCTTGTCCCAAATCTCCTTTTCTGTCTTGCAGTGCATTATCTTGACAAACTCAAAGTTAGATAAGCCACATAAAATAGCATTCTTTGCTTTTGCATTACTCTCACAAGCTTTCTTTTCGACCTAATCACTTGGAGGATTCTCAGTAATTTCATAACTATCCGAAATAGATTGCCAAACATCAAACCCTAATGCCAAAGCATAGTTAGATCCATCAAATAGTGGCGCCTTGTTTGAAGAAAGACCTTTTGCTGCCATCCCGAATCTACTTCAAGCTGTTAAGCTTCACTAAGGAACCTTGCTTTGATACCAATTGTTAGACTCACAAATACTCTGGGGGGGTGATGAATCAGTATTTACTACTTTTTACAGTGAACAACTACATTCATAACAACATCAAAACGTTAACAATAACAATGCAAGCAACGAACACATCCAAACAAGAGAAGACCAGATTTACGAAGAACCACGGTGACAAAAGTTGCTTGGATCTACTACCCAAATCCAGCCTCACAAAGTAATATACAACTTACAATAATTTTGCAAGCAACAATCCATAGGAATTGCAACCCAAGGAGAGACCAATCCCCAGTATGATTCGCAAGCACCAACCTACAAGAGACACCAATCCCCTGTTCAAAACTGAGCACCAACCCAACTGCTAAGAATCAATTCAGATTATTAGGCACCAATTTCAATTACAATGAAAGATATAGAAATGACAATGAATCTGTTATGAGGACCTTTACAATCTTGCTTCACATATACTCAACTTGATTTGCATCGACTAACAAATCTGATCTGCTCCGCAATGCGCAAAGTCTGGACAGGATGTTACATTTCCACACACACTTACACACTTTATATTCATTCCGCTATGATTGGTAATATATGTTCATTCCGCTGTGATATTATTGTCTCTATGTCAGCCTAGAATCATTTAGCAACATCCACAACTCATATGTTGGCCAATGATAAATTCTTCATTCAAAACAACATATAACATGTAGTCAGCGTGACCCAAAACCAAATGGAGTAACATAGGAATAACAACACGCTATGCACTTTCAAATATAAGCTTAACTGGTCCCAATCTTCCTTCACATGCTTCCTCCAGTTGGCGCACATTTCGTTTCTCTGGTACATCCAACAAAAACTCTTGCACAGTCAACTAATAAACACAATGAACATCCTGTCACTTCTAACTCTCTGTCCTCTAAAGAAAAACCTCTGAAACTTGAATACAATGTACTTCATGTATAGCCTTAATACCCAAACCGCAAGCTAAAACACCCAACTGCAGTAGAATGCTGTATCAAGAACAATGAGAGTGCAACTTGATATATATACTGTCTCCAAGAAACATAAAAAAACTTAGCACAGACATTCCCAGACTTCCGCAAATGTAGTAAACATTCAGGAACAACCGATTCCAATATGAACTCCCTGTTTTGCTTCTATAATGATAACATTAACATTCTGCAACTGACAATCCAACTTGACATTAATGACAGAATCTGTCCAAAAGCTGACAATCCAGCTTGACATCATTGATGGTATCTGTCCAACGGACTCCAAACCACTTTTGACAACCTTGACGTCTTTCTTGACATCAACGACAACACTATGTTCAACAATCTAAGCTTCAAAACGATTCAGCTTGAAATCTGCTGCAGCATGCTCTTCATATTTAGTGGTCTACATGGTAAAACTTACTCCTGATTTCTCAATGCTTCTAACAAATTACCACAGCTAGCAAAGATGTCTAGCATTGACAAGGGAAAATCACTAGATGTTTCTAATATCTTTCTTATGGACTAATGTACTGAAACTAATTTTCCTCTAGCTACAAATAAATATGAATCTTGAATCCACTCTAGTCAAATTAAAATTTTAAATTGCAGTTTAGGTCAGACAGTGATTTCTGAAGATCAAAATACCATAATAAATGTCTTTGACTGAGAATTTACTCTAGTATGTCAACATAGAGCTTCAGCAAGGAAGATGCATCTGTTTATTATACAGTCAGGAGTGTTCCGTTCAGATCTACATGCACAAATATGACTCAAAAGTAAACCCTAGTACATTCAGAGATAGCCAAACTGAAACAGAGAAAGGGGCATTAGACAATGAAGTCTGCAGTTACTTTCCTTATGTCAGCAGTGTAAGCATTTTCAGGTCCGTATGCTCTGGTTGACATCTTTGTGGTCTTCAATTAGTCTTCCTTAAGCAGCTTGAACGGTGACTTCAAAATTAAACAGAGTAGGGTCAAAACCCCTTGTCATACCTGTTTTGAACTTTTCTCTAGGTTCATTTCATCTCCATTTATAGTGATTCTCAAAATACATCATAAGAAGATGGATCCAAAACCCAATGCAATGAACATGGAGAATAAAAACCAAAATATATGGGAAGGGACTGCTGTGATCATTTAAAGAAAAAGATATAAGATGACTAAATTCCAAAGCAGACTAAACTGTGTTTGAAACTGAATAATCCCAAGAAATTCACGAAATTTACATAGTTGTTATATATCATAGACATGCAATTGCAGAAAGGAATTTAGAATTCTAGAATCGTCTCTCCACCATATTTTCAGGTACATTGGGCAGCAACCATGTACACCTTTGGCAGATGTCAAAGCTTCTCTTCATAATAAAAACAAGAAGCTGAGATGGAATAAGAAGCATATATAGATCTAGATGTGTATTAACTCTTCTTCTTTTTTCATTCTTGAATGTTCTGTCTGTGTCTGTGAATGGCTTTGTTTACATGCCTGAATGAGTTAACTTTTATAAAATAAAGATAAGATGGTAAAAGTCTGTAAACTCACCTGTGCAACAATTTGGAAACAAACAGATAGATGATATAAGGCCAAATTATACGCAGCATATTATTATTTGGGCAAAATTTTAAGCTAATCATATAAATACATAAATGGGATATATGTCCAAGCTCAACAGATTATTTTGATGAATCTGGTGAAGAACATATTCCTGATCAAAGGAGCCAACCTGCTGCATATCACATGTCTTGTTAGACCCTTACTGTTCCTGTACTTACATTCCCCAATAATTTTACAACGTACATATGTTTTAGATCATTTTCCTTAACTTTTTTGTGGCAAGAAACCATTTTTCTTATGTATTAGACAGGCCTGCAGCTAAGGTTCAATCAAATATCAAGGCCAGTCATAATGATTCAAAACTACACTTACATAGCACATATTGTGGTATAATGGAACATGGGATCTCTAAGTTGCTTCTAGTAAGATGAAGTTTCTTACAAGCATTGCAGGGCCCTGCATGTTCCAGACCTATATCAAAAGTGATAATTGTTCATTGATATTCAATGCAAATGCAGGCAGGTCTCATGTCCAAATCCATAAATCATGGGAATGTTGAGAATGTATTGATCTCACGTATTGTTGTATTTATCTCTAATTTGGCAAATCATAAAGCTCTTGTCTTACTCGACATAAATATTACTGAGCTGCTCTCTGAGAGGGCATTTGGGGCTGGATCACAAGCAAAATATAAAGAAGTGAAAATGATAGATAGGAAAACAGAACTCTCATATACTCACAGCCTCACTCCATCACAAACAATGGAAAATACATCTAGTACAAAGGGAGCAACACCCTCAATCATCTGAGAGTTGCAACCACTTGACCTTCTTCACTTAGAATAATACTTAGGAGCAGTTGTTGATAAAATCTGGTAAGCACTAAAGATGGCAACTTCTATCTTTATACTATCTATTGCAGGTTCCGTGTCATTATCTGACATCAGGCCTTACTTTTGCTTTCTTATTCACTATAAATTGTTCAGAACAGTTTTAAGTGATTAGGCCCTACTTTTGTTAGCTAAATAAAGGAGGGAGGCTAACAAATCCACTCATGTTAGCCACAATACATCTTGATCATTATCAACACCACAGTTGCTTCATCATTCACTTAGGCAAAGGCTCCTTTCTGCATAGGGTTGTCTACCATTTTGAGCCAATATGTTCAGTCTTTCAAGCATACACTAAGCAAGCTTACAACAGCATGGAATCAAGTTTCAAATAAGTATTTCCTGGGTGTCATGATGCCATCAATTAAATTACTAATCACTGAAACATGTATTTGTATGGATGCAACTGTTGTACTAAAATTTTGACACTCTTAGAAAAGGTTGTCATAAGAACAATGGTGTTCCTAGAGGCAACATGGCATGAGTGGAAAAGGTTTCCACTTAAAGTTTGCATGCTTCAATGGTCAAAGGATCAAGGGCAATTTGGGAAGTGGGAAAATGAGACCCAAACCTGCAACCTACGCTCTTAAGGAATTAGCTATACATTTCCTCCTATTGCCTCATCCACATGCAAAAGTGATAGATGTCCAATTTTATAAAAGAAAAGAAATTGTCATTGACTGTTAAATTGCACGAATGCTAAGAACAACTGTGGAGGAGCCTACATAAGGATTTGTTCTCAGGTAGTTGTTTATTGATCTGCACAATGGTAATTTGCAAGCGATAGGTGTTAATTCTTGTAATGTCGGTTGTACAATTTCATAATTCCGATGCATGGATTAATTACATGTTAACATATATGTTAATAGATAAACTATTAGTATATACGCTAACAATAAATAATAAATAAAATCTAAATCGAATTATGGTGTTTGCCACTGGTCACACCCCTTCATGTTAACAGGCTATGATTAAGCGATTCATAATCGTGTTCCTCACAATCAGCGATGATCTTAATGGTGTTAACGTGCTGGGTTATCATGAGTGGTACGTAGGGGAGAGGTGTGTCTTCCCACGTGGGAAGACATATCTCTTCACTACGTACCCCCTCATTCACATATATATAACATGCATACAATGAGGAGGAACAGAATACCGAAATCAATAAGTGTTGTGCATCCTTCCAGTTGCACTACAGCAGTTCAAGTTTGATTTCAGATTATATATTCATCCCTTCTATCCTCTTGATCACAGAATTTGAATAAACTTAACAATAGGAACTTATATCTGATGGAAACAAAGTTGTTTGTACTTAGTTGCATGATGGCAATGAGAGTAATGGCAAGTTATGGGCTGGATGAGACAAGTAACGTTACCCTTAGCATACTAGGCATCAAAATGAATTATTGTGCAGAGAAAACTGATGGGAGACCAAAAAGGAGGTAGAGGGACCAAGAAATAATGCAAAAATCAAAAGTTGGAACAAATAAATGGTCCAAACTTGAATGGGGGCAATCAAAATCCTTTTTTTAAGAACATAATTTAGATATTTGTAGCACTAATAAATGTATTATGATTTACAGTTATCTTTTTCTTAGGAGGATAAATATTCTTTAAACAAAAAAAAGAAGTAAATATTTGAAATAAATCCTGATATTTGTACCTTATTATAAGGGGTAAAAGTGCAGGGAAATAAACACACCTTACACTTACTAATACAATAAAAATAAATGATCAAAAATCTGTTTAAATCAAAGTGCATTATATTATTTGATAAGGAAAGAATGCTATATCTATGAAAATCCACATATGGACCGACCATATTGACATACTAATTATAGACCTGCACCAAAGCTCCATTGCCTTGCTAGACATGCTTACTCCTTTCTGGTTCCATCTCACAATCTCACAAAATTGGTTAAGACTTTTCTTTTTGTAGATCTTCTTTTTAGATATTAATTAAAGAGATTGAAACATCCTTTTTCAATCCTTTGCAAAAAAATAAATAAATCATCATTTCTATTCATTTAATGCTAGATAGATTCAGCGGTGGTGAATTTTATTTTCATATTCTTATTTTAATCATGTGATATAACTAGGTAACCAAATTTAATGTTCATATTTTATCCTTGAGTATATTTACCTGATTAATGGCTTGATCTGGTCCATTCTGTATGCAATTTGTGTACTAGGTTTAGTTAATTAGTGAATTAAGATAGGTTTGTTTAATTGTGTTATATTTATTAACTAGAGTTTATGGAATTTGCAGGCAGAGGAAGAAAACTATGCAAATCCATTGCTTTGCTTCTTCCATGTTTTGTTTAAGGTGAGTCTTTTTGTATTTTTTGAGTATTTTTGCATCTTTGCATTGTACATATAGATAAGGTACTTTTTCAGGGTATGGCCTAGCCAGCATGAGCCTATGAAATGATGGGCTTTATATTTTAGTTCATCTATGCTGTTCAAGATCGTTTTTTCCTAAGTTTTTGACTCTTTGACAAAGCCTTGTCTACAATACAATGATTCTCCACATCCGTCTAAGCCCTGAAATCTAGATGCACTGGCAAGACCCTGCTACTGATTTTGGTCATGAGATTGAAATTGAAGAGGAACAGAAATTGAACAATATAGAAGTTAATTGAAAATGCTCTGTTGCCTCGGCTGAAACTTTAATGTCCCGTTCTAGAGCATTTCTTATTTTTGCCTTTAAACAGTAATTCTAACTCAGAAATTATGCTTTTATTTATATTTATAGATATACCTTAAAAAATATGAATTTTATTATAGTTTTCAGTTTTACCACTTTGACATTTTTCTGAAAAATAGACTTATCTTGATTTTCTGCTATAATTATCTTCCCTATTTGCATCTATATTTTCTTGAATGTTTGTCCTTGATATCTAGACAAGTTATGGGTTTTTCGTCCAATGACTTGATAGGAGAAGGGTTTTCGTCCTTAAGTCTCCTGATTTCCTTAGGGTTTTTCTCTTCTTTGGCTGTAATATTTACTTGCAAAGTCACATTATAGTTATTCCCATTTGATCGATTTTTAATTCTCATGGAATGATCTCCCATTTATATCTTTATTTTTGAAAGAGTCAACCTTTCTCACACAACCTCTGCCCTTTGGTAAATTATAGTAAAATTTTACTTCGACAATAATCATCTTAAATTGCTAGTATAAACTAGCATCACTTTTATTAGCATTATCTTCTCGACGATATTGGCATTACTTTTCATTGACTTCATAGCAGATCACATGTGATTTAGATTTGAATTTTGGCATGGGCATGACAGTCCACCATTCCCAAGATTGCTTGTCCTCAAGCAATCACAAGCTAGGATGCTCTTGGAGTTACCTGGATCCCAAATCTACCTTGTAGATTTGTATTCCCTAGTCATTGATCTCCGTGTGATGTAATTGGCTTTTGCTTTGACCCTCTGATATAATTAGGAATTGAAAACTTTGCTCTAAGTGATGCTTCTCTCATTGTTTTGGTTATGTCTGACTTTGTACTACGATGATGTCTCTGGAGAGTCAGGATAGTATACTTTCCTCAACCTAACTGTCCATATAGTCCTTTAAGGTTGTAAGGTTGATACAATCCCCTAAGGTATGAGGACAATTTATTGTTCAGTGTTCTTCGGGCTCATGTACTTGTCTTTCCCAATAACTCTCAACAACAAAACCAAGAGTTGGAAATTGGCAAGGTCCGTAATTTAAGATTTCTTTCATCCTCACAGAGAAGAAACACAAAGACATCTTGCAATTCTAGCATTGTTTGAAACCAAGTAGAGTAATCATCAATCTAAAAATCAATTCCCTTTTTGGCAACAATTTGTATTTGCAAAGAACCGATTTGGTTGGCCCAACATTTGCATAGTGTCATGGATATCTCTTTGAGTCAAAGCAAAAGGGTGAGCTTCCCATATGTTAAGATGAGAATTGGAAGCATGGCACACATCTATGACCTTAAACGCAATGTCCTTTTCTGAAATGATGTTATTTTCTTTTGGTCCACTTTTGAGGTTCTCACATGCGATAACTAATCCCATTGGAGAGTTTCCAGAAATATCAGACTTCTTCTCTCATTTCATTTTCACCATTGATCCCAGATAATGAATACAAACTCTTGATTGTTGCTGCTGACATCCAAAATGATAACAAAATGTTGCATCCTCTGTCACTATGAATTATGGGAATGGTGTGAATACCTAGATCCCACTTCTTTGTGCAAAGCTGATTTTGTATTTGAGTGAAGGGATGTAGGTGTCCTTCACTAAAAGTTATATCTTGTACTTCAATTAGCATCAAGCTCCCAAGGGTGATTATATCCATTTTAACATCAAGTTTTATGGGATGACAACATGGTGAATACGTCCATTCTTCTCCAATGTCCATGTTGGTCTACCTTCTCATGACTACAATCTAACCCATAAACAAGCTCATTGGTCTTGGAACAAGGGAGTTCAAATGTCCCTTGGCCAACTTTCATGTAGACAGTATGTATCATCATGGAGTTTTCTTGATAAACTTGCAATTCCTCCTGAAGAGGGTCAATCTTAGACAAACTATTCCTCACAACAGCATATTAATATCTTGCACATCATCGTCACATGGTCCAATCATTTCAATACCTTGCAAATCAATTTTACATGGATCGATTACTTCCATACTTGAAAATTGGATGTATGTTTCTTGGACATCATTCGCAATTATTGACACATCTTTGACACAATATTGGATCTTCTTTTGTTTTAGCAACTTCTTGTGATTCTGATTCTAACTTCTCTTCTGCCGTAATTAATGATTCTCTTGGATCTTGCTCCTTGATCTCCTCCTTGGCCATTTTTCTTATGTATTCATATAGATCTCTTTTGTCAGGATAATGGTTTCTGAGTGCCTCCAAGTACCCATCAAGGGGAACACGAGCTTTCAAATCTTCTGACAACCTTTGGTACTTGTCAATAATTTTTTGCGGCCTCAAGTTTGTACAACTACTCTTGACTAAGGTCCATATCTTCTTCCTTTTTCTGACCTTCAAGTCTCCTTGACTAGAATGCATCTGTTATTTCAGCTTTACCCTAGAGGCTGGCAGGTTTGCGGCTTTGATACCATTTGTAGTGTCCCGTTCTAGAACATTTCTTATTTTTGCCTTTAAGCAATAATTCTAACTCAAAAATGATGTTTGTATTTCTTTTTATAAATATAACTTAATAAAAAAATGAATTTTATTATAATATTCTGTTTTATCACTTTGATGTAATTCTGAAAAATAGACTTATTTTGATTTTCTGCTATAATTCTCTTTCCTATTTGCTGCTATTTTTCCTTGAATGTTTGCCCTTGCTAGACAAGTTATGGGTTTTCGTCCAACAACGTGATAGGAGAAGAGTTTTAATTTTTAAGCCTCTTAATTTCCTTGGAGGGTTTTCTTCCTCTTTGGCTGTAATATTTACTTGCAAGGTCACATAATAGTAATTCCCAATTGATTGATTTCCTCTTTTCATGGAATGATCTCCCATATATACCTTATTTTTGAAAGAGACGCAACCTTTCTCACTCAAATGCTGCCCTATGGTAAATTATACTTTAATTTTAATTTGACTATGTCTATCTTGAATTACTAGTATGAAACTAGCACCACCTTTATTTGCATTATCTCATCGATGATATTGGCATCACTTTTTATTGACTTCTTAGTGGGTCACGTGCTGTGATTAGTTTTGAGTTTTGGTGGGGGCATGACAGAAACCTGAAAGTCACCTTTATTTTTTGTTCCATACACATACATTGATGTCTATATTCTATAGTACATAGTTACGTGGATACCTGCTTGAGATGATACTAATATATTTCTTCTGTATGTCTGGTTCAGGGAGCAGCAATTGCGTTTTACATCCTGTTCTCCCTGTTTGTGGATTCTTTTGTGATTATTTTTGTGGTAACGGTCTTATTGGCTGCTCTTGATTTTTGGGTGGTCAAGAATGTCAGTGGAAGAAAATTAGTTGGCCTGAGATGGTGGAATGAAATCAATGAGCAAGGGGAAAGCATCTGGAGATTTGAGTCTCTTGATCAGGACGTGAGTGTAACAAGATTCTGGTACAAATTTGCTATATAGGGTAGTACTAATACTTCTAATTTTGAGTTTAGTTAAAGTCGTGAGGTTTCTAGACTTTGGTGTTAAAAGTAATTATAAGTTATGTTTCTATTTCTCATTCTTTTGCTCCTTTTGTGACATCTGCAGTCATTGGCTCGCATGAATACGAAGGATTCTTGGCTCTTTTGGTGGACTCTTTATCTCAACGTAAGTTGCAAAAGTATGCCAAGAAAAATGTGGTTAAGTATTTGGATGCATCAAGATGCATTTATTTGGGGTGTTGACAATTTTTTGTTGGATGTTGTATGCTGCTTTGGCATAATATTACCATGCCCTTTCTTTTTATATGAAAGAAATGAAATTATATTACAAGAGGCAAATAATGTGCACTAGGACTCAAAAGTATATCGACTTTCAAAGTGGAGAAATCCCACTAGAAGCTTTTAAAGCATGTGTAAATACTACTATTCCCCATAGGCACTTGGATACTGATATCAATTATGGAGGAGCCATTGAAGGCCCGATAGAGTGACATATCATATAAGAGAAATCGGCATTGACATGTTAAGTAAAATGGCCTGTATAAGCATCCATTAAATCACTTTACCTATTTTATCGTCTAAAGAATCACAATTTTGTGATTTAATTGGTCAACCCAATTTTGACCCTTTTTTGGTGATTTTATCAGGTAAATCGTGCCTATCATATGAGAGAAATCAGTATTGACATGTTAATAAAAATTCGTCTGTATAAGTGTCTATACAATTGCTCTGCCACTTTTATCTTCTAAAAGATCAAAATTTTGTGGTTTAATTGGTCAAGCCAATTTTGACAATTTTACTGGGAAAATTCATGCTTTTCCACAATTTTTGGGATTTCCCACCCTGATTACTGTGACATTTTTCTAATTTTGTTTTCCAGTCCTTATCTGATCTTTTGCTAACTGTAACCATAGTTCATTTTTTTCCTCATCAAAACCTGATTAGTTGAAATAATTTTATCTTTTGGTTTGTTGATTTATTCCCGAGAAAGATTTTTGCTACAATGATACACGCAACCAGTCTTCAGCTGCCAAAAGATTTTTAGATAACTAAAAGCAGTAATGGGCCCTAGAAGATGGATATCATTTCATAGATAAGACTGAAATACAGAGGAAACAAGCTTATAGTTACACCCCGCCCAAGATTAGTATCAGCATCGAACGACAGTATGAGTTAAAACATCAACAGAGGAAGAGAGTTAGAGATAAGCCTTTGCAAACTTGATCCTTCCAATTATCTGCTTGGTCAGTCCCATTATTAAGGGCATGATATTATCATGTTTTTTGACAAGTTATTTCATATTTGATATTTGATTTCAAGAAATCTGAATAATTTGCATATGTTGGAAAGTCCCAATTACTGAGAACCTGAAACTTATCTTTCCAAGTCATATATCATGACTCAGTTAATTCAAAAGTACCGTATCAACATGTGGTACACCACTTTGCAATTGCCTTGTTTCTGTCATCGCTGCTATTCTGTTCAAGTGTGACACTAATATTTACATTTTGCAGGCTGCTATTTGGCTAGCACTGGGGATTGTTTCTTTAATCAAGTTTAACATTGATTATCTTCTCGTGGTGGGTGTTTGTTTGACTCTTGGCATTGCAAACATAGTTGGATTTACCAAATGCCGAAAAGGTGATTACATTAATTGTCGAATATGCTTTTTTGATGTGAAGGCAATTTGAAATGAAGACTCTAGTTATTAGAACAAGTTAGAACACCTTTTAAGTTTACCTTTATTAATGGATTTTTACTTGATGATACTTGTTTGGGTTTTCCTTAAAGTATATATCTTTGGCATGTAGATAGGATGTCTGATGTTGATCTTTCATTCTTGCATCTTTGAAGATGCAAAGAAACAGGTACAGAATTTTGCATCTAGGACATTTGCTTCACATGTATCATCGACACTGCAGTCAGCTTTCAATGCTGTTTGATAGATGTAAGTCTGCCAGTTAATTGACCGGTATGATAGTGAATTGATTTTTAGTGTTTGACATAAAGATTTGTTCATCCTCAAAAGCAGCATTATCTTTGGATAAAATCTCTTTTTGGTATTGATGTATTTGATATTTCTGACAAGGCACAATTGTCTCCTCATTAGCATTATGTGCGAAGGGAATAAATGTTTTAGAATAATAGTTTTGTAGTTCTTTGTATAGTTTACATCCGCAATAACATATCAAGCTCTGAGTTTCCTAGAAATACAAGTTAAATTCGAATTCATCTGAGTGATTCTATTTACCATACACTTTTTCTTTCAAGAGATAAGAAAGTCTAGGTGATTAACCTGGCCTCAATTATGGTGATATGTTTCAAAATTTTCTTGTGATATAAATATACGTACATTTTTGTCTCTAATGTTTAGGTATGATTGTGGAATCACAGCTTGGAATTCACATTGTTTTTATCTTCTCTGTAGTCACTGCAGACTGCTAAAAATTTGTATGGAAAAGCTTTTCTTTTGTCTAATAAAGTTCAATTGTCTGGTACTGTATTTTCAAATTCCATAACAGATATATGTATTTCTGGAAGTTTGTAGATCCTTGCCCTAAAGCTCTCTATGTCATTGATTCAGGTGATGTGTACCTTGAAAGCTTTGTTGTCCTGGAAGATTCTATAAATAACTTACTATCTGAATCCCCTTGTTGAATCTTCTTGTTGACACAATCTTTTTGTGATAGAAATTTAGAAATGTGATTATTTTGCCAATTTGGGGTGAGAAACAAATTATTTTATGTATGTTTTAATTTTTTAACACTTTTTGCAGAATATTATATTTGGCCTGACAAGACTGCCTCGATCCTTTTAAACTGGTTATAGCTTACAATTACTAGCGTTCTTTCCATAAGCTTAACTCTGTACTGTTTCCTACTTAGTGATAGGAAGTTTGAATATATGCATAGAAATTATTTTTGCATGTTGCAGCATTGGAATTTAAATCTCCTATTTTCAGTTAAAGAGAAAATTGCTCACAATTTGTCAAATGTGGAATTAGGTTTTTTTGGTTCAGACGACCATAGTTGAAGTTGCATTTAAAATTCAATTTTCTGTTGCTGAATTTAGAGGCCAAAATATAGGGCTTGTGAAGAAGGTACGAGTATGAATCTTCTCGGCAAATCTGTGTAAACACATTAACATCAATTTCTTGATGGAGAATATAGACATGACTTGGATAAGATGAGCATGATATCTCATGCATAATTTTAGTAACCTGATATGATGAAACGCAAGTCCATGAGTTACTTTCAAATGTTATTCTTAGAGTAATGGATGATGACTAGTGTTTGTATGGAAAGAAAAAACTCAAAGGATTATACGAAGTCTAAAGGAAAAACAAGGAAGCATGTGAAGACATTATCCTATTGTTTTTTTCGACCACTTGTAAATAATGATGCAAATAGACACCCTTCTTATGGGGAGTTTGTATTTAGATTCTGATATTGCTATGGATTTGTCGAAAGAGAGGGCAACTGGGAGGAGTGATTGGAAGGGAGAAACAATAGTGTGGCATGGAGCCTCTGATTATCAGAGGAAGATGAGACACATGCAACAGCTGGAACACATTCCTAAATATGTGGGGAAAACTGCTAAAAGCAGTGCTAGGCCACTGGAAACTGCTGGCCTGGATAACATTTTATGGCCTGTCAACTGCATACAGTATGCAGATTTCCTTGATTATGTGTATTAAGAGGAACCAAAGTTGTTGATGACGAGGATTATCTGCTGCAGGATTGTATGATGCAGAGCAAACCCTGAATTCCATTAATTCCATACCTTTGAGATTGGAGAAATCTTGAAGCATGACTTTTTAGACAAAGTCGACCTCACAATTCTTGCAATTATTTAAATCCCAAGATTCCTCGCAGCCAACAATTCCTTGCATGTGGAAATTAGATCGCTGCTTTTAAAAGTTTATGCATAAACACAAGGAAGCTGACTAGGCCCAAAGATAAATCAAATTACTAAACTGAAAATAATATATAAAAAATTGATTATGGAAAGTGAAGCTCGTAAACTGAAGTACGAACTAGAGGACAGAGGAAATGAATCTCAAAGACACAACTTCAAAAGTTAAAAAGGTCACCGTTGAACTCTGAAGGTTTGTAACTTGTTAAATTTGGTAGGGCCACTGCAATGCAAAAAATTCTAGTCATGAAAGTGTGATTTTGGTCATCTTTGAGAAGTTGAAAACAAATCAAGTGGACCAATGGGCTGCCAAATGAACAATTAATTTCTAAATAATGCAGGGTGCATAATGGCATATTAGTGGGGGATTAGTCTTGAAAAACTATAGAACCTGGGATGCATAATGGTTATATGTAGGAGTGGAGTCTATCAAGTTATGCAGAGCTGATATAGGAATTGAATTTATTACTAACAGAAGATTCAAAGTGGAGTGGATCCACAAAGGTTTCTTATGTTCCCATGGAATAACTAGAAACTCTCGAAAAGCACCTATTGTTTGGTTGATTTATCAAAATGAACTCTGCAAGAATCGTTTCTTGATACCATCGCTTATTCAAATAAAATATTTTGTTGATACTCTTTCAAATTAGTCTGGTGATGATATGATATAATTCATTTAAGATTGAAAAAACACTATAAAATATAAAATGTCTCAAATTTCCAACCTTATGTAGAATTCGCTGGAGTAAATTCTGATATGGTTGTAGTAATGCTGAATTCCCAACACCTAAGCAGGCCAGCTGACTTTGAAGTGTCTGTTGCAAAGTGTAAGTGGCAGAAACATACAACTAGAAAAGTTGCAATTCTACCATATAGACATCTTTATAGTATACATATGGAAAAATTTCGGAGGTTTCATGGAATGTTATAGGATCATAACAAAGTGTTGGCCAACATTTGACAGCGGTGAAAGAAGATTTTGAAGGAATACTTCTAAGCATCCTCATTCAGCTTCAAATTGTTCCAAGTATTTATCTTGAAAATTAGTGAGCTGAGATGAACAAAGCGTTGGCCAACTTTTGATAGCAGTTTAAGGAAGATTTTGAAGGATACTCCTGAACATCCTCATTCAGCTTCAAAATTTTCCAAGTATTTATCTTGAAAATTAGTGAGCTGAGATGAAAAACCTTGTATTACCCAAGATGGCAAGTTGTCTTAACACCGTCACAGGCCTTGTGAGATGAGTCTTTGGGCCAAGAGTGATTGCAGTGAAACATTGGAATGCACATAATAATTTGGATAAAGGACAAAGGAAATAATTTAGGCATGATAAAAGATACCAATCAGCATGCCAACTTAAATGTAATGAGTGATTTTTGTGATATGGTAAATGAGACAACATAGCACCAAATTGGCAAAGGTATTTAATAGTATTAGAAGAAAATGGTAATCTTGAACTTTGTTGCAAAAGGAGTGTAATGTGCAACACATCCAAAAGTTTTGATTAAGGTAAACGCTTTTTAACTGAGCAATAAATTGGGAATAGGTTTTTGAAGGATAAAAAAAACTTTTACAACAAGATCAACAAGTAACATGGGACAATGAAGACAAAGGTATGGGCCTAAAAAGGACCCTTGAAAAGGGACAACGGGCTATAGAGCCAACAAACTCAAAGAAAAGGGACATCAAACCAACATTCAAGGTTGTTTGAAACCAAAAGTAACTAAAGGACTTTGGAGAGGAGTAAGACAAAAATGAATACTCCTACCTTTTTTCAAGGAAGTACAAGTCACAAGTGAAGGGCTCACAATCACAACTTTAGGTTTTCTGTTTTTCTCCTTGCAGGGGGAGCTACAACCCATGTTGGAGTGGATGTCCACACCAAAATCCAACACCGTTTCATTGTAAGTAGACAAAGGGAACAACCCAATTGTGCCTTGTGCTTAAAGGATAGCCCAAGGGTATCCAAAACCTCTCCTCCTTGCCTCATCAATGCTCTAAAAGTTTTGATTAGATAAGCATGGGAAAGGGCCTAGACCTGTTACAATAAAAAACAACCTTTGAGACAAGCACGGCTAGTCACCAACAGTGAAGACTAGAAAAACCAACCAAAGACAAATGTTTTTTACAAGAGCAAAGAACTAGTGGGAAACAAGGTTCCCAACCCTATTCTAAAGACTTATATTTAGCAACAAAAGAAAGAGCTTGGGATGAGGTAGAAGGACCTCTTTTCCTTCTACAAATTCCAATCCTAGCAATAATATCATCCAAGATCCCACTACAAGTAGAAACATAAGGTGACCCCCCCCAACTTGGGGACCAATAGCTAAAGGGGGACTAACAGATGATAAGGTGAATGGTAGTCATCAACCACATGAGAAGATGAAACCTAAGAGGAAGACATCGATACAACAAGAGTAGAACATGTAGGAGGAATCTCAAGGCACAACAATGCCACACCAAAAGTAAGCCACTCATCAAAATAATTGTAGGTGCCATCCTCCGAAGAGACTAGATCTTAGATAGTTTAAGTGGTCCTTTGTAGCATTCTTCCACCAAGTAGCAGTTCCTTTCTGACGCGAAAGAGAGCAATTCGAAGCTAATTGATTGGTAGTGAAGCAATGATGATATTTGAAGGGGAGGCCCTCAATTTAGTGGTTGTGTTTGAGGCCTATCCCCAACAATCAAAACAACATCCTTGTGAAGAGGCTTGGAGATGTCAATATCCACCAAAATGCAAGCATAAATAGAATACCCCATTTGAGAAGTGGAATCATCAACATTCAAAGAATGACTAATAGAGTTGTTGATGGCCTCATAACAAGAATCCTCCCAAAATTGAAAGGGAAGATTCAGAAGTCTAATTCACATGAGACACATTAAGTGGTTCGATAAGGGGTTTAAAGGAAGAAGACCAAGGTTTGGCTGAGAGAGAGTGCTCTCCCCAAAACCATAGTTGACCTAGTAGCAAGTTTTTGTTATTTGAAGATGAAAAAGAAGCAAAAAAAAATCTTTAGCATAGGGGAAGAGCTCAAACTTACCATCCAAAAGAGGCTTCCAAGAAGTCATAACCTAGTTGTGCAAGTTAGGAAAAGAAGGCCAGACATTACAAAAATGACACACTAAACCTCTACATTGATAGAAATCCTCTTTTTAGCCACTTTTACACCACAAACCACTATTGGGGATGATTTGTCACGAGAGGTTGAAACACACGTTGTGGACAAGCATGACCAAACCTTGCAGCTTGAGCAAAACTTTGAGCCCTTACAGAAATTCCAGACACCAGAGGAGGGGCAAAACCATTGATGGCAACATAAAAAATAACCTTAGGTTTGTTAGTCACAATAGTGACAACCCTAGGCAACAAAGTCCACCCAAGGGTAGCAACAACACCTTACAGAGCACCATGTCAAGTAAAGGCAATCACAATCCCATGTATAGGGGACAACCCACAGGTAGGAGAAACCAAATCTATTGGAGAAACATGACAAGGAGAACAACTAGGACGATGGGCGCTAACTTGAACATAACTCCCCCTAGACAAACCTATAAAGGGCAGGGGAAGGGCTACTCCTATGGATGGTGCAGAGGCAAGTGGTGGGAGCTCCATTCGATTTCTTTTAGGGCAATCAATACTCCAAAAGCTGAAAGGGAGGCCTAGATGTCAAAATAATTTATAAAGAGAATTTTACTTTGAAGTTGTGGTCAAAAGTGAAGTTGAAGTTGAACTATTATACCTTGAGAAATGGATTTTTTCAAGAAATACAATAGTAGAGGTTGTAATGAACCATCTAACCTTGTATGTTTTTAGTTGGGATAATCATGAACAATGTCAAGGGAATCTAAGAAGAGCTAGATATATATGAGGTTTAATTGGCCCTTTTAAAAGTACTACATGTAGAACCTAGGTTTCATAGAATCTGTATGTTTTTGGTAGTGGGTATGGCAATGAAACAACACCCTTGAAGTTTAGGAAACAAGAAGTTCAAACAATCAAAAAAATATAAGTATAGAAAAGGTAACTCCACATTGCATTACATATATGGTACATACTATCCAAATTTAGCATTTATAAAATAGGTTTGTACTTGAGTTGTAACAAAATACAAAAAATGTGTCCAACAAAATGTAATTAGCTCTCAAAGCTCATCAAGATCATCATCACGAAACACTTATTATGGTTATATACCACTTTTATGTGGGCCATGTTTTGCATTCTTTGTTCTTGCAAGACACCACAAGACTGTAACACATTTATCAAGTCCATTAGCATTGGCTCCCAATTATTTCCACTTTATCAAATGTTTGAACTACAAAGGAGCATGCCACCTATGAAGAAAAAGGCACTTGCTCAATTTATAGATAACTCATTGCTTAAAGAATCCGTATCTTTAGGGGTGGCTATTAGAAGTTCACGTTTCCATGTTTTGAGAGAAGGTGAAATATTTTATAAATGCCACATTAACTCCTATCTCCCTCTCCTTATGGTGAAATATCTTCATGAATGCTATCTACCTTATTACGATTGCCTTCCTCCCTAGTTTCCAGTTATCTTATTCTCGTTGCATGCAACTTTGCAATCCTTAATAAAAAAATGTGTGACTGCGTAAATACACTTGGCCCTACCATTGACCTTAAGACTATGCGCATCATAAAACAAATAAAGTATATATAATTTCGTCTAAATTTCTTCTAGGACTTTTATTTGAATAGCTAAGGAAATAAGAGTAGTGATAATGTTTTCTATAAGGTAAAATTGCTTTTGCCCTTTGAAGTTCTTGGAAGATTTGTTGGAATATGAAATCAATTCTAGTGTTATTCCATGACGAATAGTTAGGGGTGGGTACCACTAGTGTTATTTTAGTGATGATGAATAGTGGCATGGGGTGCAACAGTTTTTGTCTAAACGACCAAGTTTCAAGCGGAGGGCTTGAAGATCAAGGGCTGTAGATGGGCTAATTTTGGATAGTATGTATAGCTCCCTTGCCATGTCAAAGGTTTTCTTCGGCAAAGCCAAAAATTCTTTTTGGGACTTACTAATTTTAGCATTTTGACATTTGTCTGACATATAGTTGCATGAGTCATACTTTCTATTTTTGGAAAGTTGTCTTCAATTAGGACTTTGCAACTCAAATGTCAAATTCATGTTTTTGAATACCTTTTTGAAGATTGTTGTAACTATGAAGATTGTTAAGTAATACAATACAAAAGATCTTTGCCTATAGTTTTTTTCTTGGTATAATTTTACCAAAGTTTTACACATTAATTTGTGTTTAGTGTTTATTGTTTTTCTCTCCATAATTTTGCATTGTAAATTTTTATAACAATATGTCCTCTACATCATCTTAGACAAAGTTGGAAACCATCTGATGTAAGGTGCTAATGTTTCATTCATATTATGCAATGGATATCTAGATATAAGCATCTTAGTAAGAATTCAAATTTAGTAACAATCAAATTGTGTCATGGAAATATATTAAAAGCTTCATTGGGAGCCATAAACAAATAGTCACCCTTGTATCTAGTGTCTCTTAAGTTTTTCAATTTGATGATCATTTTAGTGGTTCCTTAGCAATCAAGCTTGTTATTTGGCTTGTAACTTTATAGTTTCTTATTTCTTTGAGATAAATCAAATGTAGCAAGGAGCTTTCAATAATAGTGGTGTAGGCATTTCCTAGTTCATGACCTTCCAAATTTGAATATAAGGGTGGATGAAATGGAATGTCCATGGAATTATGAATTTGAAAGTGATAGACCTACTTTAGAGATTAACAATATGGGTTACCCAAATAATTGGATTAAGTGAGAGATGCGTGATTTAGAATTTACATATTGTGGGCTTCTGTTGACTTAGACAATGAAAGTGGCCTTGAGAACAATACTATCTATAGAATGACAATTAAAAAGCTTAGAATTGACTTGGATAGATGGTTGGACATGATCATGATAAAGAATTTTGGCATTTTTGTACCAATGATTGGAGTTAATGGTCACATGATTAGTCTAAGTTCTAAGTAGAAACAATTGTTTATGGTGTTAAAATCTATTTTCTTTTATTATCCTTATACATTTATCTTAAAAATATCTCTTTTACTTTTTCAGAGGGCTTTTATTATTGTTTATGGTGTTGAAATCTCTTTGGTTAAGAGTCAAAAATTGAGGGCTATTCATTTTGTTAAAGTTGCTTGAGGCATTATCTTTGACTCATTCCGTATTATGTCAAGACCTTGCAATCAACAAGACTTGATTCTTGGTGGAGCTCATTTAGAACCTTTCAACTTCACTATTAAATCAAGGGCCAATTGGCTTTTTTGCCATTTTGAATACAACTTGATGATTTTTTTGAAATAAGTTTGACTTTGAATTTGTTGGGTGCTAAGAACTTAATATGCTTGGATGAACATTAGAAACTATTATACTATCTAAATTTCCATTACCTAAACTCAACCAATAATGAAGTAGTATATTTATGTACTTGGTGACTTCAATGTTTGTATTCTCTTTTTACACAATAGCCAAGATAGTGGATGATGCTGCTTGTGAAATTGGTTGGGGGAATCTTTTTCATAATTTGCAAGCCCAAGTATTATTAGAATAGAACCTAAGATGAAGATGAATGTGGTGTCTGTCTAAACGTCATGCATGTGCAATAGTCTCAGCAATATGACCACTCATGTTTCAAAGAAATAAGGCTACTTTAGTAGGATATTCTAAGTTGTTCTAAGTTTTTTTTATCAACAAAGGGACGAGGTTGGAAATATTGTGTTAGCTATAATATAAAATACATAATAAAAGTTTGGAACTGTCTATGAAAAAATGTCCATGATAAAAATATACAAAATTTTGCCCATAGATCTGTTTGGGCATAAACTAGAAGTTATCCATAAGCTATCCAAAAAACATTAACAGCTAGCCAAAAAATTAAGTCTACCAATACTGAAGAGGAAGAAAACTGGAAGACCTAACCCGATCATAACTTGTCGCAAACTTAAAGCCACCCGACCATGACGACTAGAAATTCATAACCCTAAAGATGAAGGAGTGGAGGCAGACAAGGCCGAAGCAAAAGTAGAGGCAGAGGCATAGATAATTGAAGTGTCCACCTAGTGGACAATCGTCGAAACCTGCCTACCCAAAACAATTGCAGGAGGTTTAGGAAAGCAATATATCTTTTCTGATGGTTCAAGGCCTCCACGAGCAAAAACTTAATTCAGTTCAGCTTCCCAATCTTCTTCTCTCGCTTCCAGGGCTAAATCTATCAATCCATGAAACTCTAAGTACTTTCTTATCCAACACCCGTCAAGGGATTTTGTCAACTTGAAGATAGCCTAGAGGAAATTTGCATTTTCTTTTATCATAAAATCCCTTGCTTTAAACATTTTCTCATCCTCAAAGTATAAAATGGGAAACTTAGGAGGAGGTTTTCCATTTCTAATTGTTACATTGAAATTAATTAGCAAAGGAATGATCAATTTTTCATCAACGTTCTGCAGAACATTACTCAATCCACCAAGCAAATCCGCCTTGAATGCCTTTCTGCAAAGCTTCTCTGTTTTGTCTTTTGGCAAACCACGGTGAAGGAGAGTAGCTACAAATACAACTGGGATATCCATGTTTACCTCATATTTATGGTTTGTTCTAAAAAAATGATCTCCTAAAATTTGTTTATTACTTTAGAGATTACAAAATGTTGTTCATTGAGGCCTTCCCTCATCCTTTTTTCCTTGATTTCTCCTAAAAAAGTCATATGTCTCTTGGATGAGAGAAGTTGAATGGGAGTATCCATTGCAAAGTGTCGTTTCTAGCACCTGAAAACATAAGGAAATAACAAGGAAATGTACCCGCAACAATATTCAAAGAAGAAAAACCTTTAGCTCTATAAGAGAGATTCAAAATGAGAAATAAAACCATTTGAAAGCTTAACAGAGAAGTAAAGAAACAATTAATTTTGTTTCTTCTCCCAAAAAAGCCTCAAAATAAGGCAACTTGCCCAATTAAGTCCTATCACTGCAATTACCCATCATTTCTAGTTAACGCTCAATCTTACATAAGGTAAGATGAAAATGTCCATAGTGCTTAGTTGATCATCAATCTCTCAACTAGCTCATCATGCTGTCAAATGTGTCGATTATCTAATATTCACCATTTCCTTTGGTCGATGACCTCTAACTTTTAAAGCGGGATTTTTGACAAGACCTAGCAAATCAAGTTGATCCTCCATGTGATGATTTTAGATTTGGTATCCGGCAAAAGATTACATCATGATCTTTTAGCTTAGCACTCCACCTCCTCAGTCGATACAGTTATAATTTTCCCATCATTGAATCCTTTTTGAAAATTAAACCACAAGCATTAAATTCAACCAAAGGTGATCAAATCTCAATAAAATTAATCCGCCAACCCATCAAAGCCACCGTTGAAGGCAATTTACCAACAATTGAAAAGCGGGGATATAGCTAATAAATAGCTTAGTTAGAATTTATTATAATTTTATTTTTTATTATTTTTTATTTTTTTTAAATCTTGAAGGTTTTGAATTTTGTAATTTGCCAAAATCTCCGCTATCAACTTTTCTAGTCTAGGCAGTAGCTTTCTGAATAAATAAGTGCCAAATAATAATCATAAAACATCCTCATCCAATATCAAAGGCATCGATCTCCAAAGGATAAGAAGCACTGACAAATTTCTTGTTGAAACCCTCTGGTCCTTTATTTGCTTACTGATCTACCTCTCTATTAGCTTCTCTAAAGATGTGGTTGATGGTCAAGGCTTCGAAATTCTTAAGTAATGGGCTTCAAAATTCTCAAGTAATTTTGTAGCTCTACCTAAAAAGGAATTGAGTTTCCAGTTGGTTGTTTTGCCTGTCCTTAGAGCATTAATTGTTATTGTTGAATTTCTTTCTACTTCAATTTTTTTTATACCAAGTTCTTTGCATAAGGCCAATCCTTTAATAGTTGCTTGAATTTTTGCTACATTATTGGTGTCCTATGCTAGAGGTTTTGCTAGTTTGGCAACAATCGCCCCATCCGATGAATTAATTATGTATTTTGCTCCCAAAGCTCCTAGATTACCTCTAGAGGTTCCATCAAAGTTCAATTTAAGCCATCCATCCTTTGGAGGTACCCAAACCGTAGAAGCTCTATAATTGGCTACTTCTTCTCCACCATTCCCAACAAAAGGAGGAGTTTTTAATCTGAACCAATTACTTTTCATTTTGTTGTCCCAGGTTGAAAAATAGGAATTATCTAATGAATGTGAAAAAGGCCACTGTTAACTATTTCTACAACGGTCACTTCTATCTTATTTAGAAATGATAACCAAGACATTTTTTCCCCTTGGAAAATTCTTCCGTTTCTTTCCTTCCAAATCTCCCAAATTATAACAGATGGAGAAGATATCCATAGTGAATTGAATAAACTTGATTTGTGAAGAATGGGCCAACTTTTGAAAAGACTCAGAATGTCATTTGGCAAGGCATAATTCCAACCTAATTTAGCACATAACCACTGCTAGCATTTGGAGGCAAAAGGACAAGTCAAAAGAATATGATTTGTTGATTCTTCTTCACTTTCACATAACACACATTTTAAAGGGTCTGAGAAACCAATCTTTTTGAACCATTTTGGTATTAAAATTCTACCCTGTAAGGCAACCCATGCAAAGTAACCCGCTTTTGGAAGACATTTCTTGTCCCAACACAGAGAGATGGGAATTTCAGTTCTTTTAAAGTTCAGACTCTCAACTATTGATTGTATCCATCCTTTGAATTATAATTACTTGAATTTTATCCAATCCATATGATTGAATTAGCTCCTTTTAAAGCCAAGTATCTCTTCTAAAGAATGTTCATAAGAGATTTAATTTATGCTCTATTTGTTGGAAGAACTTCAAAAAAATTCCATTTCCAACCAAAGGGAAGACTTTCATCTGTCATCTCAATGTAGTCACTCACAAAAAGACCCCACCTTGCCTTTGAGATTCCCTTTAAATTGCTCTACCCCATCTCTTCATCCAAAGCCTGATAACCACCCCATGAATTTGACCAAAAGAGATCTTTCTTGCCATCCTTCACATTCCATAAAATATGATTTGTAATAAGATTTCTACAATTTAGAATGAAGTTCCAAACTTTAGACCCTTTTACGAACTCTAAATATACCTTCAGAACTCATGTCTTCAAAATATTTGCCCTTAAGAATTCTTACCCATTTCCAATTAGATTCCTTGTATATATTCCATACTAATTTAGCTCCTGGAGCTTTGTTTTGCCATAATTGGTTCCTCAAACCCACACCCCCCAAATGTTTGGGTTTGCATATCTTATCCGAAGCTAATAAAGCCAATTTTCTCTTCTCTACCATCCCTTGCTAGAAGAATGATCTCATTTCTTTCACTAAATTTGAACTAGCCCCAATTGATAAGGATAGGCAAGACATAAGATAAATTGGGATAGCAGATAGAACTGTCTTCAACATAACAATTCTGTCAACCCAAGAAAGCCATTTTGTTTTTCAAGAATCCATTTTTTTGTCCATTCTTTTACCCAATAGATTTCAAACTTTTGTAGTTCTTATACCTTTGTCTAGGGGCAGACCTAGATAAAGGCAAGGAAGTTTCCCCACCTTAAAATTTAAATGAGAAAGAATATGGTTCTTTATCCCTATTTTGACATTAAAAAGTAATACTTCTGATTTATCTTGATTTGTCAGTTGGCTTGAGGCTACTGCATATATATTAAGAATCTTCTTGAATTTTATTGCTTCTCTTTTGTCCACTTGACCAAAAAGCATGGTGTCATTTGCAAATTGTTGATGGGTGACCGACTCCATTGCATTAGTGATCTTAATTCCTCTAATCGAACCATTCTATGGATAACTGTAGAAGGTTCTGCCCAAGGATTCTGCCATGATAATAAAGAGAAAGGGTGAGATTGGATCTCCCTACAGAAGACCTCTCGAGGAATCAAAAAAACCTTGAGGAGATCCATTTATAAGAACAAAAAAACGAGGGATAGAGATGCAATAAAAAATTAAAATGATCTATATTTTGGAAAATCCAAATGCCTCTAAACATTTACATAAGAATCTCCAGACAACTTTATCACACGCCTTACTAATATCAAATTTTATGAGCATACTAGAGCGTTTGTTGATTTGAATTGAGTGTATAGCTTCTTGAGCGATGATTACTCCATCCAGGATTGATCTCCCCAGAACAAATCCTATTTGTTCTTCAGAAATGATAAATGAAAGAACTCTCTTCAGTCTATTGGCTAAGACCTTTGAAAAAATCTTATATATAGTGTTGCAAAGGGAAATCGGTCTGAAGTCCCCCATCTTGGTCACCTTCTCTCTCTTTGGGATAAGAGCAATAAATGTTTTGTTTATCTCTTTCAGAAATCTTCCTGAATTTCAAGCTACCTCTAAGGCTTCGGTTAGCTTATTCCCTAATATATGCTAACATTTTTTTAAAAAGTGGGCAGGAAATCCATTTGGCTCTGGAGACTTGTCTGGATAGAGGTGATTAAGACCATTTCCTACTTCTAGTTTGTCGAATTTGCTATTTAGCATTTTATTATCCTCAATTGATAACAAACTAGAGGTATTTCTCAGTAACTCATTCTGGGAGCTTAGATCTGACCCTTCCCTATTGTTTTTAGTATCTGAAAAGAAAGATACTAATTTTTCTGATATTTCCATCAGATCTTCTATCATATTACTTTGCTCGTCTTAAATCCTTAGAATTCTATTGATTGCTCTTTTATGTTTTGTACTATTATGAAAGAACTTAGAATTCCTATCTCCCTCTAAACGCTAGACATCTTTGGATTTTTTTCTCCAAAAAATATCTTCTTTGGCTAAAGTTTTTGCATGAAGTTGAAGAAGTTCTTTCTCTTTTATGAATCTAGTTTGGTCCATTTCATGAGCTATCACCTCTGAGTTTAAATGCTCCAATTCTTCTTCCACTCTTAACTTTTCTTGAAAGATATTTAAGAATTTTTCTCTATTCCATTTGAGGAGGTTTTGTTTAATCATTTTCAATTTTGATATGAAACAAAAAAGTTTTGATCCTTCAAAGCAAGCTTCATTCCACCATGTTTCAATCAATGTAAAGAAGCTCTAGTCTTTATCCACTTTTTTTCAAATTTAAATGGGCAGTTAGGAGGTTTCTTGTCTCCAATAAGCTCTAACTGTATTGGATAATGATCAGACCCCAAGAAGGGCATGTTGGATGTTTGGGTGATTGCTACAAATATGTGCCTTAATGATATCTGAGAGATGTGTTGTCATTGATGTCAACATATTTCTTTGTTTGTGGCAATGTTGCAATAGTATTCAGTTAGTGAGTTTGTTCAACATGTTGATGATCAGTGTTTGCGATTAAAGGGTTTATAGATAATTATCTCTAGTTGATCCAATGTAAGATTTAGAAGTCCGCATGACGATTTGAGCGAGTTATGAGTATCTGTCTTGTGTCTAGTTTTTTTTGTTTGTTCAATATTGCCAATGTTCAATATTTTGATCTACATTGCTATGCATTGTAATATCTTGATTTGCGGATATGGGAATATGTTTGAGACATTGATGTATCCTCAATTCAAGTGGTTCGTGATTTGGAGCTTCGCGAGTGAATCTTTCAGGTTGACAGTCAATTCTATTAATGTTCTTGAGGTTCGGTATGATGATAACGATAATTCTAATAATTTGAGTTGGTGCAAATGTTGTTGTGGTAATTCATGATGCTTATGGATATTTCTAGATCATGTTCTATTCGTGTTGGTGGTTTGCATTGATCGATGAGCGCGTTATTGATGATTTTCTTTGGTTCGGTGGTGTTCTTCATGTTCTTGGCCGACATGATGCGTATAGTGTGTTGTGGATGTTTGATGCTTAATTCTTGGAGGTGTTTTATATTTGAGGTGGTGATTTAGGTCCATGCTATGTCTTATCCGACATTGTTTTGGTCCGCATGTGATATTGTATCGTGTATAGTTATATTTTTGTAATTAGGTGATATGTGTTGAGCCGACCTTGATGATATTGATCCAAGGTTGATGTCATGTATAAATAAATGTAATAATCATTGTGAGAGGTGTGGAATGTGCGAATAATGTATTAGTCATTTGGAAGTAGAGAAGAAGTGGGAAAAGAGAATGAAAGTTATGTACTTAACCAGAACTATAACTAGGCATTAAGGATGTTATTTCTTAGTTCATGATTTTTCGGAAGTGATTCGAATTTGTTTGTAAGGCAGTGAGTCTTCCCAGGGTTCTTGCTCTTTGTTGTTTTGAGCAATGAACTCTAGGTAGTGTACCTAAATGCATGTGCATTCCCCATTGTAATATTTCATATATTTCTAACAGGGTATCATCATATTGGTTTTTCCCTTGGCCGAGTTTTCCACATCAAAAATCTTGGTGTTATGTGTGTTCATGTTGTGTTGTTGATTTATGTTTTCACTATTAATTATCAAATATGAGATTAAAGTAAGTTGCTGCAACTTTTGGTGACAATTGATTCAGCCCCCCCTCCCGTCTCAGTTTTTTGCCCTATTTTCATCAGGGCTTAATCCAGGAGTTCAATGAAAAAGGAACTACAGAGAGATCCCCTTTGAAGAAAAATCTATCTAGCTTCTCTGCTATATAACTAAAATCCGGTCTTCTATTGTTCCATGTATAAACTCCATTCTCCAAAGCAATATCCACCAGATTATTTCTAACTAACCATTCTCGAAAATCAATTTGTGATTGTAACTCCTTCTGGATTCCACCATATTTCTCAAAGAGATAAAGAATTGCATTAAAATCTCCTTCTATCACCACATTGTCTTGTGGAATAATTTGAAAGACCCTATCCAAATCTTTCCATAAAGCTATCTTCATATTGTTGTGCACTAGACCATACACAATGATAATTGAAATTTTGATATTTTCTTGGAAGCTTGAGAGCAAACTTGCTATCCAATTGTTGTTAGAAGACAAATGGGAAAAACTTATTTTCCTTGGGTTCCATAACAGGGCCAATCCTCCTTCTGAGCCCATAGCCTCCATTGTTTCTACTTCCCAGAAACCCAAATTTTTAATAAATGCTAACATCTGATCCTTATCTAGTTTTGTTTCCTGAAGCAGAACAACATCTGGTCTTGAAGTTTTGATACAACGTCTAACTAAACGTTTCTTTATTGGGGTGTTCACACTAGTACATTTGGAGTAGTTTTTCGACGACCGTTCGTCAGAATTCAGACAACTAAACGTCGAAATTCTGAAGTATTTGTTCGTCTCTATTTTTTCGTCGATGATTTCGATGGTGGGATTCACGTCAAACTTCAGACGACACCACGTCAGAACTTTCTATGCACTCGCGACATGTTTTTTTGACGAGAAGACGTCGAAATTCTGACCTTGTTGCATCCTTTATCGCCGTAACCTTTTTCCAATGACCCTTTATTTATCGTCGTAACCTTTGCCGATGCATTTTATTTTGACAGTGTCCATCGGGATAAGTCTTACCGAAATCCTCATCGGCTATCGACAAGACATGATTTCTCCATTGCCGCTAGTGTGTCTTCTACCGATGGACCATCTTCAAGGAGATGTCGGAATTTTGACGATTACGACGACGGACGAAGCTGCATCCTGTGACGTTTTTGTCGTCGCAGGTATGGCAACATCGTTGGTTGTCTTGTGGTGTTTCGTCGGAATTCCAACCTTCCCCAACGTTTAAAAAAAAAAATCCCGACTGCTTTTGTCTACACTGATAACCCTTTATCGCTGTAACCTTTGTCGATGCATTTTACTTTTTGCCAGTGTCCATCGGGATAAGTCTTATTGATAGCCTCATCAACTATCAACAAGACAATATTTCTCCATTGCCGCTAGTGTGTGTTATGCCGATTGACTTAAACGGTGTATGCTAACCCGATCACATGCTTCTAGTTGTCGGTGTTACCATTGGGTTGACTTTTGCAGATTACAAAGGATTAATATCAACAACATTAATATCAGTGAGCTTACAAAGGATTAAGCGCAATAGGTACTTCATTATCAGGGAGATAAAGATGAAATAGCTACAAGAATGCATGAGAAGGCTTATCATAAGCAATCATAATAGTGTTTAAAAACCTCATTCTCACGTGTGGAGAGGTTGTTGATGTTGATTTGAAGGCTGATCTATGTGAAAACAAACTGCTGCAATAAAAATTCAACGTTTTCCTTGCATTTCATGAGTGAAATCAGAAGCATATTGTGGTTTTATTTTTTCATATTGATCTGCACCCATTGGAAAGTGTTTGGTGGATGTTCTGAGAATAATTTAAATCCATTTTGAAGGTTTAATCAATCATTTTGTGCACCAAAACGTTGACTATCCTGAAGGTTGTTATTTGACAATTTTTATTGGATTTTGGGGTTTATTATGGATGAATGACCCATTCCACTTTTTGTTTCTACTGTGTCTTGTGGAATGGATCCAATATGTTGCAAAATAATAGATACTAACCATATGTGTGCAAGAGAAGCATGAATGTTTGAATGGTGATCACCAAATGAGCAAGTTGTGTGTTGTGTGAGTAAGGGGTGAATGGTACCATGTATTTGATCTGAAGATTTTCCATAATGAGGGTATGTTTTTTCTGATGGAATGTGTTAAGATATGTTGAATGCAAGGTGAGACAACCTTTGTTTTGGTTTGGAAGTGTTTGTGAGGTTCATTTTGAGAAGGCCCTAGTTTTTGTTCCTAGAAAGGAGGGTTTGTGTTTTGGGGTAACAAATGAGCATGACTCTTTGAATGGCCATGGAAATCCTTTGTTTTGGAAGGTAACTAAAGACTTTTTTTGGATTTTGAGTCTTGGTTGTAAGTTTTGTGGGTACTTGCTTTGTAAAAGTGGCCTAATTAGGCCTAGTTTTGCGGTAAAAGTCAGCATTCCGTATAGTTGGTCCAAAGGAGTACTGTGAGTGTTTTTGATATGTTGTGTAACTCTGAAAAGGGTATCTGAATATGTGATTTTGTTTCCAAGTGTTTTGGGAAGTTTGGAAGTTAAGTCCAAAAAACAAGGTTTGGAGACCTAATTGGGGAAATAAGCCTAGTTGGTACCTAGTTTCGGGTTTGGGTATAAACCAGTCATTTGGGAGTTTTAATTTTGTTGAATCATGTTGTTTGGGGTATGAGAAGACCCTAGGAAGTGGCAAACCAAGTTGGGAAAGTTGAAGTCAAGTTTTGGTCCCTTGAGAGGGCTTAGTGTTGAAAGGTAAGTTGGTAATCCTATGGGTTAAAGTTCGAAATCAGTTGATAGTTGTGTGAAGACCCAGCCACCTAAGAAGGACGTTGGAGGAATCCAAGGGGAATCAAGTTCGGACCAGGACCCAGGCAGAATCAGAATCAGGATCCAGGGGTTTTAGTGAAAAATCAGTAACTTAGTTTAACAATCAGTTTCCAGCAGTTCCACTTCCTTTTATGCATGCTCTTTCTTCAAATTTGACCCAAAATAAACTCAAAATGAACAATGAATGAACAAAATGAGGCAATGTGTCTATTCTAAAACAAAATGAACAAATGTTAAGGAATGAATAGAGAACGTGTGTCTATTCTAGAACAAAATAAACTCACAAAACCAATGAGGCATGCATTTACTTGTAATGGGGAACTATCTCATAGAAGCATATTCACAACCTGTAACACTGAATATGTAACCTGCAAACAAGATGTTTACCATCAATAAGATTAACAGTGGAGCATAATGAAATATTGAAAAGTGCGTTACCTTATTGAGCTTCTCTTTGTTTCAAGAATAGTTTAATATTCTCTACTTAACAGGGCGAAACCACGCGAAGGTGGAAGCTCATTTGCCCCCCCCCCCCAATATCACTCTAAATTCCACGTTAACATCTAACATTCTTTCATCAATTAATGAAACATACCATTCATTCATTATCACGTAACATTCATCAACATTCATTAACACATATCATTCATTAACATTCATTAACAAGTAACATTCATCAACATTCATTAACACATATCATTCATTAACATTCATTAACACATAAACTCCAATTGTTAACATATAATAAGATTACAATCATTTTTTTCTTTCTTTCTTTTTGAAGCTTGGAGGTAAAGACTAAGTGGACGATCGTTGTCTTCATCATTTGTCCCCTCTTTAGTTCTTCTGCCCCTGCTTGTGATCTAGTTAATGTATGCCTAGTCATGTACTCATGATGAGGACACGCATGCAAAGGGGGGTCCGCTGCAATAACAAAGAAATGGGTTAAATTTATGAGCTTTATTATTATTGTTACAAATATTTCATTAATTAAAAGAAAATTACAGGGGTGCTCTTTACTTGATGGGGCCACATCATCTTCCTGATCATTTTGTCTAGCCTCATCCTCAACATCCTAAACACCCTCTAAATCCTTTGGAGTTAAAACACGAAAGGTTACATTAATCAATACACCAATTGCAATTAAATTTGTTTAAACGAATACCAATGTTCCTCTTTACCTAGTGGGGCCCCATCACATTCCAAATGTTGTCTACCTGGATCATGCTCAACTTGCTCACCACGGTCTACATGGTCTAAAATAAAAACAAAAAAGGTTACATTAATTACTACACCAATTTCAATTAAAGATGTTTAATTGTAATAATCATTACATGCTCATCCTCAACATCTTGAACACCCTCTAAATCCTTTGGAGTTGAAACACGAAAGGTTACATTAATCAATACACCAATTGCAATTAAATTTGTTTAAAAGAATAACAGTGGTCCTATTTATCTGGTGGGGTCCCATCACTTTCCTGATGTTGTCTACTTGGATCATGTTCAACTTGCTCACTACGGTCTACATGCTCTAAAATAAAAACAAAAAAGGTTACATTAATTACTACACCAAATTCAATTAAAGATGTTTATTTGTAATAATCATTACATAAAAAAATTTGTTTAGCATGCGAATACCTCCGGTACTGGGATGCACACCACGACTTTCATCATGTGCAGGTTGTGTTTCACCCTTGCAGGCTACATTCCAATGTCATGTGCATTGTTATGATTGCTTGTATTATTTAATAATTAAAAAAATTGTTTGCAATTTATTATTTCGATGCGATATTTCATTTATTGATGTTTACAATTCGTGTGGCAACTTTCATATAACCACTAGAGCCGAGTTTGTGTTGCCTGTGTTTTTCTAGTCTTGCCTTAGTTGCCTTTGATGTGTTGAGCGGTCTATGAAAAGTTTGAAATATGTTAGATTATATAAATATAAAGAGATTAGTACATAATTACATTCCTAATAGTATCACATACCTTCTTCTGCTTGGTGTTGTATTTCCTTTTTTCCTTTCAACTCTCTCCTTTGTATCCAAAATCAGGGCCTTCCACTCCCTCTTTGGAATCATAGGGGACGCTCGTACTTTTTGTTCTTCTCTAAATGTGTCCTATACTGGTCCCTCACATACTTTAGATGTTTGTCATCTTGGTCAAGGACCTTGCTTTTCTTGAATGTGTCATTTCCAAACTACCCAACCAAACGGTTTATGAGCTCATCTTTTAACTTTTTTCTTGCTCATTCCACCGTTTACGCATGGTGGGCCCGAAGATCTCCAATGTAATTTCATTAAGATTTTTATAAAAAATATCATTTCCTGCAAACAAATCATGGCATGATTAGTCCAAAACAAGTGATCAATAAGTAAATTACAATTACTCTATATAGCATATTAATTTTAATGTACTTGGAACCTTCTCTATCTTTATGGGAAGCAAATCTTCGGTCACCGCAAATGTGACCGGCAACGTTCTCGTACTAGCAATACGAGAAGATCCAGGAAATGTTGCTATGGTATTACCACTAGTGGCCTCTGCATCGTCATGTACATGGCTTGCTGCAAAAAATGAATCCACTATAAAATGCCCCCAAGAAAGAACACTTCAAGGGAAATAAACACATAACAAAAGAGAGAGCAAAAGAGGGATCTACCAACTCTGGGGTCAGTGGGATGTGCACTATTAGATGTCTGCATGCTGCGTGTTGTCGACATCACAGTTGAAATATAGGTGGGGATGATGGGATCTAATGAGGCGGCATTTGCACGGGAACATGGACATCCCTTGAAAAATAATACATTAAATATGTGAGCAATAACACAGTGGTGCAAGAGCACCAAGAGCACAATGAGGAACTAGGACCAATGTTTTAAAGCAATAGTTTTAATGTATGGAACATAGACATCACCTAAACTACCTGGAGTGCCTTGATCATGGTTACTAGCTTGATGATGACGCAATATTTCCTATTAAAATAACACGTACATATTTTAGTTCCTGACATAAAAGAGTATAAAATATAAACCATTTTTGAGCTTATGTTATAATTAAATATTTCATTATTGCTTACTTGCATGTTTTGTGCTCTCTGCATCAATTGTTGCAACTTCTCTTTTATTGCATCCGTTTGAGGGACTTGGTATGCCAGAGCAATAATTTATCTATTAACCTTTTTTTTGGATCTTTCTCATCATTGGGACAGGGTCTGTGGAATATGCGATGTCATCATCGCATAATAGTGAGTCCACCGTTGTATTGTCATCAAGTAATGCAGATGCCTTTCCTCGAACATCTGTCTGTAACAAGAATATTAGTAACATTATCAAAATTACTCGAAAACCCTAAAGAAAAGAACATAATAATATAACATTTTGCTTCTATCTAATTTGTACAATTACAATGAGGTTTACCTGCTGGGTAGAAGGGCTGGGAGTTACATCCATGTCTATGCTATGTGTCAGATGAATGTTGCCCTGTGACAAAGATTAAATATATAAAAAATAAAAACATTAGCGAAATGAAACCAATAGACTTAACAAAAAAAATTAATAATAAAATGGTATATTTGAGTCATTAATTGAAGGTTGGTTTAAATGGTATATAGTATGTACCACCCCCACGATAGTAACTTTGTTTGTATCTATGTGATTCAAATTGTAATCGATTAGCAGCTCTTCCCCTGCAATTATTGATTTTATCGCACATACAAATACACGATTTCCCTCGCGCGCCTCAAATATGCAATTGGGTTGCTTATTAGTTGACCCAGGTCATGTACTATTTATAGAACCTGCAATATTCCCTGTTGCTTTTGGTCTTCCATCAATGTACATAGCAACTCTTTTACTTTGTTCATTATCTTTCCGTTGTATATAATTCACCGAGAGTGCATACCTACGCATATTTTTTTTATATCGAATAATCTGCATCCAATTTTTATATTTGTAACATGGTCCGACATACTCCATCAATTCAACAACTTTGTTGTAACGGACCTTTATGTCGTCCATGGAAAATAGGCGCAAACCATGTAATGACGATGGTGTTATGTGATATATCCTCTCGTTAACAAAAAAAATCAGTGTTTATTGGAGGAAGTTCCTTGGGTACCCATTGTTTCTGTAGATGTTTGTACCTCAAGGGCACCTCCATGTTGCCTATGCTCTCATCATCATAAGAATATGACCCCCCTTGAGCAAGAAAAAATTACATGCGTTTATTGAAATTTCACCTAATCTTTTGACCTCTAGTTGATCTCCCTCTTTAAGATGCACTACATGTCTCACTTTCGTCTCCTCTTCCTAAATTTCCCTCGCTCGAGGAAGACAGATCTGACAAATACCTATTTGGTGGTACCTGCACTCTATCAAATGAAGAAGTCGGCCCTAAAGTTGATGTTGAGTTTAAAATTTGAATAATCCCAACTGGGGCCTCAAGTGTTGATAACTGTATTAGATTTGTTACATATAGGAGGGCCAAGAAGGTGGAATGAGCTATAACATGTGGTTTCGATGAGAAAAAAAATCAAAGTTTTGACAAAATATTGTTGCTAAAACCTGACGTACTATTAAAGAGAAAGAAATCAATTAATAAATGGTTTCTATAGGGTTTTTTGACTTATACATGTCGTTCCATGACACTGTGCAGGATCCTCGTCAAAAGGGTTCAGGTTCCTGCATATGTAATTCATTTATCTTATGTTAGCTAAAAATTACATAGTAGACAACATGAACAATATGCAGACATCATAATCATTGTATTTTTTTCTCCTTACCTTTCATTTATCTAGAAAGTGCAGGGACCTCAACAAAAGAGTTGACGATGTCTGCAGTCAATTACGTGTTTCCACCAAGGATGACAGAATCAGACAAAATATATACATATAATTAGCACCAACAATTGAGCATCATAAGCATTACATGATATGTATATTTTACCCAAGTGTATATTTCAAAAAGAATCTTAGAGATCATGGCAAGAAACAACAAAGCTCCTATGTGTGTTAGAGGTTTTGTTCAATTTATATTGAATCCATTAAGAAGATTATAAACATTTGTATCCATAAGATGAAGTAAAAGTTGCAAATAATTGAAACTTGTACTATCAGCCAGAGTTATCTCGATGAAAACACTTAGACAAAATGAGTAGTGCATGGTTGGGATATCATATACCAATGTATAAGCATGATAAGACGAAGTCGGATGCATCAGTGGAAGTCGTATCGATCATTGCCTAGGAACCAAGGAAGTCGGGTAGCTCGGGGAAACATATACGGATTATGGTCATCGACAAAACATACATTGACGACAAAGGAAAAATATTGTCTTGTCGAAAGCTGTTGAGGCTATCTGTAAGACTTATCCCGATAAACACAACCAAGGATAAAAGTGCATCGACAAAGGTTATAACGAAGAAAGATCACCGGCGTAGCCAAAGGAGTCGGGATGTGTCATTTTGAGTCTCCTCGATGCCCGATGAAGTGATTGGTCAGAAGATCATCAGGAAAGATTATGCCGATGGAACATGATGTAGCGGGAAAAGTTATGCTGAAGGAAAAGGTCATTGGGAAAACTATGCTTGTCGCCATGACACATTTGAAGTTACCCCGATGCCCGATGATAGTATCAGGTTGACATATACCGATAAAGAAGGAGTGTCATCGACTTATGTTACCCCGACAGGAAATATAAAGTTTCTAAAAGGAAAAGGGATTTTGTTGATGGCACCAAAGATGAAGTTTCATCGGAGAAACATACGCCTATGAGCCGTTGTCATATCAGAATTTAAAACTAAAACGGTGAGCTTTTATTAAATGCTTGCATCAGGTAGATTTATGAGAGGATCATCATTAAAAAATTTACACAGCAAAGCAATTGATAGAACAAAGAATTGAATTCCTGAGAGTTAGAGCAAAAAATTGTGATTGCAAAAATGGAGTCTTCGAGTTCCACAAGAAAGAAAAGAGCGACAAAAAGCTCTGAATCAAGGGCTAAGAAATCTAAGAAAGAAGAGGAAGCCTCGATTCGAAGACTGAACCAAGATATGATACAACAAATGCAAGCACCATGCCCTAAGTCCAGAAGATCGAAACAACATTTGTCAGGGAGGGACAAATTGGAAGATAAATACAAAAATGTCGGAGATGTGTGGACCAAAGTGAGAGGATATGAATTGTTCTTGTTTCACTACCTGAGAAGAGACAAGGAAATGCCACTGTGCAACCCATGGAAGACCAATTTGGGTAAGTTGATTGTCCCAAATGTGTTTGTAAGTGTGAAATTGCTAGAAACCCTAGTGAAAAACTACAATTATGTGGGGAGGTATATTCACGCCCCCAATGGAGATGTCTTTATTAGGTTTTTTGTTGGTACACTGAATGAAGTATTTAACTTGGATCCCAACCCTGATAAACCCTTGACTTTAGGAGAATTGGAAGAAGAATACCTCAGAATTGATACAACATATAGTGGGTGGAAGTTAGTTATCCATAAGGAGGCATGTATACTAACAAAACAGGATGGGCCACCATTCAACATTGAGTTATTCAGACATTACCTACAATATACCTATATGTCTTGTGGGCAGTTAGGAGGAGTTGAAATTCCTGATCTAATGAGTACTGGGTCGTTAGTCTTAGCCTCAGATATCCAAATGTATGAGCCCAGACCATTTGGTTACGCCTCTTATTTGGTAGAAAAATTATATGAGGGTTCCCTTAACCTTAGGGATAACAAAAGCCCTAATTTCAAGTTTTATTTATTGTTGATGCATTTAGTATTGCTTTATGGATGTTTCAGGGGTATGTGGCCTGAGAAGTTAGTGCTTAATACCAGAAATAGGGAAGGGGAGGAACAACCGGTTCAATTATGGACTTTTATTTGGGACTCTCGTTATGTCAGATCAAACTACATAAAATTTGAAGAGTGGATAGCAAAACCATTATACAAGATGTACGAAGTTCCTTGTGATGGATCAATTTCAAATGAGATTAAGGCATTTTTAAGGCCTAAAGATTTTGATGATAGGCAAATTGTGAATCATAACCGGGGAGATTGGTACATGCACCAGAACTTTACTTGTTTTAGGATCTATGGATTTGAAGGAAGCCCATACATGTTTTTCCAAAATGTGTTCCTGATAGAATAACATATTTGGACATTGTAAGACAATTAAGTGTCTCAAATGCTAAACACTTTGGAGATCAACATAAGCAGGGTTTCTTGCTTGGAACTCCTAGTTTTAGAGATTTCACTATTGTTTCTACAAAGGCGTATGAAATAATTGACAGAAAGTTAATGCAGGAGTATAATTTGTTTGAACATATTGCAAGAAAAAACTATGATCTGGAGGGGTACATCCACTCCTGTAAGAAAAGACAAAATCTAGGAGGTTATTTGCACTTGAGTTTGGAAGCAGAAGACATCTTCAGAAATATGGAAGATGCAGAAGCACAACGGGTAATTGATAATTTGAATAGAGAGCTGGAAGAAAAGAAACAAAGGTTGATGGAAATGGAGACAGAAGAAGAGATGTCAGAAAGTGAACCGGATGACCATGAAGTTGTTTCTAGATATCGGGCAAAAGAACAAGAAGAAGAACCAAATGAAAATGAGCAAATTGTGACTAAGATGGAGATTCATGCAGATTCAAGGTTAGAAGAACATTATGTTTTTGCAGCAGATGATGCATTTGTGAAATCTAAAGAATTTAAATCTTTTCTCTATAATTTCAAAGGCAAAAGGTTGAAGGAATCTATCCCACATATAACACGTGAAAATGAGGCAGAGTTGTTGAAAAGGTTAAAGGGGGATATAGAAGCAGAGCCGGTTAGAATGACTCCCCAAAAACGGAGGCAATCACTTGCAGAAGTCGGAGTAATTCTGTTTCGAGATGGGATTTGAGTGCATCTTTTATTTTTGACAGGCTATTACACTCTAACAACAAGGATTTCAAATTGGACATTCAAGGAGTAAATGATGTGTTTATTGGATCCAGGTTTGACCAAGATGAGGAAGCCTTACTGCTATGGGCATTGTATCCTCTGAATAAAAGGCCTAAAATTATTGATGTGGATAAGCATTTGGCCATATGATGAAATTGAAAGTTGGGGAAATTGATCCCATTGTTTCAAAAGACATTGGAGTCGACATTTCAAAGTTTAACAGAGCACAAATAATAAGAAAAGTAAGGGAAAGAGATCAATACAAATGATTGTATGAGGAAACCATAAAAATAAGTGGACAATCTATGCCAATGATACTTTCCCTTGATAATTCGAAATGGAAAAAGAAATGTGAAGAGCTACAACAAGAAAATCAGAGAATTCTTAAACAAATGCAGAATGTAAGAGTTTATACTGCCTCTTTTCTATTGAATAAAAGATTTGAAAATTTGAAAGGATATTTGGAAGAGTTATGGGTTGTTTTTCAAAAGAATATGGACAATGCTATATCATATAATAGAATAAAGAACAAATTGGGAACCAGACTACATGATAAGACTTTGGAAGGGACAGATGCTAAAGAAATTGAGAAGATCAAAAGGCTGCTTGCAAAACATGACAAATTTTGATGTAGAGTTACAAACTGAATATGATGAATGTAAAGACATAGTTCAACATGGTATCCTAGTGCTAACTGATCAGAGGGGAGAAATCAAGGATAAAGACAAGTGGATTTCAGAATGCCAAAATCTACTAAGTGTTGCCCTTAATGCTACCCGATCAGATGGAATTGATTTGAAGGAAACAATTACACAGATGGAACAATTTGTCACATGGGAGATCTTTGTCAGGGACCTGATCCATGATGCAGACACCTGCAAATCAGAAAAGTACTTGGAGCATATTTAGAAATGTGGCGAGATACTTGGGGATTGAAATTATTTTCAAATATTTCAAAATGTTATCTTCAATTCTTTTATGTAATATGTCTAGTAGTTAAGTTAGTTTTAGTCAGTTAGTTTTTAGTTAGGAGTTTAAAACTTAGTTAGTTTAATTCCAAATGAAAGGGTATGCCCTTTCATTTTGGAACCGAATCCTCATCTATTTATAGGGGATCCTTTTGATGAGAAGACATTCATGATCATTATGTTCAAGACGTATTTTATGCAAGTCCTTTTGAAGTTTGTTTTCTAGAAATGCTAAAACTGGCGAATGACATTACGCTGTACTGATGCCAGTTGATTATCTTATGCTCATTTCAATATAAAGATCACATGTTCTACATCTCTGATGGTATCTATCTTTTCAATTGTTTGATTAGTTCCCTGTGATAAATCTATTCAGTTAGATTGTTTCAATGTGTTATCTCATGTTATTATAATTTGAATTAGGTTTCAATTTGAATATCAGTTTCAGTTTGAAATATCAGTTTGAATAATTCATGTAGATGCCTTTGAAGTGATGGTCTTGTTTTAAAGAGCAAGTTTAATAAGACTGTCTCCAGGGTTATATTCTGGAAATGCCAAACTGGTGAAAAGACATTGTGCTATGTGTAATCAGTTGATTATCTTATGTTATTTCAATACAAAGATCAAGTGTTTTTCATCTCTGATGGTATTTATCTTTTTGATTGTTTGATTAGTTCCATGTGATAAATCTATTCATTTAGATTGTTTCAATGTGCTATCTTATGTTATTATAGTTTGGGTTAAGTTTCAGTTTGATTATCAATTTGAATGATTGGATGTCAAGCTTCATTTTGTCTTATTTGTCTTTCAAAGCAAAGTTAAATTCAGTAAGACTAACTGCAACATTATGTCAAGGGTGAAGGCAATGGTCTACTATTGTTTGAAGATAATTTAATCAAGTGTTTTAAGAGTAATCTCAATTAAAAAATCATACTTATAATAAAGTAACCTTTTATTTAAAGCATTCATTTACAAGCAAGCAATTCAAAGTTTTCAGTAATTATTTAATTGAAGTGACAATCTCAGGAATCATTTGCCCTTTAATACACATAAACCTTGGAAACATTCAATTCCAATCAGGCATACTTGACAACAATGAGATTAATACCCATCAAAAGTCTCTTCTCAATCTTCAAAACACCCTTACAAGACAACAACTTAATAGACACCAACCATACTTTGAGGAAGACAAACATGAAAAAGGCTACCCTTACCTTGTAATGAAGCCAATCGCTCCAGTCAGTCTCTTGATATCATTGTTACAGACTTATCCTCCAATTTATAGAAAGATTCAACGGTTCAAATGAAAGTTATGATAATTCTTCCAAAACCGCTACAGGATACAAGAAAGACAATATTAAGATAAACTATACAAGATACACATTATGAAGAAAACTAGTCAAAATTCTTGATAACATCAAATGAAATATAGTGTTTGATTAGATTCTACTTTCTTTTAAAGTTCTATACAATACTAAGATTTCTATTAACCCATAACAAAATACGCAACTAACAAATAAAATGAGATAAATTATTCATATTTCAAGCCTCCAACTCAAAACGATTATGCATGATAGAACCAATATCCAGTAGGACTCGTTTCACCTTGTGTTTTATGATGATAAATTCAATGTGTAGGGAAAAATTTATGGGAGTGTGAGGCGTGTTGTGGCTCTTGGTCGGTATCTTCTGAATCCATTGGTCATGGTTGCAACATTATGTGGTCCTGGCAAAGAGATATTATCATTGAAGCTTCATTCACTGGAACATTTCCTTAGTCCATATGACAAGTATGAAGTTGTCGAACAGGTAATGGTTATAGTAACCAACCAAGTTGGTGTTGACATAAACCTAGCAGCATCACATGAATGGATGTTTTCTCCTTTGCAATTTGTAGTTGGCCTTGGACCTAGAAAAGTTGCTTCCATACAAAGGGCTATTTTGAGGGTTGGAAGGGTTTACAGTCGCAGAGAATTGTTGACCCCTCTAGAAGCTATGAAGCGACTTGTCTTTATAAATGCTTTTGAATTTTTAAGGGTTAGAGGGACCGGGCAAGCAGCTTCTGGGAACCATATTATGGATCCATTGGACTATACTAGAATTCATCCAAAGTCATATGAACTAGCCAAGAAAATGGTTGAAGATGTATATTGTGAAGATGCAGGACATGATATAGATGATATGGATGCAGGAACACAAGAAATGGCAGTTGAGCATGTCAAAAAATATCCCCATGTGTTAAAAGCCCTTGATATTGATGAATATGCTAGAAGTGTGGAACAACGGACATCCAATAAAAAGCGGGAAACTCTTGCTGACATAAAGATTGAATTGGTACATGGATTTAAGGATTGGTGAACACCATATAAAGAGCCATCCCAAGATGAGGAATTTTATCTGCTAACTGGAGAAAATGAAGAGACCCTTTCAGTGGGGAAATTTGTACAAGCAACTGCTCATAGAGTCCTAAATAATCATATAAAAGTTGCTTCCATACAAAGGTCTATTTTGAGGGTCGGAAGGGTTTACAGTCACAGAGAATTGTTGACCCCTCTAGAAGCTATGAAGCAACTTGTCTTTATAAATGTTGTTGGTTTTTTAAGGGTTAGAAGGACAGAGCAAGCAACTTCTAGGAACCATGTTATGGATCCATTGGATGATACTAGAATTCATCCAGAGTCATATTAACTAGCCAAAAAAATGGCTGAGGATGTATATTGTGAAGATGCAGGACAACATATAGATGATATGGATGAGGAAACACAAGAAATGGCAGTTGAACATGTCAAAAAATATCTCCATGTGTTAAAGGCCTTTGATATTGATGAATATGCTAGAAGTGTGGAACAACGAACATCCAATAAAATCCGGGAAACTCTTGTTGACATAAAGATTGAATTGGTACATGGATTTAAGGATTCGTGAACACCACATAAAGAGCCATCCCAAGATGAGGAAGTTTATCTGCTAACTGGAGAAAATGAAGAAACCCTTTCAGAGGGGAAAATTGTACAAGCAAATGCCCGTAGAGTCCTAAATAATCGTATAAAAGTTGCTTCCATACAAAGGGCTATTTTGAGGGCTGGAAGGGTTTACAGTCACAGAGAATTGTTCACCCCTCTAGAAGCTATGAAGCGACTTGTCTTTATAATTGGCAGCCGCAAAATGGAGAGGTTAAGGAGGTTGAGGATCCATATTTTGCCAAAGCGGATATCATTAAACAAAGTGAACAAGAGAATGCAAGGAAAGCAAAGGAACTTGCAAAAAAATCTTGATGAAAAGAATGAAAGGACCAACCTCTTGTACAGTTGCTACCGAGCATATATCTGCAGCAATTGTGCCCTAATAATTGCCCTAATTTTAATTTTTACTCATTATTGATGCATTTAATCTTATTCTATGGACGTTTTAGGGGTATGTGGCCCGAGGAATTGAGGCTTAATGTCAGAAACAACCAAGGGGAGGAGCAACCTATCATGCCCAAAATTTAGGGCAAGAATGGGATAAAAAAAAAAAAAATTAATTCCAACTTAATAACATTAAATTGTCATTATGAAATGTACTATCAAGTTTGTCTTAACTAAGTGTGAGTTAACTCTAACCACTAACTCGAGTAGCAAATATAATTTAAAACAAATGCGGAATACTAAAGGTATTAATTTATGAATTCACCGATTTTAGTCATTAACTAATTAAAAATGATTAATTGACGAAGATAAAATTAATCTCCCATAACCAATAATTGTTAAAGAACTAATTAATATAATTCTAGCATATAGTCTATACATTCGGCTAATAATAATAAAAGCGTATTTTAATCAAATTCAGCTAAAGGGTCAAATAATTCATTTAAAATATATTTTCCTATAGAGTGAAAATAATTCCCATAACCAAAATAATCTTATCCTATTATTTGTTAAGTTTCTAAAAGATTAACTTCAAGTATTTTTAACTTTTAAACATATTGTTTTACAATAATCCCATATGTTTATAAAAACATAAATAAAGTGTAGAACACCTAATTTAAATATTTGATCTACCATTTGCCCATAAACAACATTATTATTAAAAATCTAAATTAAAGTAAACATTAATATATATAATAAATTATAAAAAATTCTTTAATATATATAATTAAATTTTTTTATTTTTTTTCTTAAACAAAAATTAATACGATTTTCCCAAATCACTCATATTATTTTAAATCTCTCTATATTTATAAATATATTTATATATATAAATACATTTATATAACTAAATATAGATATATTTTTTCTTCATTATACAATACCCATGCAAACCCTAAATCTCTTTATTAATAAAGAGATAACCCCCCCCTCCCCCCCTTTTTTTTTTCTTCATATCTTATTTTCCACATTACCCTAGCCCTAACCGGTTGGTTTTTTTTTTCATTTTTTTTTTCTTGTTGGTGCAGGGCCGAACACTGCTGGGCTGCAGCGGCGAATTTTTGTGTGAGGCGGTGGCGGTTCCGAGCGCCGCCACTGTGCGACCACACAGTGGTGCGCAGGCGCCGCCCACTGTGTGCCCACACAGTGGTAGCGCGGGGCGCCGACCCACTGTGTGCACACACAGTCGAGTTCAACCCCCCGAAACCCTAGTTTTTATTATTATTATTTATTATTTAGTATATATATATATATATTTGTATAATTATAATCAATTTGCAAATATCTTGATAAAGTAATTTTATTTTCTACTATGCCAAAATATACTGTTATAATCTGAATTTAAACAATGTGTGTTTTTTTTTTTTGTATTTTATTTATCAAATCTGAGATAAACTATTTATTTAAATGACAGATTCAAATAACTTGTCCAGCAAATTTATTTTCTCCAATTATTTAAATGACAGATTTAGATAACATATCCATCAAATATAAATAAATAGACTATTCTTTCAACTTTAGAATTTTCTATCTACAAAAGTGTAATTAACAAAATCGAGTGAACTTAATTCGGTAACTTAATTAAATCTGTAGTTCATTAAATAAAACCTTAGATTTATCTTCTGCATAAAGTAAATAACAGAATTAAAATAATTTTATACAGCAACTATAAAAGTATATTTTTATATAGACTAGATAAGCTATCCACCTTAGATTTTAATGCCTGCAATACATGAAAGAGATAATTTCCAGAACTATATTGTACTATACTGCATTTGCAGAAAACATAATTAAATGATTTATTTTTCAGCCTACCATATGCATGCATTTCTAATTTATTCCTTCCCTGTTTTATTTTCTTTTAAATATATAAGAACAAAGTAAATTCCTTGCTTATTCAATTTATCATAAATATATCAAATAAAATTTTCTTTTGAACTTTGGAAAAACTAATTTAGGAACACTCATTTCTTTACTGCAATAAATAGCATAATAAAATACTACAACTTTTTAAAACGTATTTCAAAGACACTATTGTCACTTTACAAAGGGTCTCTCATTTCTAATAAATGAGGACTTTTTAAAAAAAAATAATAATTACATTTACAAATAATTTCCTGCAACAAATAACTCCTGCAACTTTCCACTTGTCCTATTCTTTTCTTTTGACAACCTGCATTTTAAATCAAAGTTATGACCATGGAGTGCTCACCTCCCAGCCTAGGCTAACTGGTAGCCACCCCCGAGCTCAAAGAACCAAGCCCTAGACGGGTAACACACATGCAAACACAAAAGATAAGGGAAAACACAATCTCAAACACAATCCCAACCCGGCTACACTGCACCACACATTTGTGATGTCTTTTCAAGGGTGGTAGTGGACCAAGTACCCTGAGGAGACTGCAAGTATGGTAAGACTAATAGCCACCTCATGGAAAACCAAATACATCATAAGTATAACAACCCCACATTTCCTTATGCCCCCCAAGGCATTCATGCCTTATTTCCCTCCTTATGACCCCCAATGCATAAACAAGCCATGAAGCAAGGGTCACAAAAAATCCCTTGTGATCACTCTCATTACGAGAGCCTCTTACTCTAGGGTTGTCACTTCTACCACCCACAAGACCATCCTCTCTCCCAAGAGTAGGAGGCCTTGATTACTCCCAAGCACATAAAATGCCAAACAAAAGTAAAACATAAAACACCAAATATTTTTCCAAGGGAAATATGCAAGAAAACAAGCCTTTTACACAATCAATTCTTTCAATGCAACATGCAATATGAAAACATTACAAGAAAGGTAGAACCAACCTTCAACTGCCCAAAGGTATGCTAGTTTTGTTGAGGAAGAGCAGCCCAATTCCACAAGTCTTTCCTTTCTACCCTTAGCCAAATTCTTAATTTCAAATTTTATTTTATTTTTCATTCAAAAATCCTTGTCTCCAAAAATGGAGAGTGGGTGATTACCCCCAAAATCTCTCATTCCTGCTTAAGAAGACCCCAGTGAGAGTTCCCACAAGTTTCTAAAACTGAAAAGGAAAGGTAGGAGAAAATGGGAAAGGGATCTCACATCCAAAAGGAAAGTTTACAACTTAGATGATCCTTTTAATTTCAATTTTCGCACAACTTAGAAAAGTCACTTTTTAAGGTGTCAAAAAGGTCACATGAGAGTTGGTACATGCCTAAAATTACTCCTGACCCTTAGGTACACCTTATGGGCTTTAGGAAGCCCTATTAAACTACCCCTAGGTGTCCATTTAACCCATTTTAAACCCATCTGAAGTTAATTTTCGGGTCAAACTTAAGTTGACCATCCCAAAGATTCTTTACCCAAGGCATTTCTGGAATCATATTAAATTAATTGAAAAAGATATAGTTAAACAACTCCCTCCAAGAGACAAATTTAAAAACTCAAACATAAATCAAAACATGTGTCAAGTGACACAAAGAAAATACTTTTACAAAATTATACATGAAATCTTATCTCTCATTGGATTTACACAAATAATCAAAATTCAATTTAACATTCATGCAACAATCACTTTCACGAATAAAATACGATACAATGGGGTGTTGTCTCTCCAAATAGACAAACCCTGGTTTTACGAACGCACATAGGTCTAGGTTTGGTTCTCTATAATATTTCCATGGTCACATGGATAATTTTCCTGCGCATCTCAATTACACATTAGTAATTTCAAATAACCTCATATAATACAACACACTTGAATAAGAATACACATCAAACACTCTACAACCAATATACACTTAATCAAATCAATACACTTTATATCCAACAAATCCACATAAGCAATCATCATAATTCTCATAATTTTGATCCACACATAAAACATACATCCTATTTCTATCATCATAGTGAAGTCCTGCAAATCCAATAACGACATATATCATCACAAATTCATCCTATTAAAAAATCATGTAGAGTTCTATATCATAAAGCATATAAATGAAGCATCAACATAAAGCAATGCTATCCAAATCATGGAATCATATAAGTTCTAAATCCATAATGCATAAAAATAAAGCATCCATAATAGTCTCAACATAAAAATCACTGAAATGCAAGACTGGGTCGGGGTAGGGCCTCACACAACCTGTTCAATTATGGACTTCTGTTTGGGATTCTCGTTACACAAGATCAAATTATATCAAATTTGAGGAATGGATAGTAAAGCCAATTTATCGGATGTATGGATTTCCTTCTGATGGATCAATCTCAGATGATATTTAAGATTTTTAATACCTAAAGATTTTGATGACAAATCATAACATGGGAGATTGGTATGTCCAGCGACTTGTCTTTATAACTGGCAGCTGCAAAATGGAGAGGTTAAGGAGGTTGAGGATCCATATTTTGCCAAAGCCGATACCATTAAACAAAGTGAACAAGAGAATGCAAGGAAAGAAAAGGAACTTGCAAAAAAATCTTAATGACGAGAACGAAAGGACCAACCTCTTGTATAGTTCTTGTCGAGCATCTATCTACAACAATTGTGCCCACTTCCTCCCAATTTTCACACCTTGAGCCCGTGCATAATTATGGCGTGTGGTTACTTTTTTTAAAAAAAATACCATGTGTTTGTCGGAATTCCGACGTTAAATATGAAATTTGCACTATCGGCAAAAGTCAACCCGATGGTAACACACAAGTAGAAGGATGTGATCGGGATAGAATACACTGATGAAGTTCATCGGTAGAACGCACAATAGCCGCAATGGAGAAATCTTGTATTGTCGATAGCCGATGATGCTATCGGTAAGACTTATCCCGCTGGACACTTGCAAAAGTAAAACGCATTGGCAAAGGTTATGGTGATAAAGGGTCAAAGCTTATGCTGAGGAGACATAACGCATCGAGAGGAGCTACGGCGAGGGAAAAGACATGGGGGAAATTATGCCCATCGCCTAAACACATTTTAAGTTATCCCGATGCCCGATGAGACTAGCGAGATAACTTGCACCGATCAGCAGGAAGAGAGGTCATTGGCTAATGTTATCCTGATGAGTAAGAAGAAATCAAGAGGCTGTGAAAATCATCGGACCAACATATGTCGATCAATAGGTAAAATCCGTGTTCGTTGGGATGCTGACGTAAAATTTCAACAAGTCCGAATTCCGACGAACACGGGGTATACTTTAAAAAAAATCAAAAAAAATCTGATAAAGCAAAATAAATCCCATAGCCGGTCAGAAATGTTCGTCAGTTTTTCGTCAAAATTCCGACGTGAAATTTTAGCACGTCAGAATTCTGATGAACATAGAGTAATTTTTGAAAAAAAAAACAAATTAATCCAACAAAACAAAAGAAATCCCATAGCTCGTCGAAAAATCGCTCCAAATGTACTAGTGTCAAGTCCCTTACATTCCATGAAATAATCTTCATCAATCCTTAGTGGGGGCTTCCCCCTTCCCCTTGCCCCAGAGGGTTGTTATTTTTAACTAATTGCAATCTTCTCCATCCAATGCTCTTAAAACCGCTTAAGATTTTCTACCTCTCCTACTCTTTGGAGATTGACTGCAATCTGGTTTTAGTCTACTGGAATCGCACTCCAAAAGACCAAGTGGGACCTTATCACTTGATTCAGAAGAAATATTTATAGAATGAGGATTGAAGCAGACATTTCACTCATTTCTTATACAGAATCCTCCAAGTTCAGAATTTTTTTAATTAGTTCTTATTTCTCAGTCCAAGAGTCCTCTAATTCCCTCATCTAGGGTTCAGATATTACTAAGAAATTACAAACAACAGTCAATTCCCCTATTAAAGGGGTTGGGGAAACTAACTCTATTTTCTGAAATGTTTCATCTACTATAGGGGTTCTCCTCTCTTCTTCCTCCCTTGACGACTCTAAAGTCCTAGCAATAGATTTTTTCCCTGACAAAGACTCAGAGCCTTTCTTGTTTCTTGTCCACATCAATCTTATTGATCTTCTATTTTCCATATTGAACTTTGAATCCACATAATATCCCCGTTTTCTCTCTACTCTTGGATTGTTTGCACTACCCAAAGGTCTACCTCTTCTTGGTTTAGTTGGGGTAATTGAGCATCTTGGGTGTCCACCTCTAGATCAAGAGAGTTCTTGGAGGACAAACCTATAATTTTTGAAAAGTCTTTATCTACCTCAATTCTTGGGTTTGAAGTGTTTTTCTCTAGATCAAGATGGTGTCAGCAATTATGAGATGACATCTTCCCAATATTTTTTTGATTTATATTCAATAGAAATTTTCCTTTTATTTTTAGGAATTCCAATCCTATATTTAGATCTAAAATTTCTTGAATAGAGTCTTTTAAGTTACACTATCATGTTCACATTTTGAAAATCTAAGAAATCCTTCAGTCTGTGACTACGAAAGAAATACTTCATCATTAGATCCCTATCCCCCATTATTCTTAACTCCTTGAAAAGCAATATCCACATCTTCCCTATAGAAACCCACCTATCCATTGAAATAGTGAGAGGGCACATATTAGAAAATAGAGACCCACTTGGACCTAACCCAAAAAGGGGGATGTAAATCTTGTTATATCCATGATATATTTGAATGATCCGCTTAGGACTCAAAACCAATACATCTAATTCTGCTTGAGTGAGCCTCAACTGGCTCTCATTTACTAGCTCCCCTCTTAAATCCTTGTCTTCTTTAAGGACTTTCTTTGCAATATCCTCTATGTTTTTTTCCTGAAGCTCTTTGATCCATCCTTGGAGTTCTTTCTATTCTTGTGAAGAGATCCTATTCACTTTAGAAATGATTATGCTATTAGGAATAATTTGATTTTTATTACGGAGGCCTTTTGAATATATCTCTAGAAAAATATCAATATATGAATGCCTAATCTTTGGAAAGAGATTAAGAGAGGAAGAGCATACTTTGTCCTCATTTGAAAAGGAGGTATCTATTGAGGTTTCCCTACCTTTATTTGGGCAAAGGGAAGATAAATGATCTATTAATGACAAATCTCACATACTAAGAAGGGCTCTTCAAAGAACACCTTTTGATTCCAAGTTCCATTGTTTGAAGTGATCTTAATAAAGGAGGGAGATTCCTTTGTTGTATCCATAAGCAAACAAAATCTAACTCGAAGGTTAGGGTTTTCGAAGAAAGTCACGTCCACCTTAAAAAAAATACCAATTGCGTTACCCAAAATCTCTAAAATATCCAATTCTTTGTATACTACAAGAATGCATTGAAGATGGATCCGAAAGGGAACAAATTTTATGATAGTAGAATGAGGATCAAAGTTAGGTTACCAATGCGGCAAATATAACCTAGAGCTTTTATGAAACCATGATTTTATCTTAAAAACTTTATCTCTACTTTCCGTAGAGTCAAATAAGGAGATAAAAAACCCATTACCATTGTCTATCAAAAAAACCTCTGAAACTTTCTCCCCAATTATCAAAGACATACTGAAATAACTTACTTTTATTCAATGTTAAATGCAAGAATTTACATATAATTGCTCTTTGATGAAAATCTGCAATTTGAGGAGACAAGAATGATTATGAGAGTGTGATCATTGGCCCGACTGCGCTACTTTCATCTGTCTTCCTTAGTTTTTCTTCTTTATCTAAAGCTTCCAAATCTGTCTAATTTTCTAAAGTGGAACACCTTACATTACCAGAATGTGAGCTCGACGCCTCACCATGAAGAGGTTCAAGAGCATTCCCACTATCAAATGACTCGTTCATTCTATTTTTCCCTTTTAATGGTTAGTTGTTGAGAGTCTCGGGTGGTTTAAAGCTCCATTTTTTTTAACAAACTTATTGTTCTTTGTATATCCTTTCCATACTTCCATTTGTTTATGTCTGCTTCCTCCTGAACTTTTGCTCCCATCATAAAAGGGTCTAAATGAATCTTTCTTCTAAAATAAAGGAATGTTGTTTGGAAATGTCGGATGAAAGGAGGAAGATTGAAATTTCTCAAGCCCCAAACTCAATATTCTATAATTTGTGGGTTTCCCAAAAAAACAATTTTTCCTCTTCCAGTCATTTCTGTGTCAACTCAATACTTCGCTCTTTGATTTAAATATCCTCCAATGTTCTGAAGTCCAAGCCTTCTTTGGCAAAGGAGGATTCACCGGTTTCCCTGAATGCCAAAGTGGAAAAAAAGGGATGTTCAGGAAGGAGCGTTGATCCCTAACTCCTAAGGGTTGCTACGACATTCTATTGTGATTTTCTAATGAATACTTTCTGGAATCTCTCATTGTAAAATTTTGCAGCTAATCTTGCAAAATAGAGAAAAGATCTAGCTGGAAAATAAAAGAGCAAAACTTGCAAAGAAAATCAGAACAAAGAACTCATCAACCATTTTCATTATAACAAATCTGTATGATTACAAATGATATATAGATCACAAGAGCAGAAATTATGCATGAGATGCATGAAATTTCTGAAGATCAACAATTAACTGCATGAAATGTTGAAATGGAACTGAAGTAGGCAGAGGAAGTTAAAAATCTATAACTCCTTTGTTAGCTTATGCATGAGCAAGAGTCTCTCTGTGAATTATGGAGATAATAGACTCCAAAGTTGCGCTAACACCTCCCCTTAAGCCTAACTAAGGAGAGATATGAGAAATATGGGTTTTGGCAATAAAGCCTTATTAGGAACCCAATTACAAAGAAGAAAGGAGAAAACTCCTAACCATTATTCGAAATTAAGAAGAAAGCTTCAAACTGCAAACGAATCCACACTGCAATAGGATTGTACAAAATCATAGAAACCATTGCATGAGTACCTCTGGGATACTTTGAAAATGCAGTTGTACATAATCTACATTGCTCAAATGGATGAACAAACAGGTACATGGTTTTTGAATACAAAAGTTGATCATCTAAAGACAGGAAGATATGAATCTGCAGAAATATGCTCCAAACTGAGGAACTACAAAGATGACCTTTGGTTGGGATGATGTCATTGTATATCCATTGTTCAATAATGTCCCACTAGAAAGAAACTTTGGAAGCACTCGAGGATGCGACTCTGGAATCTCATGTAGAACCCCGCTAGAAAGAATCTCTAGGAGTAAACAAAGTTGCAACATTGGAATCTCATGTAGACAGGAATTTAGAACAAAAGAATACTTTTGACTGTCAATTGAAGGAAGAGTGCATAGCAACTTCAATCTTCTATTTATTCAGGAAACTTATTGAAATAAACCTAGACTAAATGCATTAAGCAAAACCCTATATAAACTTTCTAAAAGTTTAATTTTTACAAAGCCCCAAATTTTCCAGATCTGCATCATGGGGTGCTTGCAAAGCACGTACAATTTTAAAGAATCAATATAGAAAAAAAAACAGCAAAGAGCATGCAAAAATTAGGGAAATAATATGCATGAATCTAGAAATAGACTTCAGCTTCCGTGGTGATGGTAATCTTCATAAATCTGACAACAAATAATTGTTGTGCTCCTTCCTTCTAGCTTCAGGCTCTGATACCATGTAAATTTCACAGCTAATCCTGCAAAATAGAGAAAAGATCTAGCTGGAAAATAAAAGAACAAAACTTGCAAAGAAAATCAGAACAAAGAACTCATCAACCATTTTCATTATAACAAATCTGTATGATTACAAATGATATATAGATCACAAGAGCAGAAATTATGCATGATATGCATGAAATTTCTGAAGATCAACAATTAACTGCATGAAATGTTGAAATGGAACTGAAGTAGGCAGAGGAAGTTAAAAATCTATAACTCCTTTGTTAGCTTATGCATGAGCAAGAGACTCTCCGTGAATTACGGAGATAATAGACTCCAAAGTTGCGCTAACACTCATTACATTCCACCCTTGAACTCTTTGATTAAAAGATTTTTGATTGAAAAGCATGGTTGCTATCGTTTCTCTTCCATCTTTGGACTTTGATTCTTCCTTCCCACCTTTCCTTTTCAATATGTTAGATACTTTGCAATTATATTAACTTGGAGTTATTCTTTATATATTGGGAAGACTCGAATCGAGACGTGTATAATAGTTTGCTTCCAAATCTTGGCAGAACTTTACACATTGCACATAAGAGCTAATGCATAAGATTGATTCTAAGATAGATAAAGTGCATAGGATTAAATTTTAGAGTTGTTGAATATCGTTGAACTTTACTTGGGAAGTATATTTGGAAACTGTGGATTGTTGATATCCATAATCTTTGGCAAAGTAGTGCATAGCCATCAATGTCATGCCTTGTGGAGAGTTTGTTTGTAACTTCATGAATGGGATGCAAAATATATAATGCATTAGAAATTGGAAGCATTGTGTTGATAATTTCAATATATTTATTTATGAAGTGCATGCTTGGCATCGTAACCAAGTTTAAGAAAGATGAAGGATCCTAGCATGAGAGCAAACTAATTGTGTAAGGATAATAAACATGTTAAAACCATAAAGCATGTGGGGATTTTATTTTATTAGTAATCAAAATAACTATATGCTTTTCCACTAACCATAGAACACAATGTCACTTTCGGTACCTTCGGTGGAAATTTTTGTGTCCAAACTTCTTAATAATAGTCGAATAGTGTCATAATTAGGGATTGTATTGTGGCTTAAAATAATGGATTATTAAAATAGTATGATATCCACATAGTTATTATATCACCTTCATCAATATATGATGGGTATAATTAGAAGTAGTTGATTAAAAATCATTATGTTTAAAAGCATAAAAACATTTTTATTTAAAGATAGTTAGAAAAGTTAAGGCATTTGTATACTTATGAGACAATCACACACTTGTTGTAGAAACTCTTGAATTTAATTTAATGTTAAGTAGCGTAAATCTTTAAAAATATTCATGTTTCTACATTGAAAGAGAATGGATTTTGATGAAAGGAAAATTTATAAATTTTTTACAAGAATAACATATTACCCTCTTAATAATTTTTCACAATTTGAAAAAACAGCCATGTCTGCGACTCCCACGATTCCCGCCCAAGCTTTTTCAAACAACCCTCACTCCCCTGTCAACGCGAATGGTGCTTCTGCTGGGGTTGTTGCTGTTGTGGGTAGCGGTGGGGGTTACTCTGCGCCCTCTACCGTTGCCTCCCCTCTCCTTTATGTTGAACGTTTTGTGCGTGATGTTCCCCTGGTCGTGGGTTGTGTTGGTTCCCCCACGGTTGGTGTCCCGGATCTGGTTTTGGATTTGGATGCCCTTACTGCTGCTGCCGATGCTCAGGTTAATAGAGACTCTCCTCTTACTAGTGGTGCTTCTGACGACCCTCCTGCGGCAGCTAATGCTCTGCCCAGACCTTCTTTTGTTGGGAACCATAGCTTTTCTCGTGTGGCCAGATCTGTTGCCCATCCTTCCAAGGGGGTTCGTCCTCTTCCTTGTGCCAAGACTTCTCTTGTTGTGGTCTGTGGTCAGGAGGTTGTGGAGAATATTGATTTCTACCAACAAAGTGCTTTGGTCTGCAGATTTGTTGGGTTTTGGCCTTCCCTTCCAGACCTTCATCATTGGGTGAGTGATTCTTAGAAGCCTTTAGTTGCTTATGGCATTGAGCTTTTCCTATGTGCTAAAGGTTTTTTCATTGCTTCTTTTACCTCTACGCTTGACCGTGATTTGGTTCTGGGAAAGTTGTGGTCTTGGGGGGATCACTCTCTCTCCATTAAAACTTAATCTTCTTCCTTCAACCCCCTTACTGAATCTCTATCTATTCGTTTGGTTTGGGTTTGCCTCCCCAATCTCACCCTCCATTTCTGGGAGCCTTCTTGCTTTGAGGCCATCGGTAACTCCTTTGGCAGTTTCCTGAAGGTTGACGATGCCACGATCTCCATGGGTCACTCTACCTTTGCTCGCCTATTGATTGATATTGACATATCTCTAGCCCTCCCCAAGGATGTGGTGCTTATGGTTGGGGATAAGTCATGGGCTCAACCGCTGGATTATGAGGGCCTCCCCTTTCGCTGTCGAAGGTGCTTCTCAACGAGACACTTAGCTTCAGACTGCTCTCTCTCCCGCCACAGAGGCGTTGCTACTTGGTGGAAGGACGCTACTGAAGATCACTTAACAATTAATGCTTCTGACTCTGTCTCGGTTGAATCCTCTCGAGATGAGGTGCCCCTTACTGCTGAGGTTACTACTGTTGTAAAATATTTCGTCCCCTTGGCTCCTACATTTGTTGCTCCTGATCCTCAGCTTCGCTCTTCTCCTGGCAATTATGTTCTTCTTCAGTAGCAATCTATTGTGTTTTTGGAGCATCAGTCTGCTGGTGTGTTGTTGCAGCAGTCCGGCAGTGTCTCTGCGATGTCCCCCCCGCCTGATTTGCCTTTGAATATTCCTAATGATAGTGTTGCCTGGACGGTTGTTTGTCGCAGGCGGAAAGGAAAATCTACCCCCCTTCCCCATCCCCCCCTTCGTCAAGGTGTGGATTCTCCCCACTCTTGAGTTGGGTTGGTTTATTGATGGTTTGACAGGTGGGTTTGTTTGCCCTGTCTAACTTTGTTTGTTTGGGGTTTTCACCCTTGCTTGGTCCGTTTATTTCAGTTAGTCATTTAGCTTTGTAAAGGGTCAGCGCCCATTTTATCGCTGCTTTATTTATCAAAAACATATTACCCTCTTTGAAAATATTTTTATATGCAAATGTCTTATTATTAGTGGAGATTGATCTAATAATGTCAACAATGGAGTTTAAATTGTATAGCTTAGATTAATAGATTATCAAAATAATATGAAATTCATATATTTACTATATCACCTTCATAAACATAATTGAAAGCAACTAAATTGTAGGAAATAATTACCTTAGAAAATATGATATTTAAAAGTATTAAAATGATTCAGATATAAAGAATATCTTTTTTCAAGAAAGACATTTGTACATTTGTGAGACAATCACACAACTTTATTATAAAACACGTGAATTTAATTTCTAACATAGATGCTTAAAAAATTTCATGTCTACACATCCAAAAAGAATGGATTCTCATGATGGAAAAACTTATATTTTAAATTTTCACAAAAGTTAAAAAAATAGTCAACAACACAAATTGTTCTTAATATCCAAGAGTCTATTAGGATCAGACAAATAATAAATAAAATCGGTAAATTTAATTTAAGTTTGACTTAAAAAAGGCTGGGAAAGTAAACTTGTAAACAATCCATTTTAGATAAAATTTTAAAAATAATAAATATTATTAAAAAAATCTAAGAAATTTAAATATGAAATTTTGACATTTATGTTTCAATATTTTGTAGATTTATTTTTATGTAAGAAATTTTTAATATGGTTTCTAATTATAAGGGATAAGATTGTATATCTTGTTTTTTGCTTTATTTTATATCTAATTTTGGTATTATCATAATATTTAATTTAACTGAACTTGAATATGAGACTATTACTTTGAATAAATTTATGTTTGTCATAGACAAGATTAATTTGAATATTTTAGGATGCTTTTCTTCTTGGACTAGATTGTGAGTATAAAAAAAGAGGCATAAATTGACTAAAAAATAACCCTAAGATGAGTATCTCATCACTATTTTATACAAATTAAACTAGCAATTGCACCTTGGTGTGGAATGTGTATGACGAAGAGGTTTGGAAGGTTAATTAGGGAAAAATTTCTTCTATTTTTTGTTTACAATTATGAAATAGTTAAGGTGAATCAGTAGGCCATTTAACAAGTTATGTTGTTTGTGCAACAAAGGTCTCAATGGAGACATGATAGCTTCAAAACAACTATAGATATAGTAATAGGAATCCAAGAATGAAAGAAACAAAACTTATAATCTCATGGTACGTTTGAGATATATATATATGGGGGAAGGGAGAGAGGAAGATGAAGATATAGAGATATATGGGAGAAAAGGTGATAGATAAAGATATATGAGAAGATAAAGGGAGAGAGAGATAGATAGGTAAGGGGATAAGGAGTGAAAGACGGAGAAAGGTGAGGATTCATAGAGAGGGAGAGAAATGTGGAGAGAGGGGGGAAAGGGAGAGAAATAAGCAGAGAGGGAGAGAAAGAAGAGGGGAGATAGAGGGAGAGAAAGACTGAGAGGAATAGATATATATAGAGGGAGATTAGGAGAGATAGTGAGATATTAATAGAGGGTGGGAGGGAGAGATAAGGAGATATAGAGTGGGAGAGAGTGAGAGAGAAATATCACAAAGATAGGTAATATAGAGGTATAAAGTGATGTAGGAGCATTCGGTGTTGTAAGGGTAATCCTGCATCACCCAAAAATATTTTCGTTTTAGTTTGTTTTCTTTTAATGTTTTTGCAATTCTGGATACCCATTTGGACAAATAAGAGATTCTAACTTTCAGAATTGTCAAGCTACTTTTTCTTGCCGATTGCTAAAAATAGAATTTTTTTTATTTAAAGGCGGATGGAGCCCAAATTTTGCAGGAAGATTGAGAACGAAAAATAAGCACATTGGCGAAAGAATTAGGTTAAAATCATTAATGGTTTGAAAGTTATTCAAGTTTTAGTTTCCTGAAAAATTAAAAAAATATATTCCAAGTCAAATTTGAGGCATTAAATGGCTCCAAACATCCCCGAAAATAGCGAGAATTGGCATAACGGAGGTTTTATCATATTATTCACTCAAAGAGATTTTTGGCAGTTCAAACAACACGTCAATCTGATTCCCGAATTAAAAGTTGTGGCTGTCGAAAGTTGGACAATTTTTTTAAAAAGTTTCAATTTTTGAATCTGGCTATATTTTTATATTTCCAATTTCATGTTGGCATTTGTCCACCAATTGGTAATTTCTAAATTGTACTTTTGGCTCCAAATGGAAGAGAGGCTATTTAGGACACATGTGGAAACTTCGGAGTTAGTTGTTGTATGTGAGTTTTTGGAAGTTTAGTTTCTGGGTTGGAGATTTGCATTGCAAAGGGGTTTCTAGATAACTCTGTAAGTTGTGTGCTGCAGCCTGTGAGGATTTATTCCTCTAAATTGTAATTGCATGTTTTGCAGATAATAATAATATAATCTTTTGTGTCTTTTATTGCAATTCGTTGTGTTTTTCTATTTCTCGGGTTTTTGCCCTCATCAGAGAGAGAGAGAGAGAGAGAGAGAGAGAGAGAGAGAGAGAGAGAGAGAGAGAGAGAGAGAGAGAGAGAGAGAGAGAGAGAGTTTTTCTATTTCTCGGGTTTTTGCCCTCATCAGAGAGAGAGAGAGAGAGAGAGAGAGAGTGAGGGAGGGAGGGAATATAGAGAGGATATATATATATATATACACACATATATACATACACATACACACACACACACACACACATATATACATGGACGTATGCATATATAGAGAGAGGGGGGGTGAGAGAGATGCATGTAGAGATGGAGAGATAGATATACCTTGGGAAAGATAGAGGGTCTGTGAAAGAGTTAAATAGATATAGACATGGAGGGAGAAATAGAGAGAACTGTATGTGTGTGAATGGGAGAGGAATATGCAGATAAAGATAGATAGGAGGATATATAAAAATATAAAGAGAGGGAGGGAGAGCAATAGAGAGGATAGAGGTGAAGTAGAGAGATATAGAAAGTGGGAGCAATAAGGAGAGATGGAGAGACATAATAGAAAGAAGGGTAGATAGAGAGATAGATAGATATAATAAGAAAGATAGAGGGGGAAGAAAGAGAGATGTGGGGAGAGGTAAGGAGAGAGAGAGAGAGAGAGAGAGAGAGAGAGGTATATTGTTTAAATTGACTATTTATTACATTATTTTATTTTATTTTATTTTAAATGAATAAACAAAAAAATCTAAAAATTATGAAGTAATTAAAAATAATTATTCAGTATCCGGAGGATGGCATGCGTGCGGAGGTTCTCGAGCGGCCGAGCTAGGGTTTCGTGGCCCTAGCTCGTGGGTGGTTGATTGCAGGTGTGGCAGGTGAGGGTTGTGTAGGTCATCGGGGGAGTGTGGCAGCAACGGGGGTTGTGCTGGGCTCGGCTGTGGGAGTGGGGGGAGCTGCGCGGGGGCGAGGTTGTGGCTGCGCGGGGGTATGGCTTAGGCTGCGCAGGGGTGGTGGTGCAGAGGCACCTAAGCACACAAGCATAGCAAGAGGTCAAAAGTCATAATATGAACAATTTATTGTATTTGAGTCATTCATAACATATTAAGGTTATTTGAGTCAATTGAATCATAATATGTAAGGCTAATTGAATCATAATATGTAAGGATAAATGGGCCATTTTGTCCAAAGATATCATATTTGGTCCATATTGAAGTTTTAAAAGTGTCCATGTAAGAGTTAGAGTCATTTATGTCAAAAATTGTAAAAATTGCAAAGTTGCAATATTGCCAAAAGTGCAACAAAAGTGTAAAAATGAAATCCATTGGTTATGAGGTGGTTGGAGAAGTTAGAAAGGAGTTGGAAATGGTTTATAAAACCATGTTTGGTCGAAATCAAGAAGGGAGATCAGTTTGGAGGGGATTTGACAAAGATTATCCATCAAACCCTCAAACTGTCATGAGGTTTTAAGGAATCTATGGCTGTCATAGATCCATGGAGGATCACATTTGATATAATTTTTATATGTAGATGTTATTTAATGATAGATTGATGATAAGGAATCTATGGCTGTCATAGATCCATGGAGGATCACATTTGAACAATTTATTGTATTTGAGTCATTCATAACATATTAAGGTTATTTGAGTCAATTGAATCATAATATGTAAGGATAAATGAGCCATTTTGTCCAAAGATATCATATTTGGTCCATATTGAAGTTTTAAAAGTGTCCATGTAAGAGTTAGAGTCATTTATGTCAAAAATTGTAAAAATTGCAAAGTTGCAATATTGCCAAAAGTGCAACAAAAGTGTAAAAATGAAATCCATTGGTTATGAGGTGGTTGGAGAAGTTAGAAAGGAGTTGGAAATGGTTTATAAAACCATGTTTGGTCGAAATCAAGAAGGGGGATCAGTTTGGAGGGGATTTGACAAAGATTATCCATCAAACCCTCAAACTGTCATGAGGTTTTAAGGAATCTATGGCTGTAATGCTATACAAATGAAATGATATTAGTATACCTATATTTAAAAAATTTAGGTAAATTATGCCAAGAGATATCTTACAAAATAAGGGAATCTGATGATTGCAACAATATTAGTAGTAATAAAGAGTTTCAAAAATATGGATAATAATAGAGTTGCTTAAGTATGTACCAGCATTATCTAAGACGACAACATGAATCTGGAATTCAGAATTGTCAAATACTCACAATGCCAAGCCCACTCCTCCACTAACCTCTCAACACTACTTGATTTTATTGATTGTTCCCTTTTAAATATTATGACACTCTTCCATTGTCATTTGAATGTAACGGTTTCATATAGTTGGAGACAAGTGGCAAGGGTTCTATTTTATTTGGAGTAATAAAATAACACCTCCACAAAAACCAAAACATGGCATATTTCATGCATTTACTCGTCATTTGTATGTCAAATTGTTTCAAAATTGAATTTTTGTTTATGGACATTTTGATGTCATTGTAGATGCCTCTCGGCATAACAACATAGGTACCTCACATCTCCTAAAAAGAAAACAGATCTATGATATGTGGTTTCCACGATATTTGTAGTTGGGTCACAATGATGTTGGTTGATTAATGTGCAAATATGGACTTTTTTTTAATGGGCCTTTGTAGATTAAAATTTGGAATGAGATTTAAAAGTGATTCTTTTATTTTTTATTATAAATGCAACAAAACAAGGGTGCTGACCCTATACAGACAAAAGCCAAGCAAGCTACTTATAGTAGGTCATCATAGACCACTAACAATACACTAGCAGTACAATTAGAAACCCACCTCAAGGGTTGGTACAAATTTCATGTTAGACACACCCCAAGACTAAGAGGGTGGTGAATCAGCCTTGAACAAATCTTAGCACTTTATAGCACATTACAAATTCAACTTTAAACTTTAATCTAATCAACAACAATTGAAGATAAACAATGAACAGACATACATAAAAGAATACCAGATTTACATGGAAAACCAAAGAAGGGAAAAACCATGATGAGAGTCACCTCACTCTATATAAACAATATTACAACTTGTTTTAGGTATCACAACCCAATGAAGCTCATTGCTCTTGGAAGGACTTGCAGGTTGAGGTTCACCATCTCAGGGAAAGATACAAAGGACTTGCTAATGAAACTCATCGTCTACGAGCAAGATACATGAAAAATACATGCAATGAACAAGTCTTCAACATCACTACATCCAACAATCTCCCTTGAATGTAGTTCCTCTTGACTCACTATCTCAACCACCCATTTCACAATTAGGCTCCAATACTTCCACCACACACACTTACTGCTTCACATTCGCATCTTCCACATTCCACTCCAATCTACATCACTTGCAAATGATTTTTCTTTTATATATACCATCTGCATCATCTCAAAAACATCAATTAGGTCGTCTAGAACAAGGAACAAAGAGAGATCCCACATGGTCAACCACAAATACATAATCACGATGAAAGTGGTCATATCCAAGATATAGAAAGGACCTAAAACTTCTTATTACATTATCCAATGTAGTTCCAAACATCACACAACTTGATGCACATCTTCTAAGGTCAACAACATGGTAACGTGTAGTTAAACATGTAGCACATAACCAATCAGCCCAAAACACTTCTTTCAAATGAATTTGCACAATGTGGATACCAGCAAGGCATAGTAGGTTCCAAATACAACTCAACACAATCTCCAATGTTGGCAGAGACCCCCAAAGATATATCACAAGAAAGAGAACAAGCCCTATCAACCAGATAACTACAAATTACCCTAAAAAACCAACATTAGACACAACGCAACACCAAATAGATCACCCAACATCATATGGACCGCATAGATGCATTCTATGAACCCTCAACAACATTCCCATACTCTTATTTCATGCTATCAAGCCAAAACAAGCTAACAAAACCAAACTGATGCAAACTTCCTCATTACTAGAATGTTAGGAAACATAGTCATGAGATAAGACATTAATACACAATTTCATAACCGATCATCACCTAAAATATGAAGTGAGACATTGCACAAGCATTATAAGCATATCCTCCAAGTCATAGCAACAAAGACGTCAATGTGTAGCATTCTCTGGACTAGTCTTACTAGTCATCAAACTTCCAGCACACTGCCTTAATCAAAAACATCAAATCCAACACCAAGGACCTGAAAAGATAGGTGTGCAATGTCTACAAAGTATAGACATTATATCCAAAATCACAAGACCACGTCAGCAAATGCAAAGGAATGTGGAGAATTCATCCAAACTATATTTAACACACTTTCCTAAATTATCATTGTTCATCAACTTTTCGATACCATAGCACCTTGTCACAACATTTGCTCACTCAAGAGCAATAACAAAGATACTACAACAATTTGTAGTATGCACAACACCATCTAGAAAACATCACTTCATCATCATACTTCTAATCCTTAATTTAATACTTCTAATCCTCATCTCAATGCTTCTATCCTCATCTTAATATGATATCATCGTGATAACATCTCTATAATAAATTATCACAACATATTGGGTGTAAACATCAATGCCAAGAAGGTGGACATCCACAACAAAGAACGTCATCAACCAACAACATTATACATCAATGACCACAAATTGCAACAAAGTTGATATACATAGAACCATAATCAACAACATGTACATCTGTCAGCAAAGGGTTGACACTAACAGACAATAGCCTTGTTCCACTGACAACAATCTCCAAAATCCTCCTTAACACTTAGTCAACAATCTCTCCATAATTTTCCAATCACAACACAATACTAAGTATGTCATCAATACACAAGTTGAGTGTTGACATCAATGACAACAACTTCCAACATTTCACCCACAACTCAAGGAAGAGTTTGGGAAGAGGAGGAAGAATGATCTTTCCATTGTTGACGAACAACAGTCTAGAAAACACTATAGTTTAGAACACCATTACAAGGGGGAGTGTGAGAGGAAATCCCCTTAAAGAGTTTCTATACACATGGCTAACAAGATGAAATGTCATCCATCAAAGGTTGGAGTAGAACAGGAGCAACAAACAAAGTAGGGTCCATGAGGCCTAAGGAAGCCACACCAATAGCTAGAGGTGGAGTAGGATCTACAAGGCCTAAGGAGGCCACACCAATAGCCAAAGGTATAGTAAAATCCATAAGGCCTAAGGAGGCCACACTAACAACAAGAGGCTCAACATCATCCTTGAAGGTGTCATCAACCTATGATGAGTCATCAAAAGAAGAATTGAAAGCCTCAATAGTCAAGTAATCGCCATTACCATCCTTCCATCAAGTAGCAATGCCTTTACAGCACAACAAAGAACGATTTGTGGCTAAGTTACCAATTCAGAAGCATCTCTAACATTAAAATGGAAGGTCCTCATAATCCATTAACTAAGTCTAGGGCCTATCCCCAACCATAAGAACCACATTCCCAAGGAGAGACATAGAGATGTCAACATCGATCAACATGCGAGCAAAAGTAGAATGACCATGAAGGAAGTAGTATCATTAACCTTCAAGAAGCAGTCAATAGAGTTGCCAATGACAACAATCCACAATAGGGGAGGTCTTGGCACAAGGAAGAGGACAAGATTTTCCCTTGGGAGGATGAGCAATAGCAGAATTGACAACACAAGCAAAACTCCGCTTGTAAGGTCACTTTTCTCCAAGACTTAATTAAGTAATTGCAATAGAATTAATAGATTAAATGTTAATGTTTTTGATTAAAAAAGCAGTGTTAACAAGGGCGCTGACCCTTAACAAAAGAGACCTTAATCCCTCTACAATTAGCGATAATTATTGCTAATTGTTTTTGAAACAGAGCAACGTTAAGAAGGGCGTTGGCCCTTTACAAAGCCAAAGGCTATCAAAATTTAAAGACCAAGCAGGGGTGCAAACCTCAAAAGGACAAAGTCGAACCAACCTAACCAACCTGTCAAACCATCAACACCCAATCCAAATCAAGAGGGGGGAGAAAACCCCGAATCTTGAGAAAGGAGGGTTTGGGAAAGGTGGTTAGATTTTCCTTTCTGCCTACGATAAACAACTGTCCAGGCAACACTATTAGTAGGAACTTTCAAAGAAAAAACAAGTGGGGAATACCCTGCAGAGTCACTGCCAGACTGTTGTTGCAGAGCAGCAACAGGCTGTTGCAACGGAGCACCAGCAAGAGAAGAGACACCAGGAGCAGAGTGAAAGTGAGAAGAAGCAGTAGCAGCAGGAGGATCCGAGGGAGCAGAAGGGGCCGCAACAACAGCAACATCAACCAAGGCTTCATCAGCAGTAAGGGGCACCTCATCTTGAGATGAATCAATCAAAACAGAATCTGAAGCATTAATGGTCAAGTGGTCATCCGTAGCATCCTTCCACCAAGTAGCAGCACCTTTGCGGTGAGAGAGAGAACAGTCAGAAGCAAGGTGACCCGTTGAGAAACACCTTCGACAGCAAAACGGGAGGCCCTCATAATCCAGCGGTTGAGTCCAAGGCCTGTCCCCGACCATAAGAACCACATCCCTAGGGAGGGTCAACGATATGTCAACATCAATTAATAGGCGAGTAAAGGTAGAATGACCCATGGAGAATGTGGCATCATCAACCTTCAAGAAGCTGCCAATGGAGTTACCGATGGCCTCAAAACAAGAAGGTTCCCAGAAAAGGAGGGGGAGATTGGGGAGGCGGACCCAAACCGGACGAACAGAGAGAGATTCCGTAAGGGGGTTGAAGGAAGGAGTCCAGGGCTTAAGGGAGAGAGAGTGATCCTCCCAAGACCATAGCTTACCCAAAATCAAATCATGATCATGAGTAGAGGCAAAGGAAGCAACAAAAAACCCCTTAGCACAAGGGAAAGGCTCAATGCCATAAGAAATAAGAGGCTTCCAGGAATCACTCACCCAGCGATGAAGGTTCAAGAGGGAAGGCCAAAACCTAGTAAATTTGCATACCAGAGCACTGCATTGATAGAAGTCCACATTCTCCATAACCTCATGGCCACAGACCACAACAGGAGAGGTCTTGGCACAAGGAAGAGGACGAACCCCCCTAGAAGGTTGGGCAGCAGATTTAGCCACACAGGCAAAGCTATGCTTCCCAGCAAAGGGCCTGGGCATAGCAGTCTCACCTGCAGGAAGGTCATCGCTAGCACTAGCAGCAGTCGCCAAGGTATCCAAATCCAGAACTGGATCAGAGACACCAGGTTTGGGAGGAACAAAACCACCAACAAGGATCTTGGCATTCAAACCCCCAACATTAGTACCCAAAACCGTAGGAAGACCTTCTGCAGCAGCAAAATCACCTAATGTAGTAGACAGAGCCACCACAACACTAGCACTGGAAGTAGCAGCCATGAGTGGGGGAAACTCACCATCGTTGTGGGAACCTCCAGAGACCCAACCAACAGTAGACCAAGGCACCAACTTAGAAGAGGAGCATGGAGCAGCAGCCGCAACCCCAACCCGGGCAGAAGAGTCAAGACCCAACGTAGAGGGGAGCGAAGAGCCATTGCTGGTCAACGCAACAGCAAGCACATTCGAAAAGCTGGAGGCGGGAGAGCCGTTGGGGAGCAGGTGCGGGAGCGACATGTCTATAAAAATTGTTCTCTCCAATGTAATTATCGTTAAGGTCACTTATAAAATGTAATTATCGTTAAAATTGTTAAGGTCACTTATAAAATGTAATTATCATTAAATTAGATGTAAATAACCAATAGAAATATAACATGTAATAATTTGACAATAATTACAAAGTTAATTGATAACATAATAAAATAAATAACATAGATACATAACTCGATCATGTTATCACCAAAATCATTATATTCACATTATTCTTTATCATCAAGGATTTCAAGTACTTATTTGTATCATAAGAGTGCTTGGAAAAGGTCATTCTCGCTCTGAGGAGATTCTGGTGGTATTGGCCCTTATTGCTATGGTGGACTTCCCAGAGGAATCAATTCTTACACATGACCAACCATATTATCCAGAATTTAGAGGAATAGTCATAAGTCTAGGCTCTTTTGCAATAAGAAAGCACTCTAGGAGGATAGGTCGCATGTCTTCATGACACGAAAAAAAACAACCCTAGCCAAGACACTGTTAGGTGTATGTTGTATCTTGGTTTGGACACCTTCTCCTATGCTCATGCTAACCAATAACCATAACCTTCACTCCTTTGTGCCATTTGAATTCCTATATTTTCTCCCATGCCCATAGCCCATTAAGTCACCTTTCTTCTTCTTTCTGGAGTAATCTCTGCACCCCCTTCCCAAGTCTCACATAAATGACTTATATAACCTTTTTAGAGGTGATTTCCAAACCATCACACCCTTTCGAAAAGTCACCTTTAAATATCCTTTAATTTAATTATAATTATTCCTCTTTTATTTGAGTTCATAAATATTTTTTGTTAATCTTTCTTTAAATAAATGGATAATAATATCATTTATTTTTATCTTTCTTTGTAATTATAAAAGAGTTTTTTCATAACTTTACCTTCTCTTCGAGAGAAAGTCACATAACATTGCCCACCAGCAATATAAAAAGGCCTTGGAGGGAGGCCCCCAACACCCACAACACCAACCAAAGCACTAGGAATAACAGGAAGTTTCACAAAGGGCAAAACCCCCACACCAGTAGTAGAGAAAACTATTGTGGAAGCATCACCCACCACCAAAGGAGTCATAAGGGAAGAAGACCTAGACCCAACCAAAAAGGGCACAAAACACACAGTGCAGTAGGAGTCGTAGTAGGCCTAGATCCAAAGGGTGCATATCTAAAGGATGTGGTACACTTACTCACGAAAGGCAAGCATAATGAAGCAGTGAGAGGAATCAAAGCAAAGGTGGGATCAATAACCATTGCAAGAGCAGGAAACACATTCATAAGACATGGGAGCCATCATATAAAAATAAAATAAAAAAATTAAATATTAAAAATTAACCTTGGTTGTTAGCTCTACAAGCATCAAGCCCCACTATTTCACCAAGGGTCAAGATAAGCAACTCTACATTGTTGGCATGGTAGAGAGGGACCCCATGAGGTTTAAACCTTGGTTGTTGGCTCTACAGGCAAGAAACCTCACCATTTCACCAAATAGTCTCCCCTAGAGCAGTAAAAAAAATTATTTTCCTAACCTTCTTTTATTTTCTTTTCTATTTTGTTTTGTTTTCTATGTTCCAATTTGTTTTATTGATTTCAAATAAGCAACAAAAGTAATATGGTTAAGAGAAGTAAGTTGATCAAAGGAATGGTTCTATCTTGATAATCTCATTATTTATATAACAAAAAAATGGAAAATTATATTTTAACCCACTTTAATGAAACCAATATATATTCAATTTCAAGAAAAGTGAGTGTAATCTTTAAAGGAATTTCAAGATTAATCAAAATCAAATGCTATTAAACCATTGTATTTCATGCATGAGTTCAAAGTTATTCTAATAATTCATTAAAAAATAACATATTTCTAGCAATCTTCTTTTGTTGGGAACCGTAGCTTTGCTCATATGGCCAGATTTGTTGCCCATCCTTCCAAGGGGGTTCGTCCTCTTCCTTGTGCCAAAACTTCCCTTGTTGTGGTATGTGGCCAGGAGGTTGTGGAGAATATCGATTTCTACCAACGCAGTGCTTTGGTTTGCAGATTTGTTGGGTTTTGGCATTCTCTTCTAGACCTTCATCATTGGGTGAGTGATTCTTGGAAGCCTTTATTTGCTCATGGCATTGATCTTTTCCCTTGTGCTAAAGGCTTTTCGTTGCTTTTTTTACCTCTACTCTTGACCGTGATTTGGTTCTGGAAAAGTTGTGGTCTTTGGGGGATCTCTCTCTCTCTCTCTCTCTCTCTCTCTCTCTCTCTCTCTCTCTCTCTCTCTCTCTCTCTCTCTCTCTCTCTCTATTAACCCATGGTCTTCTTCCTTCAACCCCCTTACTGAATCTCTCTCTATTCGTCTGGTTTGGGTCCGCCTCCCCAATCTCCCCCTCTATTTTTGGGAGCCTTCTTGCTTTGAAGCCATCAGTAACTCCATTGGCAGCTTCTTGAAGGTTGATGATGCCACGATCTCCATGGGTCATCCTACTTTTGCTCGCCTTTTAATTGATGTTGACATATCTTTGGCCCTCCCCAGGGATGTGGTTCTTATGGTTGGGGATAGGCCATGGGCTCAACCGCTAGATTATGAGGGTCTCCCCTTTCGCCGTTGAAGGTGCTTCTCAACGGGCCACTTAGCTTCAATCTACTATATGTCTCATCGCAAAGGCGCTGCTACTTGGTGGAAGGATGCTACTGAAGGTCACTTGACAATTAATGCTTCTGACTTTGTCTCGGTTGAATCCTCTCAAGATGAGGTGCCCCTTACTACTGATGATTCCTTTGTTGATGTTACTGCTACTGTAGTCTCTTTCATCCCCTTGGCTCCTACATCTGTTGCTCCTGCTCCTCAGCTTCGCTCTTCTCTTGGTGATTTTGTCCTTTTGCAATAGCAGTCTGGCAGTGACTCTGTGGGGTCTTCCCCGCCTGACTATTCTTTGAATATTCCTAATGATATTGTTGTCTGGACGGTTGTTTGTTGTAGGCGAAAGGGAAAATCTACCCTCCTTCCCCAGCTCCCCCTTCGTCAAGTTTTGGGTTCTCCCCACTCTTGAGTTGGGTTGGGTTGTTGAAGGTTTGACAGGTTGGTTGGTTTGGCCTATCCAACTTTGTTTGTTTGGGGTTTGCACCCCTGCTTGGTTTGTTTAAATTCGATAGCTTGTTGGCTTTGTAAAGGGTCAGCGCCCTAGTTAACGCTACTTTATCGATCAAAAACATATTTCTAGCAATATACATTTCTCACAAATTTTAAAACGTAAATGTTCTACCATTCTAAAGTCAAGAACTAATGGACAAAGTCAATTTTTTATTAACTCCAACAAGCTTTATGTTAGCATAACAACTAGGGAGTAATTCTCCTTGTGGCCTTTAAAAAAATGTCTCTCCCACTTCTCCCCAACGGCTCTCCCGCCTCTCTCAATTTGAACATTGATGTCGATGCCTCTGGTTTAACGATGGTTTATGTTCCTACGTTGTTATTTGATGCAGATGTTTGTGGCGTTCCCTCGTCTTCAGACTTCCCCTTTCTTCCTCCTAGCATGGGGGTTTCTGCTCCTATGATTCACGGTCTGTTTGATGTTGTCGCTGTTGTTTGGTCTGATGCTCCTCACGTGGTTGTTGTTGCGGCTCCCCATAGGGATTTCCCTGTTGCAACACCCACGCCCCCCGGTTCTCCAGGTAGGGGTCCTGCTGCTGTTAGCCCTATGGATTCTAGGGTTGTGGCTTTGTCGACTACTATTGATGTTGTTGGTTCTTTGCCCAAACTTGTTGTCAAGCGTAGCTTTGCTCGTGTGGCAAGATCTTCCGCCCAACCCTTGAAGGGGGTTCGTCCTCTTCCTTGTACTAAATCCTCCCCAGTGGTGGTTTGTGGACAGGATGTTGTGGACAACATTGGGTTCTACCAATGTTGTGCTCTTGTGTGCAGATTCTCTGATCTCTGGCCTTCTCTACCGGACCTTCATCGTTGGGTAAGTGACTCTTGGCAACCTCTGGTTGCTTTCAATATTGAGCTTTTCCCCTATGCTAAGGGTTTTTTGTTGCTTCCTTCACATCTTTCGCTGATCGAGATTTGGTCTTGGGAAAGTTGTGGGCTTAGGGAGTGCACTCCCTCTTTGTTAAGCCTTGGACAACTTCTCTTAACCCTCTCAGTGAACCACTTAATGTGTGTCAAGTTTGGGTCTGGCTCATCAATCTCCTTCTTCATTTTTGGGAGCACTCTTGTTATGAGGCTATCGGTAACTCTATTGGTCATTCCTGAAGGTCGGTGAAGCTATGTCTTCAATGGACCACACTACCTTTGCCTGCATTCGTGTGGACATTGACATATCCTCTCCTCTCCTGGGAGATGTAATTCTTATGGTGAGGGATAGACCCTAGTCACAACTGCTGAATTTTGAGGGCCTCCCCTTCCACTGTAGGAGATGCTTCTCTACGGGTCATCTTGCTTCATACTGCTCTATTTCACACCACAAAGGTGTTTCTACTTGGTGGAAGAATGCTATTGCTGATCACTTAGCAGTCAATGTCCTTGACTTTGCATCTGTTGGCTCCTCTCATAAGGATGATGTCGATGTCGTGCCCCTCACAGCTACTGATGCTCTTGTTGCTCCTTTTGTGACCTCATCTCCTGAGGTCCCCACTTCTGCATCTCTTGTTTTGCAGCCACAATCCCCTGCTATTGGATCTACTTCTGCTGCTATTGTTTCGTCACAACCTATTGTTTCTCTACGGTAGCCTCTTGATGTTCTATTGCGGCACCCTGTTGACACCACTATTTTTAACCCTGTGGGGTCCCTTCTGGTTGATCTCTCTTTTGATGGACCTAATGGCAGCATCGCCTAGACTGTAGTTTGATCAATTGTTTATTACACTACAAAGAATAAATAATAAAAGAATAATTGTTCAAAGGGTGTTGCTAGTATTCTTGGCATTAAAACAAAATTGAATTTTAAAAAAGCTAAGAATCATTGATGTTAAGCCTTCCTTACTCTTCTATTCCAAGTAGTCAGACACTTGGATGGCTTTTCGTTATCCAAGCCTTTTAGAAAATCAATGTGAAACTTTGAATCTTTACACGTTTTACTCCAATTGATTATTCAATTTATTTTAAACATTATCTGACTGCAAATTTTGCTAATTTTGCTATCTTCATTAGTTGATCTAACTTTTTCATCCATCTTTTGAGCAAATCACCAACTCTAATCTAATTAAAATTACTCCTAAATGACAATAGAATAATGCAAAATCAATTTGAAATAAAGAATAAACTCTAATTAAACTCCCTCAATTGATTTGACAAAGCTTCAATTGCTCTTCTCTGAATTGTGTATGAAGGTGGCTCTCAGGTATTGCATTGGGATTCCTACATAAAATAGACAATTGTTTTGAAGACTATGATTCTCTAGCTTGATTTGAAAAAATGATGTTGTTTGTATAGATTTTCATGTAAGATGAGGAGAGATTTTGAACTCAAGTCCTGATTAGGAGTGAACTGATTTAGATTGATCAATTAACAGAGTTGATTAATTTGTTAACTAAATAGATTGAGTAGTCAACTAAATAGATTGAATAGTGAACTGAATAGATTGTTCAATTGACTAGATAGATTGGGGAGATGACTGAATTGATTGATTAGTCAGATAAGGTGATTTGGAGTGAGAAGGGGAGATTGAAGAGTTAAATGAATTAACTGATTTGATGAACCAATTATGATTTTCAATATGTGTTGTAAAAGATTGAATTGAAATTCAATTTCATTTTGATTTGGATTTGAATTTGGATTTTTGAATGTTGAAATGCACATAAGATTAACTAAAATTCATTGAAATTCAGATTTGGTGAAATGTTAATTTGATGATTTGGAATTAGATGAAATTAATTGAAATCCACATTTGGAGAATTGTAAATTTGGGAAATGAAATTAGATGGAATTATTTAGAATTTGAATTTGAGAAATTGGAGGAATAAGTTAATTAATTTAAATAATTTTAATGAAATTATTTATTAAAATTATTTAAATATTACAAATGTAATAAATTAAATAATAAAAATTATTTAATTAAAAGAATCAATCGTAATTAATTAAAGAATAGAAATTCGATAATTAGAAATGTTGAATGTGATGATTTAAAAGAATAATTAACTTAATTAAAGAATTAAAGAATTACTTAATTAATAAGACGAATTATTAGTGTCTCGCATGTTATCAATGAGACATTTTTAGGTGTCTACAGATGCAAAAATATGCTTTTCATATCTCTAACAAATCTAAATTGGTTATCTAAAACACAAAATCACATCCCTTTTGAAAGCATTTTCCTTGATAGCGTTTTCATCAAAAGTTTAGTCATTTGCCCATAAATATCATCATCCAACGAATTCTTGAAAGTTATCTTATCTATTTCCTGTAAATTTATGCTCTTGCTTCTCTTTTGTAGAAGTTCGTTCAAAGTTCTCGTTGCAAGTAATCCCAAGAGCTTGATTCTTTGATAGACTTTGACATAGTATTAGAATTTCAAATCTATAAAACCCCTTCTCGAATTTGAGAGTTGATTTCTAGTTTAACTTTGGCTAAACTAAAAATCTTGATGAATCTTAATAATTGATTATACTCTTCTCTTGAATCATACGATGGAGAATCATAAAAACTCAATAGAAACACTAGATTTTGAGGAATTTCCTCTTTACGACTTTGTATTGCAGGTCATTTTGGAGATTGTTGGTACAGATATAAGCTATTGCAAACCCAAAATACTGCTCGATTTGCCTTTTAAGCTCTAATGTTCCCTTATATGCATAAAGCATGGATGATACATAATCCATAATACATAGACGAGCTTATATAAACACAGCTACTTTTATTATCATCTTACCCTACTGCCTCAATCATCAAACATCTTCCTCAATGTTGAGAAATTTTTTTTAAAAAAAATTAAATACATATAATTTAAAAACTGTCATCGCCAAGGAAAAGATTAATAAAAAATTAGAAAACCTAATCTTCCAACCATATAAATTTTTTTTCATTGCCCTGCCCTGCGTTTGGGACGAGTTAGCTTGCAAAGCCGAATATTTGGCCGGTTATAGATATCAGCAGGAGCCTCCATATCTGTCATGCGCCCTGTTTCTCCTCTGATGTTTGCTAGGTGATTTAGATGGATGTTCATTTCGCCTATGGGCTACAAGGGATTAGTATTTCTAATCATTAGCCAACTTTTTTTAATTGTTGATCTGACTAATGACAACAGCTGGGCACCGAGCAGAGCACAAAGACAGTCACAAATTGGGATTTTACTCAACCCAGTGATGCTGATTATTTAGTCTTCTTTTTTTTGTTTCTTTATATAAGCATACAGGTATAAAGATTTGCAGAAAGTAGGATCGGAATAAATATTGGGTTTGCAAGTGGCAGCCAGTGGAAAGCGCGCCTAAACACAGTGCCAAAACTTTACTATGGAGGACAACCATTTCTTCTTTTGCTGGGATAACCACAGTGCCTAAACCTTTACTATGGAGGACCACAAATTTTTTGTTTGCAGGGATACGCCTTGGAGGAGTTGCCCCAACATTTTTTTCGTTCTATTATTTATTAATTTATATGTTTCAACTAGACTATTATTTTGCTTTTTTGGGGGGGGTGGGGGTGCCTTCATTGCCAGGCACATGCAGATAAACAAGGCGAACTCATCCAGACTCCTCTCCATAAGGAGATAAATAAGATCATTTTTAGCTAGGGTTAGGACTGAAATACTTTTCTGCTTTATCTTTTCATTCCTTTATTTTTAAATAGAAATACTTGTTACATGACCTTCCCGCAGTACTAAGAGTCCTGTATAAGCTACTTCTGACCCATTTCCCTCAAGCTTTCCAAACAACAGATAAATAAAATCAACAAGACTATGTAGCAATGACAAACGTACACTCTGCATTCTGGAAAAACAACCTGCAACCAAATTAACATTCATTACTCCCTCTCTATTTCATGCATGCTCGGATCTATGCTTAGGCTTCATGCTCAGACTTAATTCTCGCTCAAAAATTTCTTAAGATAAAAAAATAAATACCTTAATACATCGTCTATCCTGTAAGACAGTCATTTAACTTATAAAAGCATTTCAATTCCTTGACAAAGCAAAAAGAAGAAAAACTAAACACTGGCAACATCTCATGGAGGGAAGATACAATACATTTTCCAGCTACAATGTAGGTTAGCAAAAACCATTTTCATAACACATTCTACGAGTATTCTTCAAAAGAAATGATAATAAGATGGTTATTAGCACGAAACCTTAATCACATACTGTAAAGTTAAACTGATGGAACTAGTGATGAACTCCCAGCTATAAATCCTTGAATCCTAGTTAGCAACCACTAGGGAAAGAAAGCTCCACCAAACCTTAATGGACCTCCAAACCATAAGACTCTTACCATACCCACGAGCCAAGAGACCAACCACAACCAGACATGTCCTCTCGGGGGTTTTCAACCAGACAATACACAAATCAAGAAAGCAGAGGTTAAAAAAAAAATCTTAAGAGGCAGGGTTAGTTGTAAACTATATATTCATAAAACATTCCTGCCGAACCAGAAAAAACAAAAAAGGAAATATGTTGCTGAATACATCCCAAATACTATGAGATTTCAAACCTCATTCAAAGTTGACATTACTTTCCCTCACTCCCCAGTACTTGGCTGAGGGAACCTTTTTTAATAAAAAGGAAGAGTGAAAAATGTGCTTGTGTCACTCCTTAAAAAGGTAAATCCGGTTTTCTTAAAACGACTCGCAACCCCTTTAAGAATAATGAACTAAATTACTTGGTGTAATGAGGCTAATTAGACTTTTCTCTCTCATAATAAGAGCCCCCAACTCTTTTCAACGCCAATAACAGAGTGTGCTGGGTAAGATTAACCGAATTTGCATTTCTTAACGAAGCGAAGAAAAAGGATAGGTTAGGTTTTTGATTGGTTTATTGTTCTCCCATTCGTAACATTGTACATATTGCTGCACATTCAATGCACACATTGAATAGACCAAGAATAAATAGCCAAAGCAATTGACATACCATATAAGAAAATAGTTTCCATTCCTCACAGAAATTAAGGAAAAAATCAAGCATTACAACATGGTTCGCTCCACTATGAACATCATAAATATAATAATGATGGCGGCTCTTATTACCTCTTCAAAATTTCATCTTTCATGTGAAAGATAAATTCGATTCCAAGATAAACCATACCAATACCAATGCCATTCACATCACTCTTTAACTTAATCTAAATTGCATTGAGTCGCGATTAATCGCGATTAATCGTGGATGGCCAGAAATGCAGATTTTTTCCCCATATAAATCGCATGCGGCTAAAACCCTGTGAAGTCACGTTCAATCACACTTAAATCGGGTCTATCTGCCGGCGAAAAAGAAACTGACGAAAACCCTTAAGCAACCCACAAAAATAGGCCGATTTCAGGTAGGTTAGGGTTCTAATCTGGCTTCAATCAGGGCACCAGTTTATTAGAAAAGGGACCAGATTTCACATTCAGTTTTGATAAACAATCCGTCTTGCTAGAGCTGTCGCGTTCTTCCTTGCCAGGAGCCTTATAATTGTGCACCCTAACTTCGTGCTTCTCAAAATCTTAGGTGGAAATTTCAAATCACCCTGAATTTTTTACAGCAGCTTACTTGGCAAGTCCCCTGCTTATAACTAAGGTTTCAGGGCCACATCATCATATATGATGCCACATCAGCATTGTTTTTGCCAAGGTGTCCAAAACAGGCCCCCAAAAAAATGAGACTAATAGGTGTGCAGGGCCCCAATACTTGTGCAGCTGATGTGGCATCACATGATTGGTTACTTTTCACAACAAATGGTATATTTCATTCAATTATTGGTACTTATCATACAACTATTGGTGTAATGTTGTATAAAAGTTGGACATTAAATTAGCAAGCATGAGGTATTAAATCAACAACTTCTATCACAAGAATTGGAACTACTAGATGGGTACGAAACATTAAGATTATTACATATGTTAATAACATATTATTTTAATAAAACTATAAATTAAAAAATTAAAATAATTTAAAAATTATAAATTAAAAAAAATTGTTCTTAGAAACTATTAATAAATATAAATATAATTATTTTTAATTTTTAATGTATATTATTTAGTTTTTAACTACATGACAACATAGTTATATATCTATGCTATGGAAATTATAATTTTATTTTTTTAATAATTTTTATCTCTTTTACTAGAATTTTTACATTTTTTTTAAATATTATTTTCTTCTCTCTTCTCAAAAAATCTTATACTTTTGATTTGCCATTTATTCTCCAAACGATTAATGCTTCACTGATCTAAACATTAAAATACTATCTAATCAGCATCATCTACACTATCCAATTCACAAAAGAATTAACATCATAAAACTACAAAACCAATAATCCTACTCTCCAAATGCCTTCCTTACCAAAAACAGTTAATGTACACAACTAATGAATCAATTTCCAACATGACATAATAAGTTTAATGATCACTTGAATAATCCTTAAATTCATTCAAAATTAATTGGCTCAAAATGAGATTACGAATCATTTCTTGTGTAATAACTACTGTCCATTTTCAATAAGAGGTAATCTTGAGACTGCCAGATTTTAAAGAGCATCGGAAATCAAATTACTTTTGTTGATGAGGTTTAGGCCACCTTACTCATATCGATACCATAGTCGTTGATGACATGTTGGGTTTCATTTTCTAAATTATATGAACACCTACTGCACTTTTAATACAAAATAATAACTGTAATGCAAGCTCAAGAATTACAAGCAATTGATTCAACAAAGCCCAAACTAGTACTTATCATATCAAAATATAAGTTGTAAAATAGTTGGGTCTTACATGTTATGAAAGGCTGCCATTAGATACAAATTCAAATAAAGAAGAATTCTAATAAAAGCGACTTGATGTTTGAAATGCTTCACAGGCTAAGGCTGATGCTCTTCTGAGGTGAACGGAAACAATTAGCAGGACGAAGTGCACAAATGCTTGAACGAAAAAAGGCTAATGATAATGGTATGATGTAGAGATGAGAGAGTTGAATTACATATTAATAAAGAAGGAACTGGCGAGCAAACTGCATAGCCAAAAATGAGTGCATAATATTTGTGGGGAAAAGTGACGGTAAGGAATACAGAAAAATAAAGTGCTGAAGATTCTATTATGAATAGTAAGATAAGTGCACTATTAGGCACTGCTGGAACAACAATGAAATTCATCAGTCGTGCCTCAAAAGCTACTTTGATAAAACATCATAATACTATTGTCTCTTTCACCAACTTTTCATTAAATTCTTTTAGAGGAAAAATATCGTTTTTCGTTGTAGATGATTTTCTTACACTTGGTTTCATTGGTTTTTTCCCTCGTCTCTGTGTTTTTCTCTAGTTTGCCAATCAAAATGATTTTACCTGGAGAACAAAAATGAAGAAAGACTTGAGTGAAAACCGATACATATATAACAAACAAAAGTACAAGAAAGCTCCCCAAAACACGAAGGAAAATTTGATAAGCTAATTGCAGGAGGAATATAATTTCATACTTCCGATTATTAATGATACCCCTGTGAAAAAAGAGGCTTCTTGGAGTGCTCATTTCCACCGTTGAAGCTGCTGTTCTGAGCAGTATCTTCTCTTCTTTTCATGTTTGTCACTAAAGAAGTGGAGCAACATAAAAGAAATGAATAGACTAAAAAATAAAAGGAGTCAAAATGCATGCTAATACAGATTTAAAAAGCTAAATAAGGAGGCAGGCTTTACATCTAAAAGGGCATCGCAAAATAGCGAGTATTTTAATACCAAGCCAAAGTGAAATGATTTGTAGTGCCAGTTTAAATACATGACTCACGGTAATCCTCAATAGGAGAAGAGCAGACGAACACAACTGAACAAATTTAACAACTCTAATTTATATGACTAACAAAAAGGGCAAAAGAATTAAAATTAAAATTGGCAATACTTGATAAAGTAAATGCTAGAGGAAGATCATTGAGGCGTACCCGCTCTTCAATTTCACACTTACAGAAAGCATCAATATAGATTCTTTTTCTTTGAATCGCCCATCTTAAAGTAGACGGCTCAACATGATAGAAAACAGGGATAATTGTGGTGCCCGTTTCTACCATAAATGACACGTCAACTAAACACCATAAATGCCAGCTCAGCTAAACACCAAGTGACTCCGCATAATGCTCAAAAAAAATGACTATATGAGGTGAAGCATTACGCACGGCTTCCTTCTAAATCTCTAAGAATGAAATCCCCAAGCTTCAACTCATTTTTGTCCAAAAAACTTTGAGTCTGGTAGTATGTAAGACTGTATGTTTAACATCTCCTCTGTGATGATTTATGGACACATCGTAAGGCACGTAACATTACAAAAACAAAAGGTCAATGGTAATGTTATGTGCCCTACGATGTATTCATAAATCATCATGGAGGAGATGTTAAACATATAATGGACAACAATATCTTACATGCTACCGGACTCAAAGTTTTTTTGGACAAAAAAGAACTTAAGCTTGGGGATTTCTTTCCTAAAGCTTTAGAAGAAACTATGTGTAGTGTTTCACTTCACATAGGCATTTTTCTTGAGCAAACAGAATCGAACTTCATACCAACAGAATTTGATAGAGAATTTCATAGTCACCCTTACCTGTCATATGACAATTGAAAATTTTATGATACTCATTTAAATGCCTTTTGTTTAACATTTTAAAAAATATAAAATTGTCAAATAAAATCAATTTTATCAATCATACATATTAAATATAAAAAATATATATTTCTTCTATTTTTAAAGCAAATTTTATTTTTATTGACAATAGTCATCAAAGATCAGAAATTTTTTATTTGCTAAAAATAAAAATCTTCTAGAAAGATAAATTCATGAGAATTTTGGAAAAATTATCATCAAAATAAAGCAATATATGAAAGATCAAATTTTGATACACTTTATTAGTAACTACATTTAATGATAAAAAATAGAGCACGAATTCTAAACAATATACAATCATGCGATCACATGGTATGAAATAGTATACAAGCAATGATAAATGCAAAGAGCATATCTTGTCAATGCAATCCAAAATGTAAGTGAAAATGGAAATCTCATAACTATTAGATAAAAAATAGGATTAAATACATAGAATTTATAAACTGTCAACACCAAGGAAAGGATTAATAAAAATTTAGGAAACCCAAATTTTCCAGCCATATCTATTGTTTCTCATTGCCCTGCCCTGAGGTTGGACGAGTTACCTTGGAAAGCCAAATTTTGGCCGGTTATAGATAGCAGCAGCAGACGTTATATCTGCCATGCGCTCTGTTTCTCCTCTACTGTTTGCTGGGCAAGTTAGATGTATGTTTCATTTCGCCTATGGCTACAGGGTGCTAGCACTTCTCATCATCAGCTGACTTTTGTTTATTGTTGATCTGGCCAATGACAACATCACAGTAGCTGGGCGTTGAGCGACGCACAAAGACACAGTCACAGATGGGGATTTTACTCTTGCCAATAATGCTGGTTATTTAGTCTTTTTTTTTGTTTCTCTTAAAATAAGTATACCAGGTATAAATATCTGCTGGCAGAAGCTGGATTGGAATAAGGGCATGTCCTCATGCGGCTGCTTAGTTTATTTTGGCTAGCAGCTGCTGCTCCACTTTTTGTGCAACAATTTGTGGAGCTGGTGACCCCATGCATAAAAAAATTGTGCTTATTTTTAAGCAGCCCTCTTAAATGACACTTTTAAATAATATTTTTTATATATAAAATTTAAAAGCAAAATTTAAGGCAAATAAAAAAAAAAGGAAAAAATTTTGGTGAAGCCATGTGTCATTTTTTTAATAAGCAGCTGCTGCTTATTTCCAGCCCCTCCTCTTTTTTCCAGCTTATTTTTTATTATTAAGCAGCCGCAGCTCCACAAAACTAGGAAAAGATTCCAAATTATCCTTTCCCTCTAATTAAAAAATTCCATGGGAACACTTTCAGTGCTTATTTTTAAGCAAAAAATAGACTTAAGCAGCCACATGAAGACATGAGGTAAATATTAGGTTTGGAAGCGGCAGTAGCCAAACCTTTACTATAGAGGGCACAATTTCCGTGTTTGCACGGCTACACTCTCCTCAGAGGAGTTACACTCACATTTTTTCTTCCTTTTATTTATTTATTGATATGTTTCAACTATCTACAGATTCTACACTATTTAATTACTTTTTTTTGGTTTCCCTTCATTGCCAGGTATATGCAGATAAAAGAGGCGAACTCGTTCAGATGACTTCACCTCCACAAGGAGATAAAGGCAGCAAAAATAAGATTATTTTTGGCACATAATGTGAACGTTATGGTTAGGGATGAAATATTTTTCTATCTTATATATTTATTTCTTTATTTCTGAATAGAAATATTAATTACATTGACCTTCCACCAATACTTCTGACTCGATTAAATTTCATTCAAGCCTTCCAAGTAACACATAAAATAAAATCAACAAGACCATGTCGCTATGACAAACATATACTCTGCATTTTTTAAAAATACAACCTGCTACAGAATAAATATTCATCACTTCCTCTATTTCATGCATGCTCGGATCTATACTTGGTAATTAACTTCTCCATGCTCTGATTTATTTCTAGCTCAAAAACTTCTAAAGATTTAAAAAATTAAATAGTTTAATATATCGTCTATCCTGTAGGATTGTCGTTTACCTTATAAAAGCTTTTCAATTCCTTTACACAGCAAAAAGGAAAACACTAAACAACACTGGCAACATCTCACTGACGGGAGATAGTATGCATTTTCCAGCTACAACGTAGGTTTAATAACAACCATTTCCACAATACATGCTACAAGTACTCTACAATAGAAATGATAATAAGATGGTTGTTAGCAAAAACATTTAATCGCAAATGATGGGACTAGTGATGAACTCCCAGCTATGGATCCTTGAATCCTGTTGGTCAGAAACCAAAAGGGAACAAACTTAATGGATCATCAACTCATGAGGCTCTTATCATACCCCCGAGCCAACAGATCAGCGACAACCAAACATATCCTCTCAAGGGTTTTCAACCAGACCAGACACAAATCAAGCAATCACAAGTTTAACACCAAAAATCTTAGAGGCAGGGGTAGTTGTAAACTATATATTCATAAAACGTTCCTGATGTACCAAGAGAAGCATATAAGGAAAGATATTGCTGCATATATCCCAAATACTACAAGGTTTCAAACCTCATTCACAGTCAAGACTATTTTCTGTTTTCTGCAAGATTTCTGTTGTAATGGTAGAAAGACCTACCTCGTAACTAGCCATCGCCTCGCCATGAACAGATCCCTTTCTCCATTCCTCTTGCTCTTGCTCTTCCCCCTCTCTTTCTCTCCTTGCCCTAATTTTGACCCAACCACGACCAGGAGAAACCAACCAAAGTACCCCTGTACTTGGCTGAGGGAGCCTTTTTCCCAAAAATGAGTGAGAAATGTGCGTTTGTCACTCCTTAAAAAAAAACCCGCAAACCCACTAAGAAGACCTAATGAACTAAATAATATTTTATCCCCGTAAGAAATAAGTTTACTTGGTGGCATGAGGCTAATTAGACTCTCTCTCTCATGATAACTGGAGTTTGCTAACCGAATTTGCATTTCTTAACAAGGCCTAGAAAAAATAAGGATAAGGTAAGGTTATTGGTTGGTCTTTTGTTTTTCAATTAGTAACATTGATGGAGAATAGATAGTTAAAGTAATTGACATAATATAAGGGAATCATATATCATTTTTATTTTTTCATAAAAAATAAGAAAAAAATCAATTATTACAACATGGTTAGTTTTATTATGATCATTATAAAAATAATAATAATAATAATTGTTCATATCACCTCTTCAAAATTTCATTTTTTATGTCAAAGAAGATACAATTCCAAAATAAACTATACCAATAGTATTGTTTTTCTTGTGTTTGATTAGGTTTTCCATTTAGCTCACTCTTACCACTAAGAAAATCATAAAATAAATTATGTTTATTCATAGCATCATCTACACTATCCAATTTACCAAATGAGTAACATTGTAAAACTACTAAATTGAATAATCACACCCTCCAAATGCCCTCATTACCAAAAACAATTAATATTCACACAACTCATAAATCAATTTTCAACATGACATAATAGTATCTCCTCATTAAAGGTTCTCGTGCTTCTCTAGACATTTGGATAACTATCCTCTTGTTAAATGATCACTTGATTAATCCTTAAATTCATTCAAAATTAATTAGCTCAAAATGAGATTAGTGAATGTTTTCTTTAGTAAGATTAGCCACATAACTATAGCCCATTTTCAATAAGAGGTGATCTTGAGACTACCAAATTTTAAAGAGCATTGGATGAGGTTTAAGCCACCTAACTCATATTGATACCATTGTCCTTGATGACAAGTTGTGTTTCATGTTCTAAATTATATAAACACCTACTACACTTTTAATACAAAATAATACTTGTAATGCAAACTCAAGAATTGCAAGCAATTTATTCAACGTAGCTCAAACTAGTACTTCTCATATCAAAATATATGTTGTAAAATATTACATGTTATAAGCTACCATTAGATACAGATTCAAATAAAAAGGAATTCTAATAAAAGTGACTTGATGTTTGAAATGCTTCTCAAGCCAAGGCTAATGTTTGAAATGCTTCACAGGCAAAATGGAGAAATGCTTGAATGAAAAAAGGCTATTTTAATGGTATGAAGTAGAGAAGAGAGAGTTGAATTACATATTAATAAAGAAGGAACTAGCGAGCAAACTCTATAGCAAAGGATGAGTGCATAATATTTGTGGGGGAAAAGAGCATGTAAGGGATGGAAAAAAAAGTGTTGAAGACATTTTATAACAAATAGTAATTAATGGGATAAGTATACTATTAGGCATTGTTGGAACACCATTGAAATTCATTAGTTTTGCCTCAAAAACTATGTTGATAAAACATCATAATACTTTTGTCTATTTCACCCAGTTATCCTTAAATTCTTAGGGGCAAAATATCATTTTTTTAGGGGATGCTTCTCTTACACTCGGGCTTCGTTAGTTTTTTCCCTCGTATTTCTATTTTTCTCTACTTTACCAATCAAAATAGTTTTATCTAAAAAACCAAAATAAAGAAATACTTAACTTTTGGATTTTGCTCTATATATGATTCAAGCTTCTCTAAAGAGAAAACTCGACTTTAGGATTGGATGGCCAATAGCTTACCCAATGCATAGGTGGTGACTTTAACATGGTAGAACATCCTCTAAACCACAGTTGGAACAAATTGTTAAATCTCAGCAAGGATGAATGGTTGACCTTATTCATGATAAATTTGCCATCCATTCTAGAAACTCGTATGGTTGACCCTATTCATGATAAATTTGCCATCCATTCTAAAAACTCGTATACCTAGTCCAACTGCAAAATGGGGTGGGGGATAGAAAATTAAGCAGGCTAGATAGATTATATGTTTCTCCTAGTCTTTTATTGGTTAATGGTTGGTTGGAGTTGAATATTTAGATGGATCATTCTTCTACCCTTTCAAATCTTTTTCCCTTTGTTTGCAACATTGGTCTATCTCAAAATCCAAACATTGTTGATTCTCTCCCTTTTAAGCATTATGTTTCTCACTTAAACAACCCTATTTGCTTGGCCACCCTTGAGGGGATTTGGAATTCCCTACCTAAACCTAGCAAGGAGATTCTTGGATTGATTGGTGGTAAGTTGTCATTATTCAATGAAAACTTCCTTTGTTCCTTTGACAAAAAAAAATGTCTTAGCAATGGAAATGTAATGAAAAATCTCTCCAAGGGAAACTTACTAATGCCAAAAAAATTCTCAATGTTGATCCTAGCAATATTAATCTACAAACTTACATTATTGTTGTTTAAGCCCAATTGCACAAAATTGATAATTACAATGATCATGGGCTAAAGTTAGATCCAAGTTATATTGGATAAAAGAATGAAACAAGGACACTAAATATTTTTTTAACTATCTCAATTATAAATCTAATACTCTAAATGTGCAATTAATTTAAGCAATTTTATGAATATCTTTTCAAAGATGATCAATGGTAGGAAATTCAAGTGCTCTTGAGGATATGGTTAGAGTTTATATTCTTAACCGAATAGATGCTAATTATAGCCTATATTTGGATAGAACGCTCTTTTGTAGAGTTGGAAAATGCTTTTTCTTTTATGGCCCCTTATAAAATTTTGGGCAATTTTGATGGGATCCCCATGGAAGTCTATAGGCTATGTGGCATCACATTAAGGAATATTTTTTGTTATTTATATCTTGAGGCCTTCTTTAGGTCCAATCATTAATGGTGACATAATCAAACTTCTTCCCAAAAGAAAAAAGGACTATATACTCTTGACAATCTGATTTTGACTTGGGAAACTTGTGAATGGGCCCACCAAACTTGTCAAAATGTTGTTATTATCAAACGTGATTTTGATAAGGCTAATCTTACTATGCTACAAGGGCTAGGATTCAATCCTAAAATTTGAGCTCAGGTTCCAATAATGTTTCAAGATGCTAATGCTCAAATTATTGTTAATAACATGATGATTGGCCCCTTTAGAGAGATCCATTCAACAAGGATATATGATGATTGACCCCTTATCTCTATGTACAAGGCTATGTACAAGGATGCTCATGGCTCCTTATCTCGATGTGCTTATTGTTAGAGCATTGAGCAAAAGACACCTCTGACATGATGGATATTTTGAAATAGATAAGATTAAACATGAGAAAATTAAGAAAACAAATTATGAATAACTTGGATACAAATTAAACATGGGAATACCTTTATAAATAAAATTCACCATTTGTGATTTTTGTGCAAATATTGGTAATCTCATGTGATGTTCATGACATTATTATGTTTGTAAGTTTAATGTGATAAACTTGTGTATCTCATATGATATTAATGACATTATTATGTTTGTAAGTTTAATGTGATACCTTTTATAATCTCATATGATGTTCATGACATTATTATGTTTGTAAGTTTAATGTGAAGATTATAAGGTGCAAGCAATGTGTTTATATGTTATTGATTATTATTTAATGTGATCATTTTTTGTATTTTTTTTTAATGGAAGAAGAAAATGTAGACTTTGCACACCTTAAGGTTAAATATTAATAATTGCTCTCTCCTACATGTTTAAGGGTATGTAGATCAGCTTAAAAGTTTAAGCTCCAAAATTTAAGGAAGTTGGTGATCTCATGGGGGCTAACCATTTGCAAATCTAAAATATAGAAGTGATAACTTCAAATCAACTATGCATCCACTTATATGGATCAAAAAATGACTAAAACAAAATCTTTGAATCGTGAAGATAATCAAGCTCCATTACAAATAGGACATGTTATATTTACAATAGGGAGATATGGAGAGAGAGGGAGAGATAGAGGGGGACAGAGAAAGAGAGAGGAAAGGAGTTATAGATGGAGATGGAGAGAATGATAGGGTTAGATAGACAAATAAAGATAGAAATAGGAAGTGATATAAACTAAGAGGTAGAGAGATGGTATGGTAACGCGAGAGAGAGAGAGAGAGAGAGAGAGAGAGAGAGAGAGAGAGAGAGAGAGAGAGAGAGAGAGAGAGAGAGAGAGAGAGAGAGAGAGAGAGAGAAGAAAAACTATGGAGAGATAAAGATAAAGAGACAAAGAGATATATATAGAGAGGTGTAGGAAGAGGGAGGGAGACAGATGGAGAGAGACATAGAGAGGAAGAGATAGAAAGGTATGAAGGAAAGATGAAGAGACATAGAGATATAAACAAAATATAGAGGGAGGGGGAGAGAAAGAGAAACAAAAAAATAAAGAAGTAGAAATACAAATAGATACGAAGAGAGGGAAAGTGATATAGTTGGGATAAAGAGGGGGAGAAAGAAAAGGAGAGATAGATATATAGGAAGTGAAAGAGAAGGAGATGGAGAGAGGAGTGAAAGGGAGATCGAGAGAGAGAAAGAAAGAGATAGAGATATAATGTGGGAGTTATAGAGGGAGAGATGGATTGAATAAGAGCAGTAGAGATACTGAGATATAGATAGAAAGGGTGAGGGGTAGAAAGAGGGGTCAAGAGAGAGAGAAAGAAGGTGATAGATACATGTAATAGAGAAGAGGGAGAGAAGAGACATAATGTGTAAGAGAGAGAGAGAGAGAGAGAGAGAGAGAGAGAGAGAGAGAGAGAGAGAGGGGGGGATATTTTAGATGAAATGATCAAGACATAAGAAGTGATATAGAGAGAGGTAGAAAGGACATATAAAGAGAATGTAGGAGAGATAGAGTGAATAAGAGAGAGATAGAGATAGAATGAGAAAAGACATAAATAGAGAGGGATCAAAGTAGAGAGATATGATTTTTTTTTTTAAATCGATTAGTATACAATTATTGAAATTAAAAAAAAACAATTATAAACTAAATAAAAAGACAAGTAATTAAAATAAATTTTAGACCTAAATATAAATTAAAAAAATTAAAATAGAATAAGCTAAATACAAAGTAAAAAATATCAACATCTAAATATAAATAAGAAATAAGTAAATAAATCATTAAATACAATTTATTTATTTTTTAACATTTATTAGAATTGAAATATTAATGAAATATGTACCTAAAATATAATTAAATATATTACAAATAATGTTAGTGTTGATTGAAAGATTTGTTAAATAATATTGTAAATTTGAATGTAAATTTAATCAATTTCTTTAATAGATTAAATAATAAAATTAAACTTATACTTCAAATAAAATACTAAAAATTGAAATTGTTAAAGATAAAATTATAACTTTATATTAAAAGTTAAAGTAAAATCAAAATTAAAAAAATTAAAAGTAAAATAGAATCTATTAAAAAAATAAAATGTTAATTACATATAAACTTTTAATCAAGTCAAATAAAAATGAATACAAATTAAACAATATAGGGGAAGAGGACTAGTTACCATTCGTAATCATTCGCTCCTTGCACACCCAACCCTTCAATTATCATAATTAGCCCATTTGTGCACTTTTATTTTTTGATGTACCGTTTAGAATATGTGGGTAGGCTATTAGTACACTTTCACTAATGTAATATATAAAGTAGCATAGACTATCAACATGTTTTTTTGGAAATAGTCTAAAATAAAAAAGTTTTGTTTGAATAATCATTTATTATGTGAAGTGGGATTATTGGCTTTTCTCAATAGATGAAGCCATCAATTTCAAGGAGAGCACATTTTTCATTTTTCAATTGAAATTTCTTTTTGTATCCTGTGATATACATAAGATCATTTGATAAAGATAAAATAGGGATGGAGAAATATAAAGAGATAACAAGATAGAATTAAGAAAAGAGATTAATGAGAAAACATCTTTAAAATGACACTACAGTATTTTAAAATGATCAAAAAAAAAAAAAAAAAAGATTCAAGACTAATTAATTTTTTTAATAGAGTATGGAATTAATTTCTTCTTGCAGGGTATTTCTTATTAAAAAAATGTCTTTCAGTGCCTAAAATTAATTTGTTTGATAAAATGATTCCTTGTTTGCTTACTCACCGAAAAACTTTAAATTTTAGAAACGCTATTCATTTACTTATATACCTGTAGAAGAAGTGAAAGTAAAACATATTTTCTGTTAGTTCCATATCTATCGAAAAAAAACCCCTCCAATTGCGTAGCTCCAATTCTGGCATAGACAGGGAGGAGGGAGGATGCTACAGGGAGGATGCTGGCAAACGTTGTGGAATTTGGCTTTACAACTGACAATTGCATTTTTTTTGGAAAGTTTTTAAAGCCTTTTCAACGAATCCATTGTCCCATACCCTATTTCAAAGATCCCAATTTTGTACAGGCAGGGAATGCTAGCGAAAGTTGTGGAATTTGGCCTATCCTAACAATTGCATTTTCTTGAAAGTCACTAACGCCTTTCCAACAAATCCATTTGTGAAAAACCTCCTTATGGTACAGTCCATGAGAACTAATCCATTCTGTTCATAACCTTCGAACATTGTAGTCCATGAGAACACATTTCTTCGAAGCATTCTGTCAAACAAGTCACGTGCCTTGTCTATGCTAACACATTTTACTTACATGTCTGCCATGGCTATTGCAACTACATCTGACAAAATCCTTTATGATAAATAGCGTCATAGTATTATGCTCTGCCTCTTCAAAAATCAGTTGTGAGATCGCGAGAACGAATCACGTATGAAGGAACGAATATGGAGTCTGTGTGTGGCTACAGCCATGGTGTCTCTCTATCTTTCGTTCTTGATCAAACATGCCAAAGTTCTTCTGGTGTGTATTCCATGAAGGATGTTATCCCCAACTTATGAAAACAACGAGAATTTGGATCACTGTAAAAGAAACATTACCAAGCATGCAGAAATTAATTCACAATTTTCAATTTCTGACCAGCAACGTCTAGTTTCAATCTTACAAACAAATTAAGAGACCATCTGGGTTTATTTGCATAAGAACGAGATCTGAAGAATCAGTAATTTTTAGTCACGAAATCTCCTCAACATGAGAAAGTTAATTGGAAAGCAGAATGAATGCAAGACACCAAAACAGCGACCAATGGGAAGCCGTAAAAATCCAAGGGTTTAGATGGTTTTTATTTCATAGAGGGAACGCCTTAGCCGCGGAAGAACCTTTTGATAAGTTCAAAATTGTATGGGAAAAGTATAATATTTGAAACAAAGCACAATATAATGTTAATTGAGGTTTCTTCAAAATTGTTAAGAAAGTAATTAGAAATAATTCCTCAAACACATAATAATTATAATCTTGTTGGATATGTATGTAATGAATGTAGGATATGAATTGTGTCCTCTACAAGATTGGAAAAAAAAAATTGAAAACCTATAATCTAAAATGTAGAAAATACAAGAGATCTGATCTTGATCACTTTTTTGAAAGATGATATTTCATCATCATTAGATGATGGAATACCCACAATTATAGACACGAAAAAAACACTGCTACAATTATTGGTTTATTGAGAAAAGTTTTAGATTTCAAATCAATTACTAATATAGAGATGTTATTGAGAAAAGTTTTAGATAGATGTGTTTGCCTGAATAATGAAATTGCATGTTAGATGAACACAAGTCTAACTACAAACTTAATACCTGAAATAATCTCTCCCTTACCCATAGCATTGTTCTTATAATACTCATAGTTGACAAGTAATGTAAATTATACGGAAAATGTCATTGACATTAGTTGATGAGCCATGAAGGTATAAGAAATTTTATACTTGCAAATAGATACGATCTTCTTTCACTTGGAGATTGGCAACACATCAATGTCATGAAATGGAACTATAAATTTTTACTAACTAAACTCCAAAAATTGCTTGAATTCATCTTTCACAAACTTTATTTTGCTCTAATTTAAGTCAATAATTGAAAAATGATTTCATGGAAGGAACCTAAAAACTAGGGTATTAATGAAGGACATACATCAAGACAAGATATTAAAACTATGAACACATTAACAACTAAGAAAAAAGATATATGAAAGTCATTATGGATATTAATTGATAGAGCTCAAGGTAGCCTTTTGGATCTTTGTGTTGGGAGTTTTATGTTCCACCATGAAAAACCCAACACTCCATGTCTTGTGCTCTTGTTGAGAAATTGCCTTACATTTTCTTCTTTCCCATTTTTTCTCTTTTGTCCCATTTTTTCTCTTTTGCTATGTAGATGCAGGATGCTTCAAATCCAAGATTTGAAAAATAGTTTTAGAGAGCTTAGTTTGGGATTTGAAAAATAGTTTTAGAGAGCTTAGAGAATAATTGTATAAATTTAGTATGACACTAACCAAAAGTAGTTTCTTTTATTAAACATGTTGCTTAATGGTCCAATTTTATTAAACATGTTGCTTAATGGTCCAATCTAGTACTAAAGAAGCATTTGAGATGGCCATTGTTCTCTTTCCTTTTTCAGTTTCCAGTTTGCATTTTGCATTTTCTAGGTTCATATTGATTTTTTTCAGTTTCCAGTTTGCATTTTCTAGGTTCATATTGATTTTGAAATTTGAACTAAATCTGAACGTAAGCTAGTCTACTTTCATTTTTTGGCTGTATGAAAAGGCAAGTAATATAGATTTAGAAAATTAACAGATAAAGTAATCCTAGAAAACCTAATGCTAAAGAAATATATCCAATCAAGTTGTAAGACATTTTGTCAAACAATTGACGTGCCTTGTATATACTTCCACGTTTTGTGTACATGTCTGTCAGGGAAGTTGCAAATACAAAAATAAATTCGCTATCCTTTATCCTATGATGTATGTCCATACTCTGTTTCAAATCTCTTTAGCATAGGCAGGGAGGATGTTGATGAAGGTTTTGCGAAGACTGGCTTCACACCTGCCAATTGCAATTGCTTGAACGTTTCTAAAGCCTCCTCAACAAAGGCAATTTGTGCATATCCTACAATCATCGAATTTCATGAATGGACTATAGATGATGGATGGAAATAGGGCCAATAGTAGCATACGTGAGGCCTTCTTGTTTGCCATTCCATGCTACTTGCAAACAAATTACACATGCGTAATCCTCTGTGATACCTCTTCGTTCCACATTCGACAATTTCATTCGTCTGTTTATAAAGCATCACACAATTTCATGGATTGTTACCATTTTCTGGTTAATTATAATATTGAAGAAATGTAAACAAAAGAGCTCAAGATGTAAACAGAAGAGCCCAATTAAAGAGAGTGGCGAGAAAAGAGGATTACAGAGATGAACGACAGGACTAATGGACATTTTGACCCATTTTAAAGTTTTCGATTGCAGGTCGAAGGTTTGGATGTGCATGAATTTATTATTCAATGGCTATCCAGTTCCCTGTGGCAGAAAACGAGAAATCAGCGAACAAAAAAGGGGGAAAATCCTGAACCAGTTCCCGATGGCAGAAGACGAGAAATCAGCGAACAAAAAACAGGGAAAATCCTACGGTCCAGATGGCTTCAATCGTCTTGCAACTCCTGTAGAACACTGTGAGCCGTGGATGTCCAAAGTTAGCCGGTCCACTTCATATAAGTAACGCATTCGGCGAAATATTCAAAATCAAAAATTTAAATAAACATCTTTAATCGTATATAAATCTAAAGACTACTGATATATCCTTGCCGTCCTTGCTGCAACAGAGATTAATAATATATATCTTCAATCCTCATATCGATACAGCAAATAAGAAAGAAATTCCAGGCAAAACATTTTCTCGAACCCTATAAAATTTAAACATATACGCAAACCCTGAAATCAGCAGTAATAAAACCCTAGCCATTCCAAATTATACAGTAAACCCTAAAATAAGTCTCAAGCCCAGATAAGCCAAGGAACTCTCGTTGCAAGAATTGCGTTGAACAAATGAGCACACATTTAAAATGCACAGCCATCAAATCAAGAACCTACATACTAATCACATAGGATAAATAGAAAAGCATGTACGCAAGTTCTGGAGTTTACATCAAGCTAAAAAAAGATGTAATCTAATTCTCTTGCAGCATCATTGTAGCGTTGTGTTGTATATTCTCTGGCAAACTGCTACTGTGTAAGCAGCTGCGCTGGAACAACGCAAAGCAACTCTAAACCCTAAACAGTAATTCGTATGCTCTGCACAATGCTGGACTCAAAAAAAGCTCTCTTCCTACCTTTGACAGACTAACCCTAAGCCAGTTTATATTTGTGCTTTCAATTGAGAAACCCTAACGCTAACGCTAGGGTTAGAGACTGTGGTGGGATACCTAACGGAGTTGGTTTAAGAATTAAAACGAGAAATTAGAAGGGTTAGGGTAAGGTTTTATGAAGGGAGCTTCTTTAAAAAAATTGGTTGCGATGTGTGAAATTTTTTATTTTTTTATTTATTTAAGCCGAAGGCGTATCTTTTACTGGTATACGCCTTCGGCTTAAATGGACGATCTAATTTTGCACATCAACGGTTTGCAGCATCGGACAGACATGCAAGACGATCAGAAGCAAGTCCACCGTTAGATTTTATTATCAGATTTTTACTACTTTATTCAGGCAATGTCTACCCAGCATTATTTTATGGTTCACTGTGTTTTCCTTTTTTTTGAGAGTGCCGCATAAATAGAAGTATAGATTCCTATTGCTGCATACATAGGAATTTTAATACTAATGTTATTTAAATTTTATTATAGATAGGTAAATAGTAATAAATTTAATATAATTATTTTAAATAATAATATAATAAATTGAATTAAATAAATTATGGATTGTATGGTTTGTTTTTTTAATTTTATTTTATTTAAATTTTTAAATTTTGATTTTATTTATAATTTTTGGTTTTCAAGTTTAATTTATTTTTAAATAAGGGGTAAACGTTTTTGATCTGGAGCTATGAACCAGTGCACAAAAGGGATTTGAACCATGGTGGCCGCTTCACCAACGAAGTGTTTTAACCACAGCACTACATGTCCCAAGACAGTTTATTTTTGTTTTTAATATTTAATAAGAATTATCAATTTAATTATTTAAATTTGATTTATTTAAGAAATTAATTATATTTATTTTTCAATTTATAATATTTTTTATTTGTTAATATTGAGTTTATTTTTTATTAATGTCAATATTGTGTGTATTAAATTAATTATAATTTTAGGTATAATTCATTAGATAGAAGTATAAATGATTAAATATATAACAATTGAAATTTTATAGTGACTAAATATTATTATTTGGCTCTTCAAAAGAGAAACATTAATTCTAATATTAAAAATATGCATAATTAAATATATAGTAAATATTAAATTATACATTTTTAATAATTAAATATTATTTATTATGATTTCTTTGTTAAATCCATCACAAACACACATGGTGAAGGGAGAAAGTGCATCATCAAAAGAAGTAATAATATGGCAGTATAAACAGTCTTACCAGAATCAATTACAACATCTCGATCTGCCTTTACCGTCTCTGGTGAATTGTTGTATATCCAAACTGCCATTTTTCCACTTCAGGTTTTGAAATTTCTTGCTTGACTTAAAACTACTCTTATCTTCATCATTGTTGACACTGTCTATTGTCATAGCACCTGCTCTCTTCTAAGTTTGCATGACTTCTCAAGTTTATAGAACACAAATTCAAATGTTCAAATTTCTCATAGCATCTGCTCTTTATACAAACTGCCTCAGCTAGAAAAACCATGAAAACAGTTAGGTCTGTTAATTTTTAAAAATAATTATATTTATTACTATTTAGATTTTGATATATCATTTGATATCCACACTAAATGCACAAATATTTCATTTTGTACAATTATTCTTGATAAATTCCTTCCTACTACCACAACAAAAAAATGAATCACACAAGTGACTTGATAGATAGACAATATGACATAATAAATAATAAATATACTGTATAATTAGTCAATTATATAATTAGAAAAAAATGATTTTAAATATAATTTTAAAAAAATATTATTATTTAACTTATATTTGCCCTCCTCTATCTTTCCCAAGATATATATATCTCTTTGTCTCTCATTTTTATCCCTATCTCTCCCTCTTTCTATCTCGAGCTCTCTCCCTATTTCTCTCTTTCTATATCAATATACTTCTCTCTCCTCTATATTTCACACCCTCTCCCTCTATCTATTTATACATATATGTCTCTCTCACTCATACACACACACTCCCTAATTCCCCCTCCCTATATCTATCTCTCTATCACTCCCTCTCTCTCTATTACTTGTCTCTATCACCTTTTCTCTCTTAATATTTCTCTCATCTCTCTATCTCTCTATCTCTCTCTCCCCTTCTCTATCAATATCTCATTATCTCTACCTAATACACACACAATCCCTAATTCCTCTCTCTCTCTCTCTCTCTCTCTCTCTCTCTCTCTCTCTCTCTCTCTCTCTCTCTCTCTCTCTCTCTCTCTATTACAAACATAGCACCTATTGGTTATGGATCCTATTTATCTTCTCGATTTAGAGGTTTTGTTTCATTTGTGTTTGGATCCCTCACTTGTGCATTGATTTTTTTTATACAAACAACATGGATTTTTAAATGACCTACCAATTGACCTTCCATGCCTCTTCGACGTACCCATTGCACACCAAGGTGCAATTGCTAGTTTAGAATATTTTAAAGCCGTTGGTCTTTAGGAGTGCAATTTAGCTTGAAATTTTAAGTTTTGAAATTTAGCAAAATTAATGTGGCACAAAAACTTTTTAGGTTAGTGGGGCAATTTCCAACCCTTCAATTTCATTCAAAATAATCTCGTAGCATAATTATTTTATTTTCCATGGGACCACCTACTTCATGAAGATAGATCTCGAAAACCCCCATGAGATTTTACCCTTAGCTTATTTTGGTTAGGAGTCAATTTTTAATTTATTTAGGAGTTATTTATGGAGCAGTCTATGAATATTTAATGTTTATGCTCATTTTAAATAGTAATATTAATTTTGTATTAATAGTCTTCATAACAATTTGTGCAATTAAAATTTAGAAAAAAAATCTGGAGGCAAATGTTAAGAAGGTGAAAGAAATTTGTGGACCCACATTGCTTTTTTGCAATATGCAACTTGTTCCTTATTTCGAGCCCCTCCTTTTTTACATTCATTATTTTCAATTCTTAAACATTAGTCACTCCATTAAAATATAAAGATTCTAAATTAATTTTTTTTCGCATAATTACGTCGAGAAGCCTCCCTATACAACCACGACACACGGTGTGTGCATAAAAACGAAACCTTAAGTAATTGTCAGCTTGGTGGAATTTGAATCCTCTAAAGTTGCGGTAGCGGACAATTACATTTGGAAGCAGTAATTACATTTGGTCAACTATTACATTTTAATTGCTCTCTCATGTGGAAGACCATGCGTTACTGCAACTATTACATTTAATCACTCCCCATGGAAGACCATACGTTAATGCACTATGGTATACCAACCATTTCATCTTTTTTTTTTTATGGTCTCTTTAAATCAAAATATTGGTCTTCATTTCTGTATATGGTGAAAAGTGATGATAAACTATTGTAAAACCATAAAGATTCAACCACAAACAATCTAAGTCCTACGATGAAACATTCACCAATACCAATAGAGATACCTAAGATCATGTAAATCAACAAAAATAAAGCAATATTACCATTCACATGTCTAGTAGGGTTTCAATCCCCATCGTCTTCATATCTCCATTGATCTTGCTTGATATATTTGCTCTCATATTTTATGTGTGCACAAGAGCTCAACAAAGAATGGAAATGTGGTTGATAGCTTGATCGCAAAAAGGTTTGATTGCATAAGATTGATTAGACACCTTGATTAGAATGCTCGTTAGGGTTTTTAGTGAAGGAAGCATCCTCTTATATAAAAGACACTATAGGAAATGAAGGGATAAGATTAAGAGGTGTAAAGATAAATGGTCGGCTGGGATTAAAGGGCAGGTAGAGGAAATAATTAAATAATGAGAGGGTGGGTAAGAGAAGAATTAAGAGATGAATGACATGTGTCATGGGTAGAAAGGCTAATGAATTAATTAAATAAATAAAAATTTATTTAATTAATAGAAGAAGTGGGATCAATTAAATAAATAAAATATTTATTTAATTTAGGAAAAGGACAATTTAAATAAATAATAGTATTTATTTAAATGAGAAATGACTTAGAAGATGATTAATGAATTAATTTAAAAAATAATAATTTATTTAATTAATAGAAGACTTAGGATAAAATAATTAAATAAATAAAAATATTTATTTAATTAGACAAGACAATTTTAGGTGTCTACATTTTGCCCCTCTTTGAGACAATGCAGCTTGTCGTGTTGGCTCAAAGAAGATAAGATAAAATGATACAAAGTTGCCCCAAGATGGGATTGATATACCCCCTTGAGAGATTGGATGAAAATGATTGAAAGAGTTGCAGACAATCTTTCAATAAGAAATAAAGGCTACAAAGGACTGACAAGATAAGGTGACAAGGTCACACAGGAAAAATACTGACTCAAGAGGAATAAATAGAATCATGGACCTATGTCTTAAATGGCCAAAATTGATAGTTCTGTGATGATCATACACTATCAATTGGATAAACTGCTGAGAGGATTCACTCAAATGGGTGCCCTAGGGAAGACAAACTGAAAACGAGGCTAGAATTTACAATTTTGTGATAAACATACGTTGCCAATTGGATAAGTTGTTGAGAGGATTCACTCAACAGGTGCCCTAAAACAGGTAGGTTTGCTAAGTTGAGTGTAGGATAAGTCGTCGAATTGATAAAATCCGATGAGTGCTCTAGCAAGATAGGATATAGTGCAATGTGAAAAACATATACACTAGGATGCAACGCCATGTGATAGACATGAGCACTAGGATAGAGCCTATTGAGCAACACCATGTGATGAACATAGCTACCACTAGGCTAGGATATGGTAAGAAGAAGCACTATGTGTTGAACATGAGTACCACTAGGATTTACACGATTGATTTGATTGGATGCAGGAGTACTTACTCCAAATTGAGTCTAGATAGAGATTCCTTGTGACACAACAGTTACGAACAGATTTGACTGTTGAGGACCACGCGACGATCAAGGCGATGGGATTGAGATACATTATGTATATGCCTGAGATTTGGGAAAACATAAGATTGTTAACTGCTTTGGTGAAAAGATGGTCCCGAAGGGTCTACAGGAGGGGACAGATGAGATAATCCAGGTTGTATCAGTTTTTGTATGATGATGTAGACACCTTTGTGTGATTTTGTAGCCATATGAGATTTTGACATCATTGTATCATGATACTTTATTATATATATATATATATATATATATATATATATATATATATATATATATATATATATATATATATATATATATATATATATATATATATATATATATGAGATGATTTATCCTTGCGTCAGCTATATGCATGTGTTATATGTGTTTATGTTTCTATATGCTTTATGATGATTTTATGATGCTTATGATATGGATGCAAATATGCACGTGATGAAATACAATATATTTTTGTTCTTTTTCTGGGTTTATATGCAGATGCAGATACTAGCCAATGATATATGCAAGATGTGATGCGATTGTGATATCTTTATGTATGTATGAAATGAGATATGTTATCGTGCGATGATGCAGGTGGAAACTACATGAAATGCATATATTTTTGGCATGTCATTATACTCAGTCATGTGATAGCAGGCTACATGGACTCAAGGAAGGACGATGGAGGTCAATCATGAAAGGGGGATGGAAGGTGGAAGATATGAAAGTGGAAGAGCTTATTGTGCTTTATCATCATTGAGCTTTATTATGACAAATAGGTTATGACAATCAGGTATAGTTTCGACCCAGAAAGTCATTGTACTCATTTGCATGGAGATCAAACAGTCGCAAACAAGGAATGCCCCAATTCATTCTAGATTCACAGTGTCCTCATATCCTTGGACAAGTCATAGCATTACTAAGAGGCAATCCACAGACAACAAAACAATAGGAGGTGAACATATCCCATCCTCGCCTTTCTAGTCAAAGACATCCTAGAAAAAGCTAAAAGACATGTCACCAAAAGATGAAATTAAAATAAAACCAAGACTTCACACCAACTCACAATGAAGTCCTCAAGTTATTTTTGTTTCTTGCCACATATGTTAACATGTTTGATTTGGTCATAATGTTGTCATCCTAATAAATGACAAATCATGTTGAAAACCATGTTGTTACCAAAGTATACTGAAAGATTTGATTTGTTGAAAGCCCATTGTTGATTGTGTCTCATCTGAAACTGACTAAATCCATGAAACTGGTACTTTATTGCAAAGAATAATGGAACTTTATTGTGGATTGTCGATGCAAAGGATCTTCTTTTATTGTGGATTGTATGTGGAAAGAAGGAGGAATGAAAAGATGATACTCCTCAAAACATGTGATGCTCGGGGAACCACTTCCATCACTAGATTTAGGATGTTTGCCTCGGTTATAGATTGGACCTGATTTATTATGGAAGGAAAAGGGTGAAAAGAGAGGTTTATTATGAATGGCTAACCAATCTTAGGTAGATTGATAACAAGCTATGATGGGAATGGGTAAGTTTATTATGAATGGACATGTTGTGAGTGTGTGCAAGGTGAAAGGACGAGATTGAATTCTAAAGGAGGGAGGATCAATGTCTCTACACATGGCATCAGTAACCCGATTTTCACCATGGTACTTGACTAGGGTGCCATCGAAGTGGTTTTCACCGTTGGACGAATTTATTTCTCTTTAATTTTTTCAATTTTTTCAAAAAAGAAATTGTGTCTGTCACAAGGCGCCTATTTGCCAGGTTTTCACCAAGTAATGATTTTTTGATTTTTATGATTTTTTTGTATTTTTGTATTTTTATGATAGTAAGATTTACAGATGGAAAAAACAATTGCTCCAAATTATTATTATGGTTCCATTGCATGGCTTGTCATATGTGGATAGTCCCATTAGGTTAGAATATGTTTGGCCAACATAAAAAAATATTTTTCTCATGTGGCATGGTATTTTCACCTAGACTGTAGAGTCCATGGAAAAATATTTGTATTTTGTCTTAGCATATTCCATGTACCACAAGCATTACAAACCAATAGTCTATCGATGGGTCCTCAAAATTCTACTTGATCGTGGACGTGTAACTTAACATCCAATGTTTATTTTATTCACATACTTTTCTATTTGAATATCAATAGTATATGTGGACATTTTTAGGATCCAAAGCTTATATTTTGAGAGTATACTTGCAAAATTTGTTTTCTACATAACTTGCATTGATCTCATTCCATGAGATGCCATCTCTTTCAGACATTTTGTTAAATAATTCAAATGCCTTCTCTATGATTCCACATTTTCCATACATCTTTACCACAATATTTTTAGCTTTAATATCAAACATAAATCCCCTTTAGATTATGCTTTGATGGATGTCCATACCTTGTTCCAGTCAAATAAATAATGAACCTCCATATTTTATTTTGGCAAAATTCTCTTATGAAGTAGGTATGCTAATTAGATATTTAACTAAGAAAACTATTTATATAAATACTAATATTAAACATATTATTTAAAAAATTTATGAATTTTCAACAATAGCTCTTTTGAATTTTACTTATTTAATTCATTATTTTAAATTAATAGCAACTTCTATTGAAAAAAAGTATCTTTTGTGAACTTGAAAGTCAATTTAATATATGAAGAGGGGAAAACAGATTTGAAAGGTAAACTGATCAAAACATAACGAAATAAACATGCAGAATGCTAAAATATCATAAAAGACCATTTCACCTTGCTATTTTACCTTCTCCTTCAGATTGAGCTTGATGAAGTGAAGGCACCCCTTGATAATGCTCCACTTGATGTGCTCCTTTGATTTCTGGATGTGGATGGCTCTCCAATATTGTGCACAGATGATAAGGATGAATGATAAGGATGAGATGATCAAGTTGCCAAGATGATTTCCTGGGCTCAAAAGGGCAGCATAAGCTTACTGGATTTCAAGATGTTTTGAATGAAGGGATGGAACCCTATTTTATAGGAAGAGGAGAGGAAAACGGATGGCTAGGATGAATTCGAGATGAAGGGCTAAGATTTACTTGTGAGGTCACACAAGGTCCAAAAGAGGGTGTGGAGACCAAGAAATATGCCTTAAAGGCATTTCGTATCTCCACACTCTACAAGATGCATTGGAGGAATTAAAAATTCTCCAAAAACAGATATTATGGGGATTAGAAGAATAAAAAGAAATTAAAAATTCCTTGGGAGAGGGAAATGCCTAGAGGAATGTGAGATTTTGAAAATCTTACATTCATCTAGAAAAAGAGCATTTAAAGCTAGTGGTTGGATGAAAGGACCAAGAGTTGACTTTGTGGCTAATCATGATGATTAGCCATTAACGACTCATTAAGAGGGGAATTAGAGGAAATGTTAGGTGGGATTTATATTTGTAGGAGAATTTGACTAGGAGAGAGAATGAGTGGAGGGAATAAAAAATTAGAAGAATAATGTTAAGTGAGTTTAGGGAGTTTCTAAAAGAATTTATTAAGTTAATGATGAATTAAGGAGATGATTTGTAGGAATCATGTAGGTTAACTAATTAATTGAAATTAATTAGCTAAGAGGAAGATTTGTGAGGATTTTATTTTTTAGAAGAATAAAGAAAGGGATTGATTTATTAAATAAATCAATCATATGCTACAGTGACAATATTAATTATATTTAATTAATATTGAGAAGAATTTTAATTAACATAATTAATTAATTAATTATGTGAGGAATTAAAAATAATTAAAATAATTATTTTTAAGTGTCTACATTTTGCCCCTCTTTGAAGCGAGGTGTGATGACGCATTGATTCAAAGAAGAATCTTGTTTTGATGTTGATATTGGTTTGATAGGATGCCCCGGCTCTTGATTTATAGATTACGGTATGGTGATGCCCCCTCGGGAGATCAATTGAGGTATTTGATCTTTGGAGTTTTGCGGAATTGATATCCCGATAGATTTGATTTGATTTGATTGGTAAGATCTAGATTCGGTCTGGTTTCAAGAAGAATTCATCCTGTATAAGACAAAGATGATCAAAGTGTCTGGTTTCAAGAAGGATTCATCCTGTATAAGACATGATTGATCACAACGTCTGGTTTCAGAAAGGATTCATCCTGTATAAGACATGATTGATCACAACGTCTGGTTTCAGGAAGGATTCATCTTGTATAAGACATGATCGATCACAACGAACGTCTGGTTTCAGGAAGGATTCATCCTGTATAAGACATGATCAGAGCGTCTGGTTTTAGGAAGGATTCATCCTGTATAAGACATGATCAGCTCGTCTGGTTTTAGGAAGGATTCATCCTGTATAAGACATGATCAGATCACAACGTCTGGTTTCAGGAAGGATTCATCCTGTATAAGACATGATCAGATCACAACGTCTGGTTTCGGGAAGGATACATCCTGTATAAGACATGATTGATCACAACATCTGGTTTCAGGAAGGATTCATCCTGTATAAGACATGATCAGATCACAACGTCTGGTTTCAGGAAGGATTCATCCTGTATAAGACATGATCAAAATCAGAATTGATTATGTGAGGAAAAAAAAGAAAAATAGAGGAAGAAAAATTAGGGTGGAAGGGATAAATGAGGAAGATATATGAAGTAGTCGTGAGGTATTTGGAAAGAAGATTAAGAGATGTGAGACCGCGGAGGAAAATGGGGGCAATTGAGAACTCCATGGGATTATTGAGTTTAGGATTTGATGGAATGATGGTGAGATTTTGTGCACAACAAATGTGGAGAGCCAACCTAGTTTGATGTTGCCCTAAGTGACTTGCACCACTGCTTATAGAAATCAGGATGCCATGAGAAACCGAGGGCGTGGACTGACTCTGCAGACAAACGGGAATTTCTTGCACACAACAATGCAAGTGTTAAGAAACACTAATACAAAGTTGTGGGTTCGTGCAAGGAAACCCTCAAACACACCGATACCTCTTGTACACGAGAAGGTAAGTGTTGATAAACACTAGTACCAGGTTGTCGGTTTATACAAGAAGGATCCAAAACATGCCATACTATGAAATATGCCCCAGTATGCACCTATCATAACATACCTGGATATGGAAGAACCCAGGCAGTCGTAAATAGTGGCAGTTGTAGGGCAAAAGATGCAAGCCTATATGAAAAGATCTAACAAAATCTAACAAGTCTCTTCCTTGCGACCAAATGATACCTCTTGCCAAGAGTAGAACTAGGATGGACTTGGGATTGTTTCTCAAGACTTCTTGAAGCTTATACAGAAGCATAAAAGCCCAGTTTCACTGGGACATTTCTTGTTCATGACTTAGGCGAAGACTCATCATCATACGCATGTTTTATTGGGAGGCAGAAAAGAAGGAATGTTGTGCATGGGTGGGCTGGATGGCAGATGATTTGTAGTATCGACATGATAGACAGTGGATCCAGTTATTTACCTTGGCGCCTGCACAGAGGTTTTCACCAAGATACTTGCCCATAGCGCCACGAATTGTTTTTCTTTCTTTTTCTTTCTTTTTTCTTTTTTTCTTAATTTTTTTTATATCATAAGGTGCCTGTTTGCCAGGTTTGCACCAAAGTGACAATTTTTTCAGGATCTTTTTTTTTTCATTTTCATTTTTTTTTGACAATTTAAGACTTTCTGAGGACTAAGCATAAAACCTTTTGAGGTGCATGATATTCATCGGATCATCCAAAGGATCGCCTTCAGGAGTAGCCAACTGATAAGCTCCTGATCCATATTTCGTTGTGATTACATATGGTCCAAGCCAATTAGGCTCAAACTTGCCTTTCTTTTCTCTTTCTTGTAGATTTTTCTGATTCTCCATGAGGACAAGATCACCAACTTGGAATTCTCAGATTCTGACTTTTTTATGATAACTCATGCGCAAACGGTTTTGATATACCCAGAGATGATTCAAGGCCTTGAGGCGCCTTTCACCTAACAATTCTAGCTCTTGTAAGCGGGCAACTCTGTATTCTTCCTCTGGTAGGATGTTTTGCAGCGATGCCCTTAGAGAGGGGATCTCGATCTCAAGGGGAAGGATAGCTTCGGAACCAAATACTAGGGAATAAAGAGTGGCACCTGTGGGGGTGCGGATGGAGGTGCGGTAGGCCCACAATGCAGGATGGATTTGGAGGTGCCAATCATAGCCCGCTTCATTGACTGTCTTTTTGAGGATTTTTATTAGGGTTTTATTAGAAGCCTCAGCTTGGCCATTGCCTTGGGGATAATATGGAGTGGAGAAGTGGTGTTGGATGTTGAATTTTTGGCAGAGTTCTTTGACATCCTGGTTTTTAAATTGTTTACCATTATCTGTGATGATAACTTTTGGGATGCCATATCGGCAGATTAGGTAGTTCAAGATGAATTTGGATATTTGCTTGCCGGTGGTGAAAGTAAGAGGGATAGCCTCTACCCACTTGGTGAAGTATTTGGTGGCGGTGATAATGAATTTATGTCCGTTGGAAGATGAAGGGTGGATTTTCCCAATGAGATCGAGCCCCCACTGCGAGAAGGGCCATGGTGTAATGAATGGCTGCAATTCTTGTGACGTTGCATGAATCTTGTCACCATGTTGTTGGCAAGGGATGCATTTCTTCACATAGTTGTATGCATCTTCTTCCATTTTAGGCCAATAGTATCTTGTTCTCAAAAAAAATTTAGCCAATGTGAGTCCACTTGAGTGTGCCCCACAGATGCCCTCATGTACTTCGCGTAATGCCCATTCGGCTTCTTGTTTATCTAAACACCTTAGAAGGGAACTATCAAAATGCCTTTTGAACAAGGTGTCTGCAAGGATGGTGTAACGGGCACATTGGCGGATGAAAGTTTGTTGTTGGGTTTTGGTGAGATGTGGGGGAATGGTGTTGTCTTTGAGGAAAGCGAAGGTTTCTTGGTACCAAGGGGACTCTGGACCAACGAGAACACACACCATTTTAGATTCTGGTAGGTCGTATGCCGGTATAAACAATTGCTCGACCAAGAACTCGCACTTCTGACTGTGTGCTTGCATTTGAAGGAGGGAGCCAATGGTGGCCATTGCATCTGCAGTCCTGTTGTTTGTTCGTGGGATTTGATCAAACTTGATTGTCGTGAAATTTTGCTTAAGATCTTCAACCATGGTATGGTAGGGAAGGAGTTTATCATCTTTTGTCTGGTATTCATCATTGACTTGTTTTATGACGAGTTGGGAATCACCATAGACTTGTAATTCCTTTATTTTCTAGTGGATAGCCAAGCGTAAACCTATGATGAGGGCCTCGTATTCTGCTATGTTATTAGTACATGCAAAGGCTATTTTGTATGATTTGAGGATGCCATCTCCTTGAGGTGTGACCAATAATATTTCTGCCCCCGATCCATTTTGAGTGTAGGAGCCATCAAAATACAATTTCCATGTGGAGGATGTGGTAACAGTCATAATGAACTCATTTGGTAATTCTGTGAGAAGAGGATGGTTGCCTGGAAGTGGAGCTTCAGCCAACTGATCTGCAATAACTTGTCCCTTGATTGCCTTTCTGTCCACATATTCGATGTCAAACTCACTTAGAAGCATGACCCATTTAGCCGTTCTGCCAGTGAGAGCAACTTTTGACAGGAGATATTTAAGTGGATCAATTTTAGCAATTAATTTTGTCTTGTTGTTTAGCATATAGTGTCGTAGTTTCTGTGTGCTGAATACTAATGCCAAACATGCTCTTTCAATGGGGGTGTAGTTGAGTTCATATCCTACCAACGTCCGACTGATGTAGTAAATGGCGTGTTCCTTCCCTTGATCATCTATTTGCGCCAGTAATGCCCCCAATGCCACTGTAGTAGCACATATGTACAAAATGAGGGGTTTTCTAGGGGTAGGTGGCATCAAAACTGGAGGTGATGCTAGATATTCTTTTAATTTTTCAAAGGCCTTTTGACAGAGGCAATCCCATTTGAATTTTGTGTCTTTACGTAACAAATGTGCAAATGGATGGCACTTGTCGGCTAGCTGTGAAATGAAACGCCTGATAGACTAGAGTTTTCCTTGGAGACTGCGTAGTTGTCTGAGAGTTTTTGGTGGAGGCATTTCCATAATAGCTTTTACTTTTGTGGGATCAACCTCGATGCCTTTGTGGGAAACAATGAATCCTAGTAGTTTTCCCGATGTGACGCCAAACACACACTTTTTAGGATTTAGGCGCAGCTTGTATTTTTCCAATCTTTCGAAGATCTGTTTTAGAATAGGGATGTGCTCTTGTCTTGTCTTGGATTTGCCTAGCAGATCATCCACACAGTCCTCCATAATTTTGTGCAAGAGGTCATGAAAAATTGTTGTCATTGCCCGTTGATATGTAGCTCCAACATTTTTAAGGCCAAAAGGCATGACCCGGTAACAGAAAGTACCCCATGGTGTTGTGAATGCGGTTTTATGTTGATCCTCATCTGCTATCCTGATTTGGTTGTATCCAGAAAACCCATCCATTAGCGATGGCATTTCATGTCCTGTTGTAAGATCCACAATCATATCTATGTTTGGGAGTGGGAAATCATCTTTAGGACAAGCTATATTTAGATCTCGGCAAATCTGTGCAAATGCGGATGCCCCCAGCAGGTTTGCCGACAGGCAAAATGTTGGAGACCCATTCAACGTAGTCTATGGGTTTGATAAATTCTGCGTCTAACAACTTTTGAAGTTCTGCCTTGACCAAGAGAGCAATATGTGGGTGCATTTTGCGGAGATTTTGTTTTACAGGTTTTGCATTTGGGCGGACGGCGAGCTTGTGAACCACCAAGGCAGGATCCAACCCTGGCATATCGGAATAGGACCATGCAAAATTGATTTTAACCTCTGTAAGGAAGTTGATGAAGTCTTGTTTCTCGATTTCGGTGAGGGATTTGGCAATGAGCACATTTTTCGGAATGACTTTGGTGCCCATGTTGATGTTGTCTGTTTCTTCTATCAACAAATTTGATTTGTCCTGTGGAAGGTAACCAATGGTAGGGAGGTAAAATCCCTCATCGTCAAGTGCCTTTTCCAGGTTTTCACTTTCAGATATGCCATTTGTTTTTATTTCTTGTTCATCCAAAGGCGCCTCGGGGAGGTTTTCACCTAGGAAATCATATCTTTTTCTTTTATTATCTTTTTTGTGGACAAGGGCATTGACTTGACTACCAAAGTATCCCTTTTCGTGTAGTTGAATACCCTCAATTCTATTACAGTCTTCCATATTTTGCGTTGTTAGGAGAGCAATGAGAGCATTATCGTCGACGCAGATATATAAATTGGGTTTGTCTCGTTGGCCCCAGTCAATGAGTTCAGGATGGACAAGATGTAGCTCATGTGAAGTGGGAGGGGTTACGGGGGTGATGGTATTGATGTAAGCATCAAAGAAGGTATCTTTCTCATATTCATAAGGCATTTCATGGAATTCCTCTTCGTCAGCGCTTTCGATATCCAAAGAAGGACTAGAAGGGGCACCGACGATAGTAATCTTAGGCACCGGGGTGTACCCCAAGCCTCTGTTGTATCTGTAGGAGATAGGATTTATGGGTGCTTTTCTTCCTTTCTCCTCTGGTCCCAAACCGTGTCCTTTGTAACCCATTTTTTCAACTATGGCAAATGCTTTTGGATACATTTCTTTGGATATTCTTGTTGGATCATCGTCCTCTTCCCGGTACAGCCATGAAGATATATCTACTTCGAGGTTCTCGTTATCAAGTGGACCCCATTGCTGGAAGGTGGTGTTTTGGCATTGCATGACTGGTTTCGGGTCCTTTTTTAGCTCTTTTGGTTTACCAAATGACTTAGGAGAGAGAGGGAGGTTGCCTATTAATAAGACGTCCTCCAATTTGTATTATCCACAGCCATTGTCCAAGATCTTGATTTGATTATTTGGTTGGGATGATGTGGAGGCAACATTTGATGTGTCAGATGGAGGCGTTGGCGAAGGTCTATTTAGTGGGCAATGATACGAATGCTTCCCCTCTAATAGTTTGCAATATTGAAAAGGTTGGGGATCACCTTTGACAGTGATCGTTTTTCCATTATAGGGGAATTTGATGCATTGGTGATAGGTGGAGGGTACGGCCTGCAAGGAATGAATCCATGGCCTCCCGAGGAGAATGTTGTAGGGGAGATCAAGATCGAGTACTTGGCAAGGGGTTTCAATTGTAATGGGGCCCACTTGAAGAGGTAAGGTGATCATGCCCTTTGAAATTCTTTCCGCATCATCATATGCCTTTATTGTGATCCTTCCTGATGTGTCTATCAGATCCTCAGAAAGTCCCAATTGTTTTATTAATTTGTATGTACACAGATTAAGCCCAGATCCACCGTCTATCAGGATACGTTTGACCTTATGCTTGTGGATGAGAGCTTCGATGTGCAAAGGTTTATTATGGTCCTCATCTGTGGGAGCATCTTGGGAGTTAAATACAATGTGCTGCTGGGCAGCAAGGTTTCCAATGAGGGTTTGAAATTGGGTGGCATTGATGTTATCAGGAACACGTGATTAGAGAAGGGCTTGTTCCAAAATTTCTTTATGGACTGGAGAAGTCTTGAGAAGTTCCAAAATGGAGATCTGCGTGGGTGTCTTCCCAACTTGATCAAGGAGGTCATATCGGCGGGTGGAAGACATGGGTGGGGGTTTGGTGGGGGAGGAACTCCTTGGATGGTGACTCTTCATCGACGTGTAGTTGCATTACAGTCATTCTGGAAATGGGAGGTGGAAGGCATGGCACCTTGAATGACTATTCTAGCTGGATTTGGTCTGCTTTGGGAAGAAGGAGGATTAACTCCTTGGATGGTTATGACATTGACATGATTGTCTGCAGGTTCAATGTGACTTACTAAAAAATCAAAACCGGTTATGTGATTAGCGTAGTCATAATCCATTGCGTTAGATGACGAGCCTTTTCCTTTATCATGCTTTGGGAAGGGTTCCTAGTACATTTTGAGTTTGTCATTGTTATTACCAGGTTTTGCATTTGCTATCTCAATCTCACCTCTATCAATGAGATCTTGTATGTAAATCTTCAGTTTCATACACTTTCGTGTATCATGTCCCTTGATACGATGGTATTCACAATACTCATTTTCATTATACCATCTTGGTTTAGGTTGATTGGGATCAAACGGGCGAGTTATTGGGAAAACCACTATACCTGCTTGGACAAGTTTTTGAAACACCACTTCAATAGGCTCAGCAAGAGGAGTGAAATCTCTTGGAGTCCTATTATTCGATCGGGGTGGTCGTCCTTGGATTGAGACATTGTTGTGAGATTTTTGAGATTGATTTGAATTGTTTTGATTGTTGAATTGATGAATATTGGTGGTGGATTTTGGGGGAGCAGCCACGGTTTGTACCCGTTTTGCATCAATTACACCATCATTGACCACGTTTTTATTTTTAGCCCAAAATTTTGGCTTGTCGTTATGATAAGAGGAAGAACTTTGTGATGACTTATGGTAATGTTTCAAGGTTCCTTCCTCCAACAAGACACGTTCGAGGGCGAGGCCCTTATCGGTCAATTTTTGGAAGGATTTGATACATTGAGATATTAAAGGTCTTGAAAGTTCAGGCACCAAGTTCTTTTGAAATAGTTCAATTTGATGTTGTTCTGGCATGTCCCACTGGAATTTTTTGATAAGATGTCACCATCTTTGTAGGAAATTAGCAAAGGTTTTTCTAGGCCCTTGTTTTGTATTACATAGGCCCATCATAGAAACATCATTACCCATGTTGTATGCATAGTGGGCCACAAATTTTTCTGCCAAGTCTGGAAAAGAGACAATGGAACCTCGTGGTAAATATGAGAACCATGCCAGGGCGTCTCCCGTGAGACTCTTGGGAAAGAGTCTGCGAAGATAAAGGTCACTATAGGAGACTTCTTGGCATAAGATGTGGAATTCTCGGACATGGTCACGGGGGTCTCCTTTGCTTTCATACTTGATGAATTTAGGGATCTCAAATCCCGGGGGATATGGTGCAACTGATATAGATGGGTCGTAAGGACAAGGGCAAAACTCTTCGAATGAGTAAGCTTTCCTTTTATTAGTCTTTTTTTTCATGTTTTTTATGATATTCTTCATGTCTTGAATTTCCTTGATGAGGTCTTGTTGTGGACTTTGATTTTGATGAATTGTATCTGCCCCAAGAATTGGATGAACTAAAGAAGGTGCACCACCACTAATATATTGATATGATGAGGAGGTGGGAACGTGGGATGTGATGACCGATGTTGCTGAGGTTCGTGTGATAGTTGGTTGCAGTCCGCCAATTGTTGTGACGGGATTGAATGCTGTCTGGATAAAATTTGCGACATTGTTGGGAGAAAGGGAAGTTTGTGGAATAGAAATATGTGGTTGAATAGAAGGAGGTGGTATAGAAGTTTGTTGGAGAATGGATGAGATTGGATTTGATAGTGGTATGGATGGTAAGGAGGAAGAAGGCGGGATGGAGACTGTGGTGGGAGGTGTCGCGGGTGGCATTGATTGGGCTTGGATGATTGATGGGGCTGCAATTGATTGAGTTTGAATAGTAGGTGCAACACTTTGTGTGGGAGCAAGGTCTCCTTGTGGTTGTTGGACGAGAGCGGATCTATTAAATTCAAGTGGAAGTTGAGCTCCATGTTCGAGAAGAGTTTTCAGAAGTGCAGTAGGATTGTGTTTAATAAACTTTTCTATCATCTCTTGGTTATAAGAATCTGCTAGGAAAGTTTGCACTTCCGGACAAAGTTCATCTTGGTTAACCATGTCAAGATTTTGGCTTTGATCTTGATCACTTGGTTGCCCACTTTGTGTATGATCTTGTGTGGGATCTTCATATAGGACACCAATGTCTGGCATGCCATATTGTTGATCAACCATCTTTTTCTTTTGGGATCGAGTTGCGACCATATACGATATTTGTGATGAAAAGACTTAGGAAAAATGTGATGAAAAGACTTAGGAAAAATGTGATGAAATGACTTAGAAAATTTGTGACGGAAGGATTTTAGAAACTTGTAATGAAAGGGCTTAAGAAATTTGAGGATGAAAGGACTTAAGAAATTTGTGATGAAAGGACTTAAGAAATTTGAGGATGAAAGGACTTAAGAAATTTGAGTATGAAAAGACTTAAGAAATTTGTGATGAAAGGACTTAAGAAATTTGAGGATGAAAGGACTTAAGAAATTTGTGATGAAAGAACTTAAGAAATTTGAGGATGATTGATGAAGAAGGTATGGTAGTGATGGCTTAGAAGAAAACTTGATGACTAGGTTGTCTTTGGCATGAACATGAAGGATCTATTTAAATGGCAAGTTGTATGAAGGGATATGACCACCCTGATTTGGACGATAGTAGGTGTTTCAAAGGACAAACTTGAATGTTGACGTAGAGGATAAACTCTTAGCTTCTCTCTTAGGCTTATGAAAAATGGGACAGACGGAGTTTTGACACAATTTTGGACTTGGTGTGGGTAATGACTCGGACAATTTGTTTGTGTCTTGACAAATATTTTTGCAAAGTTTTTGGGGATAGTGATGTGTTTTTAGTCTACTCTTGGCAAGTATGTATCAAACAAAGCAAACACAATGATTAAATGCATATTATCTCAAAGACACTCATGCTCATATACAACATTCTTAAGGCTGGCAAGGACAATAGTCATTGAATCCCAATTGGTTTCCCATCTACGCTTACCCAGAGCGGACACTTAGATGCTTGACCCCACTGGCTCCCCTCCACGACACTCACTTCTCGGGGCAGCCAAGCATCAATTCCCATGAAAACTCCTCATGGCGAACTTTGTGTCTCTACTAAGGGCCGTAAGAATATGGGCCGCTTCAGAGGTCCGACCTCCTGCACTAACGACTAGAGGGTTTTTGGCCACTATGAACAAGGTGTTTAGTAAGTCTTCCCGTTAGGAGCTACCCTTCGAAGTTGCGCAAGTGCAATTGAGGCCTATAGCCCAACGAAGCACCAAGAACTTAGTAGTCACGCAAGCATGATTGAGATCTCTAGGATCCTACTAAGCACCCAATGTGAGAGTGAACTCTCATATAGCCCCAACCATTAACCCTTTCGTAGTCAATGGCCTATTTATTATAGTGAGTTGGGAACCCCAAGTCCGGGTGTACTCACTTGGGTCGTTCCACTCTTACCTTCTCAAAGAGCAAGTTGGGAGGGCAGGTCCGCTAGAGGTAAACACACAATCAAACAAGAAAAGGTTGGAGGGTCTGGATTTCTGATCGTCTAGTAAGACGAGAGCATACTTTCCTACCTTTACGCTTTTCTTAAAGACACATAAGACAATGGTTCATTCCATTTTAATTAATATCTAGGTGCCTAATTTAAATAAATGCACAATATTTGGTTGAATCAGCTAGGCAACCTGCAAAAACACTTGATTAGTAGTTTGAAAAATGGAGTCTTCAAAAAGCGTCCTGCAAAACAACTTGATTAATAGTTTGGAAAAATAGTCTTCAACAAGCGTCCTGCAAAAATCAACAAAATGACAAAAATATTAATTTTTTTTATTTTTTGGGAATGAATAGAAAAACATGAATAAAAGCTTTTTTACTAATAACAAATGTGGATTTGAAGAAAGCTTTGATGGGTAAATGGGGTTTGACTAGGTTTTTACCACTTTCTAAGGGATAGGCAAGTGAAAAATGGGGATTTTGGAGGAGAGATGAAGGAATGGGAAAATTTGTCCAAGAGGGACAAAGAAGCAAAAGTTGAAGATGGATAATATGGGAAAAATTTGGAGGTGATTGGATGAAAAGGGAAGAAGTTATGGCAAACCCTAAAAATAGAGAAATATGAGATTTTGGGCTTCAAAAAGTGGATTTTTTAGATAAGGCCTCCAAGGAAGAAAATGTGGAAAATGGCAATGTGGAGAATCTGGTGAAGTTTGAAGGGAAATGGAGTCAAGATAAAGAAGATATGGCGAAAAAACAAAAAAAAAATTACTAAATATTATTATTAATTTTTTTTTAAATTAACCCTAGATTTAATGGAACAGAAACCCTAAATTTAACAGAACAGAAACCCTAAACTTAACAAAACAGAAACCCTAGATTTAACAGAGCAAACAAAAACCTTAGATTTAACAGAGCAAATTGTCGCACTAAACAAAATAAAATAAAAATGTCAAAAGTCTGGATTTCTGATTGTCTAGATAGACGAGCATACTCTCCTACTTTCACACTTTCCTGCAGGCGGACAAATTATATTTAAACAGAGCAAATAACAAGAAATAAATAAATTAAATGCAGACTACAGTTAGCGCTTAAAATTTTCAGACAGATTAACAGAGCAGACAGTAGCACTACACAGATAGAAAAGTGTCAAAGGTCCAGATTTCTGATTGTCTAGATAGAAAGAGCATACTCTCCTATTTTCACACTTTCCTACGGTCAAAGCATACAATCGTACTAAACAGAATAGAAAAGTGAAAGGTCTGGATTTCTGATTGTCTATATAGACAAGAGCATACTCTCCTACTTTGACATAGATTATACTAAAACAGAACAGACAACAAATCAAATAACAAATCAGATAACAGAGTTGTCGTGCTGCAACAGAAACAGAAACATAAAAAAAAAACAGAAACAGAACAGAATAAGGAGGAGTTGTCGCGCAGAAATGCAGAGCCGCGATTCTAGAACCCGCGAAAAAGATATATATATATATATATATATATATATATATATATATATATGTATGTATATATATATATATGTATGTATATATATATCTATATATATATGTATGTATATATATATGTATATATATATATGTATATATATATATGTATATATATATATATGTATATATATATATATGTATATATATATATATATATATATTTTTATTTTTTTTTATTATTTTTTTTTTGCAATCGCTCTATTCTAGAACCTGTGTCTCACAACTCACAAAAACCTAAAAAAAAAAACATTAGTTCTTAGGGACGTGAGTCCCACCGGACGTGCCAAAATGAAGAGGGGAAAACAGATTTGAAAGGTAAACTGATCAAAACATAACGAAATAAACATGCAGACTGCTAAAATATCATAAAAGACCATTTCATCTTCCTATTTTACCTTCTCCTTCGGATTGAGCTTGATGAAGTGAAGGCGCCCCTTGATAATGCTCCACTTGATGTGCTCCTTTGATTGCTGGATGTGGATGACTCTCTAATATTGTGCACAAATGATAAGGATGAGATGATCAAGTTGCCAAGATGATTTCCTGGGCTCAAAAGGGCAGCATAAGCTTACTGGATTTCAAGATATTTTGAATGAAGGGATGGAACCCTATTTTATAGGAAGAGGAGAGGAAAACAGATGGCTAGGATGAATTCGAGATGAAGGGCTAAGATTTACTTGTGAGGTCACACAAGGTCCAAGAGAGGGTGTGGAGACCAAGAAATATGCCTTAAAGGCATTTCGTATCTCCACACTCTACAAGATGCATTGGAGGAATTAAAAATTCTCCAAAAACGGATATTATGGGGATTAGAAGAATAAAAAGGAATTAAAAATTCTTTGGGAGAGGGAAATGCCTAGAGGAATGTGAGATTTCGAAAATCTTACATTCATCTAGAAAAAGAGCATTTAAAGCTAGTGGCTGGATGAAAGGACCAAGAGTTGACTTTGTGGCTAATCATGATGATTAGCCATTAATGACTCATTAAGAGGGGAATTAGAGGAAATGTTAGGTGGGATTTATATTTGTAGGAGAATTTGACTAGGAGAGAGAATGAGTGGAGGGAATAAAAAATTAGAAGAATAATGTTAAGTGAGTTTAGGGAGTTTCTAGAAGAATTTATTAGGTTAACGATGAATTAAGAAGATGATTTGTAGGAATCATGTAGGTTAACTAATTAATTAAAATTAATTAGCTAAGAGGAAGATTTGTGAGGATTTGATTTTTTAGAAGAATAAAGAAAGGGATTGATTTATTAAATAAATCAATCATATGCTATAGTAACAAAATTAATTATATTTAATTAATATTGAGAAGAATTTTAATTAACATAATTAATTAATTAATCCTGTGAGGAATTAAAAATAATTAAAATAATTATTTTTAAGTGTCTACAATATAAATATACATTACAATTATATTTTCTTCCAATCTAAATAACCTTTCTTGACATCGAGTGTCAAGTTCTGTAATTTTTTTGAATTAATTAACTCAAGCTAGCCTATCATAGATAGCCTTTAAGCTACCATTTAGTCTTTGCATTATTGCACACTATTTGGTAAATGATTGAAGAAGATTTCAACTTTTGTGGTTTGCATATGAACTTAAAGTTTGAATTTAATTTGAAATGAAAATTAATGAGAAATCTACAACTTTGCCATGTGTTGTTTATGTTGTTTATGTCTATTCTTGAATTTTCTATAATCTTTAATGAAAAAAATAATAGTAATCGTTTCATTTAAAATTTGAATTCTCCTTTTTAAATATTTTAAATAGATAAATTGCAATTCTAAATTTTAAAAATACATAGATAAATTAAAATTCTCAATCTTATAAATTCAACTATCAGCAAAATAAAATTTGAATTATTTTGGGTTGGGCTTGATCAGGTTATTCTGGATATCAACAAATCATTAGAGGTAACTTAGCAAAAACCAAGGGAAGGTTGGTGTAAAATCAGTTTTGACAGTGCCTCTAAGGGCAATCCTGGTCCTTTGGGTATTGGGTTTCTGGCACAGGATTGGACATGAAATATAATTGTCATTGGTGCTAAAATATTAGAGGATGGTACAAATAATGTGGTAGAGGCAATAGCAGCCCTTGGCAAATGTTTGGGATTGTCGGAATTTCATTTGGAGGATGATTTGTTACTCATCATTAATGCAATCATTTGAGGGGAAGTGCAAGCTTGAAACTTACAGAAGTACATTCATGCAATTCGTAATGAATTGGCAACTTTAAAAAGCTATCAAATTAGTCATGTTTGGTGTATGGGAAATCAAGTAGCGAATGCTCTACCAAAGTGGTCATTATCGTTTAATGATGTTGGGGAATTGAGAATCAAGGACTAATGTACTCTTACCTTGGATGACTAACAAAGTTGGCACGAAGTCGATTGAATGAAGCATTTATGAGACGGTAGGAGAGGATGTGTGATGAGACAAGGGTTTTGAGGTTTCAACAAAAGGAGATGGTGAGTGTCTTTTTCTATAGACTGAAGTTGAAGCGATTGGGAAAAGACAAGGCAATGGAGGTCAATTTCCCTTTGGTAACCTCACGGCAATAAGCAACCTTCTTGGGGCTTGTCTCTGTGAAGCGTTTGAAATGACTCTTCAAATTTGGGGACAATGAACTCATGCAAGTGATGGAGGTGCTTTTATGTAGGTAAAGTATCGCTACATATCAAACATGGACATTATGACAATGGTTGTTGCATGGGGGTTGGACTTGGGCGAGGCCATAGACACCATCAAATGGGTGATGTGAGTGATTTTGGAAGAAGAATGGATGGTTGGGTTGGACTCCATCCTAAAGTGGGATATCTCGGGAGCAGGGTTTGATGTGAGTGAGGGAATTGAGTACGCGAATGTGGTAGAGGTGTATGAATTAGTCTCCTTTATTTGATGGTATACGAGGTGCAATAGGATGAGCGGTGTGCAGAGGCACTCATTGGGTGGGACTTGTTAGAGGCCTACATCAAGCAAAGGGAGGCCTTAGCGGGTGGTGTGTTGGTGGTTGTTGATGAGAAGATTAAGGAAACATGAAACACAGCCTGAAGCGAGCGAAGGTGATGAAATCGAGGAGGCGGAGCACAATAGTGGTGGCTACGGGCATAGAGTAATTTGTTGTATATTTTTTTGTCCTCTACTCTTGTGTATTGTTGATAATACTATTATGTATATAACAAGGTCATGGTGGGTGATTTTTTGAGTCTGATGTAATAGGGATTTTGTTTTTGTTCCTTGAGGTGGTAGGGTGGTGGTGCTGGGTAGTTTCTAGGGTTTGGATGGGGTGGTCAGTTCCTTGTTATTGTAGATTGTTTGCAATTATTTTTGCATGGTATGCAACGAGTGGTCAAGGGTTTCATGGTTGTTGAAGGTTGTGGAGGGGGGTGTGTATTATTTTTTGATTTGATGACTATTAAATGATTTATTATATTAAATTCAAATTTGCTTTAATGACTATTAAATATTTTACTATATTAAATTCATTTTTTCTTCACTGACTATTAAGTGTTTTAATTGTTTGTTTCATGCATATTTTTTACTAAATATTATTTTGTAATAAGGCTAATTTTTACAAACATAATTGTGACACTGATAAGACTTTCATTTCTAATATTCGTTGTTATATATGTGGTTTTTAAAAATGTGTAGCATTAAATATACTTTTTAACTAGGTGTGTGGAAAATATATACGAAATATCAAATGCGTGGTACATATATAAGAATTTTTTTTTGACAAATGTTTACAATTTTTTTACACATTTAATCCAATACTAAATTTAATATTCATTATGAAAACTTCCATAATTTGAACCCTGACATTAATCATTCTCCTCAATATTAAGGATATCTCTACAAGGTAACTAATTGTAATGTTTATATTAGTAGGGTTTGTATTTCTATGACTACCATACTATAAGGGCTAAGATTATTTTATACCAGGGTTAGTGGGATTATTAAAAAATATTATTATAGCAAATACTTATTGTATTATTAAAAGTATTCATTATAACTCTATAAGTGCATGTATTATTTATTTCATGAATAATAGCTAGAGTATTGATTCTTTTGGAGAATGGGTTTTTCCCTAGTGCCAGTTTTCTTAGGGTATATCTTGTGTTATATCATGGCTTGTCTATATAATCTACGCATTATGATAATTTTGTAAGTTTGTATACAATATTTTCTCTCATGGGTTATGTAGGAATTGGATTAAATGAATTGGGTATTGATACATTATTTCCTAGCACATCATAGGATTGGGATGAATGATCAATCTAGGGGCATAAATTATATTTCTAATACTATTGTATCGAGTTTTACACATAGTTCGAAGTACTTATGTAGAGGCTCATCAACTGTACATGAAATATGGGCACCCCACACACATTAACATCACATGGTAAATTTATATATAAGTGGAAATATTCCAACACTAATCCTTCTTTTCTATCTTTAGATTGTTGACAACAAAATTTAGGTTGCAATTATTCTTATTTTTTCTTACACTACATAAGCCACTAATTGATATTTTGAATCTTTATTTGTAGGTTCCTATGGAGAGTGCATGCCAAAGAATGAATTTGTATGATGACATCTTGTTGAGTCCATTTCTTTACATGGACTCCAATAATGTCTTTTTATGTTTGAATATTTATTTTACGTGCATGATTTTGAGTACCAAATGCCTTGAGATGCACAAGCATTTTAGGATTCACATTAACCTCAAAGTGGGAAGAAATGCAATGGTAAAATTTGAACACTCATATTTTTTTTTAGTTTTTTGCCCATTTTTAGGGAGTATTTTGATACATTTAGATACCTAAAAATGATGTAAACTTGAGCAAAGTTAAGCTCCTTTCTCCACATTGTTTACTTTTCTACATACATTTATCCCCATATTTTATCCCTTATCTTATCCATACATACACATACCAATTCAAACTATGCATGGATTATTCTCAATCATGCACATCACAATATACTAGTTTTCCACCTCGTCTTTACCATTTCTTTATACCATGTCGTTCTTGTAAATATATGAATTCAAACTTTGGCATACTTTGTCCTAACGCTAACTTGTCATAAAATTATGTAATTTAACACTATATGATTGTATCCAATATCATTTTAAAAATTAGTTAATATTGAATATCATTCACATTTTGCAAAGGAGCATGCTAGGAAGCACTTCCACGAGTGTAAAAATACTCATCATAGGATCACTTGCACAACTTAATGGTGTTGTCTTTGATCATTTATTTAATTTTTGGGGTTCAACCTAGGTGAACATGTCCCCTTGTAGCATAATGATAATCCTAGAAAGGTATTTTTAAAATCTACTAAATTTAGATAGAAATCAAGGTAAGAGAAATAGAAGCGAATCCGAAAAATATAAGAGAAACAAGACATTGAGAGTGAGGTTAGACATGCTTACAAAGCATATGTTTGTTGATAAACTAGGTGAAAATATTACAATAAAATCTCTTACGAGTGTTTGCAAATCTAAAATATATTTGTTCATATAATATCCTACCATATTATGATTACATGGTTGCATAAAATTAACAGTAAGAATAAAATTAAAAAACCATATGAATAATAGATTTACACAAAGAAACCCTTTTGGGGAAAAATTCCACATGAGAAATGGGAAAATTTTGTATTAGTCATCAATATAGAGATACATCCACCATAATTTAACATTCTCCTCACTTTGACAAGACTTCAATAACACTCATGTTCATATAAAATAAACTTGTGAAACAACTATATCATCCCTCCAATTTATGGAGAAATAGGAGAGGAATACTACAAATAATTTCCTCAAAATATTTTTTTATGAAACCATGTAAAAATGAAAAGCCTCCCACTTCCAAAATGAAGAGTTTATTTTGAAAATAGCAAATGCAACTTCGAATGATCTATAATACAAAAAATGACCTCCATACCAACAATATATAATGTATTTTACTTGCAACTCCTCCATGAGAGTCCATATCCCAAGGTAGGCGTCTAAAATCAAGATCCAAATCATATGGGACCCACCAACATTTTTCAAGATTTTGAACACTACCCAATTCTCATGCCCACTTCATAACTACCACTTGTAGCTCCACATCCTAATGAATGCACATAACAACTAATTCCATGAATGCACATAACAACTAATTCCAGGACTCTCAAGGAACATTAATTTTATAAATTATTTTCCTAATGTACACCTCAAGAATCCATGGATACTTTCCAAGAGTGTTAGAGATACATAAGATTGCAAACTAAACAACACTTTAATCCTAATAAGATTTGTCAACGTAGAAAAATTCATTGACCAACAGACTCAACCTAGTTAGTTTAGTTCCATCACAAGCTTAAAGGCAACACACAAACAAGGGGATCACATTTCTAGTTTAAAAGCATTATAGATTCTATAATATTCACAAGCCACGATTAGACCAACCCGCTACATTTGCACCAAGTCCTTAATGGTGAAAGATATTACATTCATTAACTCCAACTATTCAACATATAAGGCATTACAAATTAATATAAATGCATGTCATGTATTAAGCGAGATTTTTTTGGTCAACAAATTACTTTTAGCATTATTATGAATCCATTATTTTTAGTCAAGAATTCAACCAACAATTTGAATGGTCATACAAAGTGTGAAATCACACTTGATCAAATAACATCTAAAAAATATTTTTTGGAAGTGTTCTCCATGCACGAACACCTTTCAAAATTTTCATTGCATTATGTGTTGCTACTTTTGATATTATTACATCAATTATTCATGCACCACTTTACACACCTAAAAATGCTAGTAGACACTTAAAAATGTCTTCGTGGTTAGGATCTATCAAATTATTGATAAACATGCTAGTAGACACCTAAAAATGTCTCATTAATCGCACACTAATTATTCATCTTATTAATTAAGTAATTCTTTAATTATTTAATTAATCTGATTAATCTTATTTCTTCTAAATTAATTCAATCATCACATTTCACATTACTAATTATTCAATTTTCAATTCTCTATCAATTCATCATTTAACCCTTTCTCAAATATTAATTATTTATTTAATTATGATTTAATTCATTAATTAAATAGTTTTTATTATTTAATTAATCCCATTTCTAATGATTGAATAATTTCATTTAAATTATTTAATTTATTAATTCATCATCAAAATCCCCAAATCTAGATTTCAAGTAATTTCAATTAATTTCATTTTTTCCAAATTCACATTTCACCAAATTTCAAAAGAATGTGCATTTCAATTTCATCATTTGAAAATCAAAATTCAAATAAGAATAAGAATGAAATTGAAATTGAATTTCAATTCAAAAATCCTACAACACATGTTGAAAATTATGACTGATTGATCAAATCAGTTAACTAATTAGTTGACTCAATTAACTCTCCAATCTCCACTTTTAACTACGAAGCACCTTTTTTCGACTAACCAATCTATTCAGTCTTCTCTCAATCAATTTAGTTAACTAGCCAATCTATCTAGTTGACTAATCAATTATTTCAGTTATCTTTCTAATTAATTCACTTAACAGATCAATCAGAATGAGTTGACTGATCAATCTAATCAGTTCAACTATCAATCAACACTTCAATTCTATTTCTCACCCAATCTGTCTCAAAAATCTATAAAAGCAACCTCATTTCTCCATTATCAAAAACCACTATCTTTAGAATTATTGTGCAATCTTTATGCAGGAATCCCAACACGATACTGAGAGCCACACCAACATGATGATGAAGAAGAGCAATGGAAGCCTATCAGATTGACATAAATGGGGTTTTGATACTTCATTTCATTATTTTGCTAATTTGATTAGTTTTCATTGTGCTCAAGGATTTAGCTAGCTAGATTACAACTTTGGTGGCTAGCTTGGATAGTCTAGCTTATTTATGGCTAATTTACACTTAAAACAAATGGTAAACCCGACGTGAATCTATAGCATCTGATTTATTCCATGTGCTTTTTTGACATGATTTTTACAGGTTTTTGCAAATTTTATATGGACAAACATGATTCAACTCACATTCATTTTGACACTGTATCACATTCATCAAAAACATCTCGCACTCATGAAAAGAAAGTCGCATTCATGAATAGAAATTCAAAATTCATGAAAAGAAGGTCGCATTAATGAACATAAATTCACATTCATGAAAAGAAAATCGCATTTGTGAACATAAATTCACATTCATTTTAAATGGTTCGCATTCAACTGTTCAAAAATTGCTTTTACAAAAATGGGCATAACTTTTGCATAACATATCAGATTTTCAAAATTCAAAATGCATTGGAAAGCTGATTCAATGATCTATCATTTTATACAATTATTTTTTTCCATATCTATCATAAGTTTTTTTGTAAAAATTGTTTAAAGTCACACCTTCTTGTTAAAACTTCATTTTCTTGTATCCTTTCCATACAAGATGAGCTTTTAGTAAGCTTTTTTTTTAAATTTATGAGAAAATCATAAGGAATTCACTCAAAAGATGTCTTATATCATTTTTATACTAATAATTTTGGGCTATTATTGGTGTTACTAACCTATCCTCTGTAGCTTGTCCTTCATTTGATGAAGACCCCATAGTTTAGTAGCAATTTTCTTGCAAGAAAAGGGGTGGAGTTGAAACTACTAACAATGCAATATTGGGGACAAATTTGAGATTCTAGTTCTCGGTTTTCTAATCATTATAGGCTAACTCTTTGATATTGTTGTCATCTATTTTTATTTTGCATTCCTTCTTCTATCATTTCACATTAGTTTTGTCTCTATTTCACAATGGTTTTGATAGAAGTTCACATTAGTCTTGTATGCAGGTCGCATTCGTCTTGACAGGTGGTTGCAATCGTTGTCTCAGAAACTCTCTTGCATTCAAACAGAAAATTACATTTGTACTGACATCATTACGCATTTCTTTCTATGTTTTCATTCATATTTTTGGTTTTTTGGTTTTACTAATATTTTGTTTGTAGCATGTGGTGAGGAAGAATAGAGAAGGCACGATCAGTCAGAGATCTTTTTATCAAACTACTAATTTGTGTTTGCAGATTCCTAGATTTAGCTAATCTTTGAATTTGGGTTTAAAATGGACATGTATGGTTCAATATTTTGATTTGGTGTTTAAAAATAACATGCAACACACTCTTGAATGAATAGGCTTAAAATTGAACAGCACAAACTCATCTTTCTATTTGGGTTTAAAATGAACATGAACATGCAGATCTCACATTTTGATTTTAGATTTAAAATGGACATGTTCCTGTTGTATGTTTAGTATAGCTCACATACTGTGATCTTAAAGGAAAATAACTCTAGAGTAACAACATCTGTCTTTTTTTTTCAATAGTGAGGGGTATCTTTGATTGAGGATTTCATCACCCCATAAAGGTACTTTGAATTAGGATGCATTGGGGATATCATCTCTCTCGACGTACTCTCGAGTAGGTTTTTTGAGCTGCTATATAAATATACTGGTCAGGTGGCTGAAGTGTTGAGTGAATTCAATGTATGTGGGGACCGTCCCTGCACCGATAAGCTTAACTAAAGCCTTAAGTGGATTTCTTCGATAATCCTCCGTTGGATCGCTATCCCTCAAAATTACAATAAGAACCAAAGTAGTAGCCCAAATCCCACATTCAATGGTTTCAGGAGTGCAGATCGTACCCCATAGATACCCTTCATGTACCTTTCTCTATGAGACAAAAATCCCTTGGTTATAAGATCTTTGTATCTTCGGGGTCAGAGAGACTAACATGCCTGAGAAGTGTATGTCGTGGAGTGGAGCCAGTGTTGCCAGACTCTCTAGTTGTCCGTCTTGTTTTAGTATTTCGTAAGGGCCTCATTGAACGGTTTCCTCTTTCCAACCTATGCTTTATCTACTGTGATTGTATGTGTATCACATGTTCAGGACCAATATAGAGTCAGTCTTGATATGGGCTAATTCAGGCCTTTCCCTTGTGTAACTCTAATTTTCATAGTTGTAAAAAACAAGTCTAGTTGACCATGTTGTCTTTGCTATCTATATGCAGTGTTTTCAAAGTCTCAAAAAAACAAAATTTATGCTCAAACAAGGTCATAGAAACAACCAATTCAATCAACAACAAAATTGCCAAACAAGGTCCTCAATTCAAAACAAAAACATCTTATTCACATCTTTTGCGATCATAGGTTTGTCCAAAGTTCTTAGTCCTCGTCTTGCATCCAATCCAAAGTCAGAAGAAATGAGTCCTTGCATATATCAAGATCAAGATATTATGAGTCTCCAATCTAATCCAATCTTTGATCAAGATCCCACTTGTGAAGAGTCTTATGATGATACCCTAATCCTTTTGTATTCCATTCACAGTGATACCCTTCCATATTAAGAGCAAAGTGTCTTTCCCAGTCCCATTCAACATCCACTTTCTAAGCAAGATTATGATATCTCTTCTATCCCCTAAAATGGTCCAATTCAAAATCAAGAGCGAAACATAAACTCCAATGATCCTATTCCAAGTCAAGATCAAAGTATCCCTTCTTCTAAATCCAATCATACATAGTCCCTATACTCCAAATCTATTTTAGGTCTTTTATTCCAAAGTCAAAGCCTTCCCCCCTTCCATCCATACCAGGACCCTATGTCCCTCCATCCACTATTCATATGATCCCTCGCTCACTTTTTATTTATTTTATCATTAATCAAGATCAACAAAGGCACACATTTTTGAGCATCTTCCAACCATCTACCTACATCAACCCATCCAAAATACCTCCATATCATTTCTATTCATCCATGAATCCCATTCCCTTTGGAAGAAATTTGGATGTCAAAATAAAATCCACTTTTCCAAAAATCCACATACATCCAAAGATCAACATGTCCAATCTAAAAGACATGTCAAATGTAACAAAAAAATGATCCAAAAGTAAAAATAAATATCCAAAAGGCTACAAAGGCCCATTATGAGAAAATAAAAATAAAAATCAATGTGGATTCCCATAAGAACATTATGTCCCAAAGGAAAATCAAAACTAGCTTCCAGAATTGCTATTCCAAATGCTTCCCTCAATTGCTCATCTACACATCTCACACTTTCCAAATCTATTCTTCCATCATTTACTTCATCTATTTTGGGTCCTTATGTCCTAAATTCCACATCCACTCCTCCATCAAAACCTCAAAAACCAAAATCCACTTTTCCTCCATCACTTCACCACCCCTCAAGGTGTGTGCCAACATTGATCTTAAAAACATTTATGTCCACCCTGTTGGCTAACGGATTGGATTTCTCAAAATTTATAAATAAATACTCCTATTGCCCAAATAGAAAACCAATGAGAACCAACAGTTGGGTAAATAATTATTATTTTACCCTCTGTATAAAGGTACAGCTCCCTATATGATATTCAATGAATTTTGAATAAATTTTATCATGTAATTCACTTTTAACCAAAAAGCAAACAAAAGGTTTCAACATTCACTTGTCAACACAACGTGAATGCTTAATGATAGATAATAAAATTCATAATAAGACATTAGGTTTTGAATGAAGATTAACTCATAAGATGGTCAAAAGTATTTGAACTCTAATTGATACTCACTCATGACTCACAGGACAAGGGGAATCAAAATATTCAAATGCTTTCAGCTAATTTCATTTATCAAATTGATTCACAGACTTCAAATGAAAAATCAGAGAAAGGAATCAGATACATGAACACATAATCATTCCAACAGAAATTTTTACACATTCAAAACACACAGGTTTTCTAAAGCTGTATCATATATTCCATTCCATTCAAAGATGGGTGTTTCACTGAAATTACGAGTAAGACCAGTCTGTTCCTCCAAATTTTTTACAAAATTTTATATATATCGCGCCAAAACATCCATTACTAATATATATAGCCGCCAGGCTAAATTGTCTTTTTAACAAATGAAACTAAAATTCAAGAAACAACCTCCCGTAACTGAAATTAACTAAACGGCCACAAGCCGTAAATAGAGCTATAACGATAAGAACAAAAAATGGCTTAAATTGTTTCTGGGGTGTGCATGGTGCCACATATATTTCGCCACTCCATATGAGCCGTGGAGAAGTTATGAACAACCTGGTAATGTGGGAGCCCAATGTGCAGGATGCGTTGCTTCCAAACTTCTTTGTCCATGCCCACTTGCGTAACTTTAATTTTGTGCACTTCTAAGTGATCTGAACATACAACTAACATAGATTCAATTCGAGCTACCCTGGTGAAGTCATCTCTGGTAAAAGACTTTGATTCTTTAACAGAGTTTGTTTTTCCTTTGAAACTCTGCACCATATCTACTGCCTGCTCGATAGTCTGTCCATCTTCCTTAAGAAGTTGTACATCAATGCACTTTAAGTCTTTTTGCATCACAGCAACAAGTTCTTTCAATTCTTTCAACAACTTAATTTACTCTTCGTGACCTTGCTTTATGATTGAATTTCTCCATTCAATGTTTTCCTTGGCCACATGCAGTACCTTGTCATCCAAATCATTTACTGCCTTTTCTGTGAGGAAGTTCATGACACCATATTTCTGCACATCTTTCATCTGAATTAGTACTGCAGCCCAATTTTTCCTTTCCTTTTCCCACAGCGACACCTTCGTTTCAAGCTCTTGAGTTACAGTAACAACATCCTTGTACACCCTGACCAGGTTAGCAATATACTCTGTTCCTTGCTGAATTATGGATTCAAGCCACTCCTCGAAGGTTTCTGCCAACACATGATTTCTCTGAACATTATCCAACAAATTTTGGTTCATGGGTGATTTAGGATCAAAACTCTGAGAAACCTGTGACAAGGGCTGTGGACTGGGATGATGTATGGCATTGATGTACTCTACCATCTGCTTAACAGTCCGTTTCAACTCCTGTTTGTCCTTCTCATCCTTCCATGTTCTGGACAACATTCTTTTAGCGGAGGACTCTAGGTGTTTTGCATCAGCAGCCCTTGAAGCAGTTCCTAAATCAATCTTTTCAACAGCAAAATCCTACTCAGTAGCATTCTCTGGGTCTTTGTCTGAAATCGGCCTAGCCACTTTAGCTACCCAATGCCCTGTATTCTCATCCACCTCCAGCATAGCTTCTGCTTTTAGCTTCTTAGACTTAGGTGTTTTCCCGAGGCATTTACTCACCATATCCTCCATGGGTACACTGATAGGGACTACATTACATTTCTTACTAATTGACACTCCCAACCACCTTGAAACATTTGGGAATACTTTTGTTGGCGGCGTCTGATATTCAGACGAATCCATGGTAGCTAAAGTAGTCACTTGATTGGGGCTTTCCTCAGGTTGCTCCTTTTCTTTTCCTGCATCTTGAGCTGCAGGGATATTTGCTTCCGGTTCACCTATAATCACTTGCGCCTCTTCACTATCAAGAACTATGATAGTTTATTTTCCTGAAATTTCTGCACCTTTCCTCTTACTTCTAGAATGGGTGACTCGAACTGTTGAGGGGCCAAATAGTGGTTCTTTAAACCTTCTAGTTTGAAACTTCTCACCTTGAGTATCAGTGACACCTACAATATCAACAATAATGTTAGAAGAAGAAATTGGTACAACAGCATGAGATTGCTCAACTGATTTCTCGGCTGAGGTAGTGGTCAGTCTTATTCCAGATCTACGGTCTCTTAACCATTTTTCTGTTCTCCTTATAACATTAAAGGTTTTAGATTGAATATTTTCTTCTTCTCTCATATCCTAGTCAATTTCAGGAATAGGTTGCTCATGAACTCTTTCATTGAACTCCGGGTCCAATACATCTTCACCTTCCTCCTCTTGTATTTCTTCTATGTTCATTGGTAATTTCAAAGTAATGATTTGTCGTAAAGTGAACCTTGACCATAATCTTCTTCAGACTTCAAATTCATCACAACAATCCTCCCAATAATCTTCTAACTGGGGTATATGTGAAAAGTTCACATCAACATTCAGGTGCTTCATTGCATATTCTTTGTTGTCAAACCCCTGCCGAGCAACATAAGGTAGCAAATTCATCTTCTTGAGCTCCACTTCTAAGTTCAATGCATCAGAAACAGTTTTGCAACTATAATATCTGAGTTCAACTGGGAAAATTGCTTCAGACTCACTTTTCATCCCTAATTTCTTATCAACATGAGCTAACTGTCTGCAAACTTCTAAAAGTACATAACTATCAAGAGCATATTTGGGCAATTTGAAAGGTTCATCTTCAAAGCCACCAATTATAATATAAGTAAATATAGGAAATTGAATAAAACAACTCCCATATGTGCTGACCAACTTTAATGCCTCGGGTGACATTCTATTATTCAAATTTCCCTGCAGTTCAAAAGTTAATCTTCCCACAAAGACATCATTCCATCTCAAGAAGTTTTATGTGTACCTCTGTATCTGCAAATGCGGATAGCACTCATAGACCTTCATTCCATTAACCCAAGGTTCTTGATATAATCCTGGTCATTCTCTGATTTAGGCTAAAATATAAAACAGGTATGAAGTCATATGAAAATTAGCTGTTCCAACAAAATTACTCAAACCTTCATGCAATCTCTCAGCAATTGCTTGCGCCCAGTCAAGGTATTTTTCACCAACTAATAATACCTGAATGTAAAAATACATCCAGTCCTCCCAATAGAAGGCATGTGAATTCCCCTTAAGCCTATTCAAAAGAATCACGATATCCCTAACTTCTGTAATGAAATGCTCTCTTGTCAAGGGTTTAGGCAACCTAGAACCTCCCTTCTGTATTTTAAGGAGCCAGTTTCTAGCAATGACGTTTCGATAAACACTTTTCTTCTCAGAGAAAAATGCGTATGAGGTTCCTTTGGACCAATCTTCATACGGCTCTTTGTGAGGAATTCCAATTGCAGCCATTACTGTTTCTCTGTCAATCTGCACTAGCATGTCTCCATTATTGGCTCTAATACACCTATTACTAGCATCATATCTGTTCATGCATGCATATACTAATTATGGGCAGGGAGCAGCAATTGGGAATGCGGCGGCCTCAACAAGACCACTATGAACTATCTTTCCCATCATGGAATTGGTTGTTGGGTTCTTAGCCCTCTCTAGAAAATTATCTAACTCATCTTGAATGAAGGCTGTATCATCTAACTCTAGGAGGGTACTAATCAAGCATGATGTTCGACCCAATTTTGGAAGAGTCGGTCTCATTTTTGCTTAAAATTGCGTCAATCAGACAACATTCAACTCCGAGGCAAAGAATTACACTTTTCCAATTTCAGAACTAAAACAGAGCAAGGGAAAATAAGCAATTGAACTCACTTGTCTTCAACATCAAACTGTGAAACCCTCAGAAAAACTGAGCTAAATTACCTTCCGCATCTCCACTCTTCGCTAACGGCAACAATAATTGTCTTACCTGAGAAGCATCATATTTAAGGACGAAAAATACTGAAAAGAACCAACACACTCTTCGTCCCAACTCATTCATCCATGTAAAACCACTTGTGATTTGATATAGTTTTGACATGCTTATTAATTAGAAATCCACTCCACACAGTCGACATGCCTCCTCATGATTGTTTCCATAATTGTGATTTGAAAACATGAAAACCAAGGAAAATTTTGTTTCGATCGTGCCGCCTTTTCTTCCTAAACACCATCGGGCTGATTTGAAAACACCGCTTTGAACCTTGAACTATTTTAAAAGAAGTTCATTGGTTCAAAGTTCAATGACAAAAGATCAACATTTGCAAACAGGCAGAAAGAGACAAAAGGAACATTCAATCGCACGGGAATGAACCTTGAACCTTGAACCGTTTAAAAAAAAAAAAGGTTCAATGGTTCAAGTTCAAAGTGACCACAAGACTAGTACTAAAGAGACAGCCGCAAAACACAAGACAAAAGACCGATTGAACCTTGAACCTTGAACCGGAAAGGTTCAAAGTTCAAGTTCAATGACTATGCTGATGAAGACTTAGAACTTAATGGATCGCATTTCCTTTGAACCCGAATTTTGAACTTTATAAAAGGTTCAACAGATGAGTACGAAACTCGATTGATGAAGACTTAAACTCTACGAAAATGATGACCCTTATTTTTGATGGGCTATAAGCAGAAAAATAAAAGGGGGTAACACACCCAACCACAAATCTTCCAACATCCTATCTACTATCCAACACCTCTTTTTCATCCTTCCATCCCTCCCATTAAATCCCTTGCATAAATCCTTCATCTATGAAATAGGCATTTGTGTCATTTTGTCACATGCTCACCCATGCTCAATCTTATGTTTGATCCATTTCCTAGATATATATTCTTGAAACACTTTAGAATCCGAGGTTGTTCCTCTTTAACACTATATTTTTGTTGGGAACCGCTCTCGATTTGGAAAATAATCACTTATTGTATCTTGATACTAACATATTTTGATTGCTATATCTCACACACTTAATCAATTGCCATAAGTCATTATGGTTTCTTAGGTGAAGACGCAACTAGTGAAAAATTTAAAATCTTGCTTCAGTGCCACTGTAATTGTCTAACCCACGTAAGCTTCATTGCTCATGAACCAATGCACGAAATAATAAAATACAAGAGCAAAAGCAATATCAAAAGATCAAAACAAAAGTATGAGCACAAAAAGTAATATCAAGAAAAACTTGAAAATGCATGAAATGCAATATCAAAATGCTTAGCTTTGGGAATATGCAAGTAGATCCATCGAGGCTATGGACACTTGGCTGGCGATGGAGTAATATTCATGAGATTACAATGATAACCTTGTCGAGGCTATGGACGCTTGCTGGCAACGAGGCTCTATCCAAGATTCTTTTGAAGTGAGGATAACCCATGTAGCTAATCACGCCAGATTCTAAAGATTACAATGATCATATGGACCTGAATGAACCCACTTGCACACACGTGGGTAATCAAAGACTAAGTACCTTGATCCAATTTGGGACTCTTCTTCCCTTTTGAGTATTCTTCCTAGTCACTAGATATGTTCGGTTGAATTTTTTGAAGATTTTAAGTGTGGATTGGGTCTGTATCTTTGAAATGTTCAAGAACACTTATTCGAGTGGTGCTATATGTTCTATAGATTTCACGCATCACCCTTTTGCAAATGGATACCTCTACACTTGGGGGCAAGTTTCATTCTCTATATCCTTCCTACCACATCTCACCTCTAGTCCATATCCCTTATCATATCCATTCCTTTTGTCATCTATTCCTTCCTTTTATCATCTATTACTACCTATGATCTTGTTTCTCCTATCCATATCCTATCCCCATTTATATCCCCTCTTCCATCCCTTGATCTTGATCAAAACTAAGGACAAAAAGAAAAATGCAAAAAATATGGTTTCAAAAAGCTCTTGACATGTCCCTTCATGTGGATCACACGTCATTCAATGCACCATGCCATTGTCTTACACTATCAAATCCCTTAGCTTGGAAACATGTTATCGGTTGTCCTTGAAAACCAACTCACATCTGATTCCATTATAAGTTACCTCCATCTTCATCCTATCCATCTTCACCTCAACAGTTCATTCAACCATTCATAATATTCCTTGCCTTGCTAGACATTGGGCAAATAAATATATCTTGTTTGAGAATAAATCTTGACATGTCTTTTGCATCAATCAATGAACCAAAAAATCTTTCAAAAAAATAAAAAATAAAAACAATCTTTCAAAAACCAAAAACATAAAAAAAAAAGATCCAAAAAAATAAAATAATAATATTACTAATAAATATTCAAAAAATGATCCTAACAAAAATCCATAAACATTGAAAAAAAAACTCCAAAAATACCCCAAAAATCATAAAAATGTCCTAAACAAATAAATCTAAAAACAAAAATCATAAAAGTCATGAAAAAACTCTAAAAATAAAAAAATAAAAAACAAAAAAAACTAGATAATCCAAGCAAGAAAGCATAGACCATCCATCAAATCAAATCGCCAACAGGAAAACTCTCAAAGTCTACAATCAAATTGATCACGTCTTATTAATCAATCCATCAATCAAACTCTATCAAACATCGACATGTCTTATACAGGGAAGGGCGCACTCGAAACTAGATAGATCGGTCTTATACAGGGTACTCACTCTTTGAAACCAGACATTCTTATCAATCATCGCATCAAGCAATCAAAACAAAGAAACATATCAATACGACTGATGGATTTTGTCCTAGTTAGTCTTATCTTTATCAATTGATGATAGGTCATGTTTCATCTTTCGAAATCCAAGAAAAGCTTTCAAAATTTTAAAAAATCAAATAAAAATTGAAAAACCTATAAATCAGAAAAACAATAAAAAACCCCAACACAATCCATCAATCACAATTCACAATAAATTATCCTTTGCAAACAACAAGCATTTAAACAGACACAAAATGCAAAACAAATCAAAACATTAAGCTTAACGGACGGATCATGTATCAACAGACAAACTACCAAGCTGGTCTACAACCTAACCAATCAAATGCCTATCAGTTAAATGAACATCCTTATCAAAGAACGTGCGTTTACAGATACATCGTTCCTAAAACATGCACCTATCAAATATCATGTCCTAACATATACATCTTTCCTACAATGGACATCTTGTCAAACTATCATCCTATCAAGAAACACTTATCCTTGATAAGAGACCAATATGGTTGTTGGCTCATTTGGTCAAGTTGGTCTTATCTTTTATTTGATTCATCTTTATCATTTTATTATGGATCATGTTCCTATGCAACTCAAGGATGTCCACAAGTGATTAGAGGAGTCAGGATGGTCATGATCTTTTTCTTTGTTTGTTGTTTGTGTTGTGAACCGAGGAAGTTCTCAGGCAATGGTACTTTGGGTGTCTGTGTTGGTACCTTCATTCAACAAGTATCCTATGCAAAAATAAAGTCAAGGATAGATATGTTTGTGACTATCGCACATACCTCGACCTTTCGCGCTACACCCAGAATGGAGGGGTTCACTCCTTGCCTGTTATGTTTTTGTTTCTGCAATGAAATATCATTTACAACTTGGTTCCTTATACCCTTGTGTACAAAGCTCCATTGGAATATAATAAGGCTCAATGATGAATTATGTTACCCTAAAAATAAAGACACAAGAAGTCGTGGTTATATCTTTTTCAATCTCTTTATCTCATCTATAATTCCATCATTTTTTCACATCAACTATTCTATCTATCAATCAATCTTATTTCCTAACATTCTTCACTTCTTTCATAATATATTTATTATTCATCTAACGATCATTTGTCTTATACGGGATGTATCCTTCCTAAAACCAGACGTTTTGATCTATCTTTGTCTTATACAGGATGTATCCTTCCTAAAACTAGACTTGATCTTTGTCAAATCAATCTAATCAATCCAATCAATCTACAAATCGCTCCAATCATTTCTTCTATCCAATCAAACGAATTCATGTCATCAACTAACCATTCTTCCATTTCTCACATAATATTCTTCTTATTTCGAGAGATCATTCATGCCTTTCATACACAAAAAATCTCTCGAGGGGGCTTCCTACCTCCATCTCTTAACATACTAGTGTAATATCAAAAATATTATCCCTTGTAATTAATGTGACAAATGGCTCTTTTCCTCCATGTCATCCGAGGTCAGGATCTGTCATCATATCCTCTTGTCCACTCCAACCATCCATGTTAACTTTGGACGAAGCATTACCAACTCCGCCAACCTGTCACCCTTGGGGACACAAGGACGACGTGGAGACGTCTATGCGGCACACTAGCGTCTCGCAAATCTGATAGTCCCTAGGTGGCCATTTGATTGTTACGCCTACGCCCAAAATAAATCGTAACGCCTCTGCATGCACCCACCAATGTCCGAATTCCTTTCTGGGCCTTTATCTTTCACTTTGGGGGCTTTTTGGAAGGATCCTTTGGCAAGTTGGGCAATCTTCTTGCAGGTTAAGCTCTTGGGAACCACTTTGGATAATATTTCATCAACACCACCATTGTTGCAGCATCTCAAGCACACTACACTAACATTTCCAACAATTGTTTGTGAAAGGGGAGTTTCCTTAATATCTTTCTTTCATTTCTAATACCTTTTTATCAATCTTTTGTTACATCCTTTCAATTATCTTTATCATATTATTATTCTCGTGGCTTCTTGGCTTGTCTGTGGAGATCGAAACACCAAAACAAAGGTCTGACTTAGGCAGGCTACAAAACACAACCCCAACATTTTCTCTTCTTGCTTGTGTGTAGGTTCACGAGGGTGAGAGAATCATCATTTAGAGGGAGGCTTCAATCGTGGACCGATTGTGAGTGTTTTCATCCTCCTCCCTTCCTTTTGTTTTATTTCAGTCATTTCACATCTCACAACTTTTAGCTTGGTCCATTCGTTTTCTATGTTTCATCATATTATCCACGTATTCAAAAAATTTCGTACGCGCTTTTTACTTTGTCCGTATAGGACAACAATGCGTCGCGCTGGTATCCCAACTCCGTGTGCTCGTCCTCGGGACAGACGATTGACAAAGCCGCCTATGAATCCCAAATCATGGGCAATTGTCCTGGTTTGTTATTTTATTCCCTGACTCATCTCAGCGCCAGTTCGTAGAGGTAATCGAAAGGACAATTTGTCCTCAAGGATGCATCATCCTTGAGGTGACAAATTCCTTCCAATACATTTTGGTGAACCCGACGTGAAACAAGACTGTCTTTATTTTCTGTTTCATCTAGTTACATTAATCTTTCAAAAAATTTAAAAGTTCAAAAATCCAATTAAAAAAAAAACAAAAAAAAAGGCATTTGCATCCAATAAAAATTTGTGCATTTTCCTTTTGACATTTGCATCTTACTTAAACCAGCTTTATCATTCCAACTTTTTTGTGTCCCTGTGTCGTGGTCCCAAATGTCATGTGGCTCATCTATGAGCTTTATGACTTAGACTGCAACTGGAGCTATGGTTAGGAGGTCTTCCAGGAGGAGCATTCCCCCTGATCGTTACAATCCTCCTCTACCCGACATAATGAATAAAGATCCTCTCCCTTATCTAAACAAGTTTCTTACTTCCCATACTCTTAGGATCCCTTTCATGGGTGGCTCTTCGGCTGCTAGTTCTTAGAACAATTTCCCAACAAACTCTCTGCCACCTTCTCCTTTTGTTGTTGACCATGATTATGTTGTCACTATCGACTTTGACCGAATTTAGTCTTTAAAGGAGAACCTGAGAGACTTCGAAGGGTTTCTAAACCGAGAGAATGTTCTCCCCCAAGCGGGAAATGCAATTAATACCCTGAGGGATATGCTCATCTTAGATAAGAGAGGCCTAGATATTCTAAGAGTGTTGTCCATAATCGTGAAGTGTCATGTACCCCTATTAGATGCCTCTCCTCGGGATGGTCAATCAGATGTTTGTGGTTCATAGCTGAGTGTCGACATACCTGGTTTGTCAGTGCATATGGTTGACCCTCGACCCACTATTCACAGTATGAATGCCTCTACTACTTTGTTGGGTTATACGGGCATGTCTAGTGGCTCAACCTTTGCTTCTTCCATGACTCAGATATCTACAGTTAGCATTAACACTACATATGCCGGTGGCACTGGTCCTTCTAGAGGTTATAGTGGAGGTGGCGACAGATCTTTTCCACCTCCACCTCCTCTACCTTCTAATCCTATCTTGAATACAATCTTGCAAAACATGAGGCAATTGTATTTATATTTGACAAACTTAGCCTTTTCTTTTGGCCAATCATTTGTACCTGCGTATTACAAGAAGAGTCCCCTTGACATTACCATCCTGAATACTATCCTTCCAACTGCTGTTGAGTCCCTAAAGTTTGATAGATTCAATGGTGATGGAGATCCAAACATACATATAGATTCCTTCATGAGTATGTGTGGTGACTACCATAGTCTGGACTTTGTTTTGCTCAAGTTATTCTCGCATTCCCTCAAAGGGACATTAGAATGGTATAGTTCTCTATCGAACCATTCTATCCGTACCTTCGATTAACTTATGGATCTCTTTCTTAAGTGATTTCAGGCGAACATTGGTAGCAGGGTCACTATCGTTGACCTTCATCATTGTAAACAAAAGCCCAATGAAAAGATCACTAATTTCATTTCAAGATATCAAGCTATCTCCACCAAGATCCCCTTTGCCCTACCAAATAATGATTTGCAGAGGATGTTTATCGGCAATCTACAACCGACATTGATGGATAAACTATCTCTTAACCGATATCAGAACTTCGCTAACATGTGCTTTGCTCTCACCGATTACCAACACACTGTATCACAGTTCAGAGATACTTCTTTGAACCCTCGGGGTGGGTCCTTTGCAGGCATGTCCATAGATGTGTCCCAAAAGAATAAGGTTATCACTAATGTTGTGGCTATTCCTCCAATGGTTGTTGCGCAAGCCCTGCAAACAAAGTAGAGTCTTCACTAAGTTGAATGACTCCTACTTGAGCATAATGCAATGGTTGTTGAAAGACAACCATATTACCCTTTCAGAAATCAAACCATAATCTGATAGTCATCCTTATTTGCGTTGGTATGATGGTTCAAAGTTTTGTCATTATCATCATGTGCCTGGTCACGACACTGAGCGATGTTATCATCTTCGACATGTTGTCCAAGACCACATCAACAGTGGTGCAATAAAGGTGGATGCATGGTAGCACAAATCAAATAAGTTTGTCGACAAAACCAACAGTGACTTGCAGATCTTCACTGATCCCTTCCCTTCGCACTCAAGGAATTTCATTTCTGCATCTTAGCCTTCTTTGAATGATGGTCCATATGTGAACATGGTCACCATCACCCCCATTAGCACACCTCCATCCGAGAAGGGGAAGGTATCTTATTTGTCATTGTCATTTACCCCTATGGATGCCCCGTATTGCAGAGAGCTTGCTCCCCTTTATGTCCCTGCCAAGCTGAACAATCAAACTATCATGGGTGTGATGGTTGACCCATCTAGCAGAGTCAATATTATCACATAGGAGACTCTCTTTGTGAATGTCTGGCATATACCAACGTATGATGAATGTCGCACGAATTTGAGGATGCATGATGGGTTCTCTTTTTGCCCCTTGGGTAGTATCACCTTGATGGTCCTCGTAGGGCCTAAGGCGGTGTCCTTTGTGTTCATCATCATTCTTGAATCAGACCTCTTCCAAGTTAAGCTCAATATTCCTTGGTTGATCACTATGGAAGCAGTCCCCTCAACTGTGTACAAATGTCTCAGGTTTCCCCATGAGGGCATGATGCATGTCATCCTAAACACTGGATACTAACCCCTGATCGCCCATGGGGATTTTTTTGTTGGACCACTTTTGGCTTGCTCTGATGGGGCCCATGCTTCCCTATGGTAATTTAATGTACATCACTTATTATTAGTATAAAACAGGGGAGTTATCCCCTAAATCTGTGCAACCTAGTGTTTCATTTACACCTCCTACATCGACCCCTCCTCCATCGATTTTGATCTTAGAGTGAGTAGTGCCTCATGTCTCCTCATCATCAGGGACCGAAGCTAAGCCCGCTCTGTCAAATAGACCTTCGAATCTGCCTAGGACTGCACAACCTCCAGCGGTGTCTGCTATTCCTGCGATTGTGCCTAGCGTAGCCAAGGGAAAGGTACCCACGTTGTTGAAGTCTGTGACCCGCCCTCCCTTCGAACTCCCAATCATGGATGATATCCCTTGACCATCTCGCTACGAGAAAGGGAAGCACTCTTCTCGTGTTCCATCGTCTCTGCTTGCACCTTCCTCACATCCTGTGCCAACACCCTCTGTTCCTTCAATCACTCCTTGAGTGAAATGAGGTAGGGCGCCCATTGCTATGAATGTGGTGCCTCTCCAGGATGCACCTCTTGTTTCATAGATTGGGCCTTCTCTTGTCCTTGACACAATTCCAGAGGCCTCTCCTATGGAGCATGATGCTCTTGAGTCCTCTTCGACTTTGGTTGGTTGTCCTCACCTCCATCAGGATTAGCATGTGCACGAGTGTAAATGCTTTCAATGAGCCCAATTTTGAGAGTGCAACACTGCCTTACAGTTCGCTAGTGTGGCTCCAACGCCTAGTGCTGTTGTTTCAGAGCCTATTCCCTTGGTTGCTTCCGTCTTTGCACCTGTTTCGGTCTCTCTCCCTGCTGCTTCAGGGGTTTTCAATCAACCTCCCTCTAAACAGGTGCAAGTTTTCATTGCTCTATCTTTGGAGCCGCCTTTTATCACTTCTTTATCGAACATGCCTCCCTTGTCTCGACTCCTTAACATGTCACATACACAAGTGGTGCCTAGTGCAACTTTGTCTACCTCACTTGCTTTGCCACCTCTCCAACATTCTAGTTTTGCTGGAGTCCTTCAGCCTGTTACAGTTGATAGGAGGCTTGACACTCCTATCCCATGTAAATGCAAGTTTGAGCAGGGCCCTATTCTGAAGTTCCGACGGTGCAAGTCTTTGCAAGTATGTTCTTCATCCCTTCCTTTGCTTGTCTCAGGGCCTGTTGGTTTTCTTGTTTCTATTTGTTTGATTGAGAAGGCCTCGCCTTCTCCTGAGTTTGTCATTGCCCCTCTTTTAGAGGTTGGAAATCTTGTTCTTATTTCATCCTCTCCAAGCGAGTCACCTGATTCCTCCACGGAAGCTTGCATGTTCGACTCCTTGGAGGACATCCCGACCTTGTCTACAATCTTCACACAATAGTTGACCCTCGCGTCCTTTGAGCCTAGAGATGAAGATGTTGTTGTTACTTCGTCTCTTGCTCTCGCTACTGGTGAGGCACCTAGTGCAACCCTTGTGATAGTCCCTCTTCGAGCTCACCCCCCTTCTCTCTATGACCTAGATTGGGAAGACAAGGTTCTTCTTAAGGACGATGATCTCCTGCAGTATGATCTCCTCCTAAGGGTGATTGTTAGGACTTTATTTTTCATCTACATCTGTTTGCATGTGTTCATGACTGTGTTCCCTCATACTTGCTTTATCTGTTTGTTCCCTTCCGCAAGACCCAAGTTACTTCATAGGTACTTGGATACGAGAGGTTGCCTATTCTTATTCATTGTGCTCTCTTGAAGGACCCGAGTTACTCCATAGGTGCTTGGAAACAAGAGATTTTTTGTTGTACACATTCCTCTATTTGTCTACCGTCCTTCTTCTATTTGTCGTATCTTGCTTTTCGACATTCGGGGACGATGCAAAGTGTTGTGGGCATCCTTTGCTTTCTTCCATGTTGACCCATATTTTTTTTCTCTTTGTCTTCATGTGCTCTTCTTCAGATCCAAGCAATTTGACACTATGACGATATACCCATCTTGCAGTGATACTATATATCCTTTTGACACTACTATGGGTTCTGATGCGTAACTATCAGATCCCCTTGTCCTCTTGCATTGCATCTCTTCGATATTATGGATATCTATGTGCTACTTGCTCTTGATGGCATTCCATGGAAACATCTTGCCATGTTGACGTGCTACAACTGCTATTCTCCTTAGAATGACATGCCTTTCACGCCTATCATTCTAAGGTGGGGGGGCATTGTATCTGCACTTATCTTTTTAGCTTTAGCATTTATCCTTTTAGCTTTTGTATTGGTGTTTTTTATCGATTGTTTTCCTTGTTTGCCTAGGTAGAGGCCAAACCACTCGATCTTTTTCTTTTCCAAGATTGCCTAGAAGGGGGCCAAACCACTTGATCTTTTCTTTTCCCACGATTGCCTACATGGAGGCCAAACCATTCTTGATTTCCTTTGTAGGGGCCAATCTACTACTTGCTTTGTCCTATCGCATGGCTATCTAGCATTTCACTACCCATGCTGGCAAATTTATCTTCGTCTGCCCTATCGCATGGCTATCTAGCGTGTTGCTACCCATGCTGGCAAAATTTAATCTTTATCTACCCTATCATATGGTTATCCATATAGGCATATCACGCCCTATCATATGGCCATCTAGCATAACACATCTTGCTATCCATATCGACATATCTTATACCAATGATGACTGCTTATCTCATATCTTTCCATAGCCACGAGCTTTCTTCCAGAGCGAGGTTTGTTTCTGTTACACTATCTTATCCATTTATTTATCTTATCATCCATCACGCTAGTGTGCAACTAGTGTGTTCGATATGTACCAAATAGCGATATTTGTACCAAATATCAACATCATCTCATTGGGGGCAACCTCGTCTGATCAATGAAAATCTACCTCCCTATCACGACTGTTCTTTCTCTGTATCTTCCTCTACTTTAGCTTCTCATCCCTCGACAAAGGCATGCTCACTAAAGTGGGGGCAAAATGTAATATCAAAAATATTATCCCTTGTAATTAATGTTACAAATAGTGCTTTTCCTCCATGTCATCGAAGGTTAGGATCCGCCATCATGTCCTCTTGTCCACTTAGACCATCCATGTTAGCTCTGGCCGAAGCATTACCAACTCTGCCAACCTGTCACCTTCAGGGACATAGGCGCGACGCAGAGATGTCCACGTGACGCGCTAGCGTCTTACAAATCTGATAGTCTGTAGGTGGCCATTTGAGCGTTATGCTTGCACCTGGAAGAAATCTTAACGCCTCTGCATGCACCCATCAACGTCCAAATTCCTTCCTGGGCCTTTATCTTTCACTTTGGGGGCATTTTGGAAGTATCCTTTGGCAAGTTAGGCAATCTTCTTGCAGGTTAAGCTCTTGGAAACGCTTTGGACAACATTCCATCAACACCACCAATGTTGTAGCATCTCAAGCACACTACACTAGCATTTCCAACAATTGTTCGTGAAAGGGGAGTTTCCTTAATCTCTTTCTTTCATTTCCAATACCTTTTTATCAATCTTTTGTTGCATCCTTTCAATTATCTTTATGATATTATTATTCCCGTAGCTTCTTGGGTTGTCCGTGGAGGTGGAAACACCAAAACGGGGGTCTGACTTATGCAGTCTCCAAACACAACCCCAACATTTTCCCTTCTTGCTTGTGTGTAGGTTCACGGGGGTGAGAGAATCATCATTTAGAGGGAGGCTTCAATCGTGAACCGATTGTGAGTGTTTTCATCCTTCTCCCTTCCTTTTGTTTTATTTTAGTCATTTCGCATCTCACAACTTTTAGCTTAGTCCATTCATTTTTTTTGTGTTTCATCATATTATCCATGTATTCAGAACTTTCCATATGTGCTTTGTACTTCGTCCGTATAGGACGACAACGCGCCGCGCTGGTGTCCCAGCTTCGTGCGCTCGTCCTTGGGACAAGGACTTGATTGAGCCACCTGTGAATCCTCGATCGTGGGCAATTGTCCTGGTTTGTTATTTTATCCCCTGGCTCATCTCAACACCAGTTCTCAGACGTAATCGAAAGAACAATTTGTCCTCCAGGATGCATCATCCTTCAGGTGGCAAATTCCCTCCATTACAAACGGGGCATGTTTTTCACATGCAAGGACAACAAATTTTGAAATTTTTCTTTGAAACAACGTTGTTCCAACATTGTGTCAAAGAGGGGCAAATGTAGGCACCTCAAAAATGTCTTACTAATCGCACACTAATTATTCGTCTTATTAATTAAGTAATTCTTTAATTATTTAATTAATCTAATTAATCTTATGTCTTATAAATCAATTCAATCATCACCTTTCACATTACTAATTATTCAATTTCCAATTCTCCATCAATTCATCATTTAACTCTTTCTCAAATATTAATTAAATATTAATTATGATTTAATTCATTAATTAAATATTTTGATTTAATTCATTAATTAAATATTTTTTCATTGTTTAATTAATCCCATTTCCAATGATTATATAACTTCATTTAAATTATTTAATTTATTGATTCATCCTCCAAATCCCCAAATTCAGATTTTAACTAGTTTTGATTAATTTCATTTCTTCCAAATTCGCATTTCACCAAATTTCAAAAGAATGTGCATTTTCAGTTTCATCATTCGAAAATCAAAATTTAAATTCAAATAAGAATGAAATTGAATTTCAATTCAAAAAGCCTACAACACATGTTGAAAATCATGACTGATTGATCAAATCAGTTAACTAATTAGTTGACTTGGTTAGCTCTCCAATCTCCACTTTTAACTCCCAATCACCTTTTTTCTGACTAACCAATCTATTTAGTCTTCTCTCAATCAATTCAGTTAAATAACCAATTTATCTAGTTGAATAATCAATCAATTGAGTTATCTTTCCAATCAATCCACTTAACAAATCAATCAAAATGAGTTGACTGATCAATCAAATCAGTTCAACTGTCAATCAACACTTCAGTTCTATTTCTCATCTAATCTGTCTCACAAATCTATAAAAGCAACCTCATTTCTACATTATCAAAAACCACTATTTCAGAATTTTTGTGCAATCTTTATGCAAGAATCCCAGTGTGACACTGAGAGCCACACCAACATGATGATGAAGAAGAGCAATGTAAGCCTATCAGATTGACATAAAGGGGGTTTTGATGCTTCATTTCATTATTATGTTAATTTGATTAATTTTCATTGTGCTTAAAGATTTAGCTAGTTAGATTCCAACTTTGGTGGTTAGCTTGGATAGTCTAGCTTTATTATGGCTAATTTTCCCTCAGAACAATGTGTATTTTATCCATATATTATAATTTATATGAATTTGATTAGAGGAGACTTGTTGAAACACATTTATACTAGGTTGCATGAAACATTCCCATATAATAATAAAACTTAGTTTGGTGGTTTATTAGTTATGCTTATTTCCAACTTAAGACAATTGTCAACTCCTACCTAAATTCCAACTTAGGATAATTGTCAACTGCTGCCTAAATTCCTTTCTCACCTAGGGATCACTTAGCACAAATTTGTATGATTTTTTTATTGTGTTATTATATTTAATGACATTGTATTTATTTTAGACACCACACAACATTTACTAACATTCACATTATATAAATGTGTGCATGTTAGTAAAAAGTTATGTTCTTGATCATTTACCTAATGTTTCTAGGGATCTACCTTAGTGAACATGCACCCTCGTGACATAATGATAATCCTTCAAAGGTTTTTTAAATATTGACAATTTTAGATGGTATAGAAGGTGAAAGAAATAAAAAACAAATCTAGTAAATTTGAGAGCAAGAGGACACAAAAAATGAGTTTAGTTCCTTGCACAAATTCTAGATTTGTGGATGCAAAAAATACCCCGACTCATGAAATTGATCATAGATTATGTAGTTTTGACATAGAATCAAAAGTGATACTCATATATAAAACTCTTTTCGGTTCCAAATCATTGCATACTCCAAAATCTTCACAATGCATAATGGATTTTCACTACATTTGCACCCTCTTTATTGGGAAATATTATTGGTTTAATTTACTTCAACCATTCAACATACCAAGTAGAAAAAATCAAAACAAGTACATGTGTTGCATTGGATGTTTTTATCTAGTGAACAAATTTCTCTTGAAATTATCTCAAACCATTATTCTTAGTTAGGAATGAAACCACCAATTGATTTGTATTATCATATGTGGTATTGTGGAAACAAGGAAAAACACATGATTAATAACATCAAGGCACCACTTTCTACAAATGTTACCAATGCATAAACACCCTTGAAATTGGTTAAAACATAAGGTGTTATTGCTCCAACATCAAAGTATCAACCATTTGTGTAGCACTTCACATACTAATAAAAGATGGATCCTCTTCAAGGTCAATATTTATCAAATTTTGAAAAAAACATATTTTGTTCATAATTGGTTACATGAGCTTTATTGGACCAATGTTATAAAAAAATTTAATAATTGGTTGCGTGAAACATTTCTATATGACAATTGAAGTCCATTCAATGGTTGGTTAGTTGTGCTTGTTGTTGACTTGAGATGATTGCCACGTAGAGTTGACATTCCAATGTATGTTGGGCCATCATATAGGATAAAACTGTGAAGCAACTTCTAGATAGTGGTTACATTGAACATAATTTTTCACCAACATGGGGGGTGAACCTACCCAAGTCAATTTTCATAACATCCTTTCAAATTTAGGGAATACTAATGCAACACTAACATATTGTCAATTCTTTGTGTTATAGTACCTACCTTTTAGATCATGAACAAGATACATTATGTTCATTAATATATCTATTTGCAATAAATGACTTGGTTGCGTTACATAACAATCAAATGTCGAGATCAAAGGCCACACCTTTAAAATGATGTGTTGCTAATCAAATAAGGGGCGACAAAGAAAATTCAAATCTAAATGATGAACAAGTTGATACAAAGATGTTGCACTTGATACCATATTATGCTAAAATTATAATCTGTTGGTTGTAACTAAACTCTTTAATGACGCATTAGGAAAAAACTTATGCTATTGTTTACAATAAATCAAAGCCCACCACATGATACACAACTCTTTGTTGGCATGACATTCAAATATCACTTTAAACAAATTGCCTTAAATATGGCCTCTATACTATCAATCAATAAAAATGAGCATCAATCAACATTGGAACAACAATTTGTCAATGTCTTATCTTCACAATGGTGTCACAAGTTTGAATATTGCCTAAACTATGTATCTCCCCTACGTTCCCTTTCTAACAATATTCCCACACATAAAACAATATGCATGATATCCTTTAGACAAAAAAAAGAGGAAATGTTGATGCAAAATTCTTGAAATCTATTTTCTTACCCTCATCATATAGTGTACAAGAATATTTTTTTAATATTAAGAAAAACCAAAGAACTTCAACCTTTTTTCCCCCTAATACTAGTGATATTAAATAAATAATTCTCATGGGTAACCATAAACAAAACACTTCTCTTGAAATTCTACATTTTCTTCTAAAATAAGTTATTGACAAATTTGTTGAACGATTAGATGTAATTGCTAATCTATTTAATTATTTCTTATATTTTATTTATTAAATACATGTTTATTTTTTCATGTATGTATGTATGTATATATAAATCTCTAGAAATTATTACACATCAAAAAAATTATTTTTAATATTTAATACATTCTTTACTATTCTTTGCACTGTGCAATCTCACTCCAATTTTCTCTTACTCCAATCAATCTTTTTATCCATCATCATCCGAAATTTCCTCTTAAAACAATAAAATAAATTCTTATCAACTAAACTATTTTTAGATCTTTTGAGCCAACTTTGACTATAGAACATAAGCATGGTGCTATATATTAAATATAATGATATTAACATTGTATTTGGAATTAAATTCATGAAATTTCCACATTCCATAATGATTTGTTTTTAATTCTTTTGGATTTGACAACATCAAAATCTACACAATCAGAAGAATTAGAAACAAATCTTTGTATTTGGAAGTTATGGTATCTTTGACCTTAAAACTTTCCTAGCATTTGAATTGTTATATTCCCATTTCCTTTACACCTCCCTTGTGAACTGCAAAATAAAAGTAAAAAAGAATGAAACTTGAAATATTTATTTTGACACCGATTTTTTCACGGGTCGCTCCCGCCGTAGAAAGACAATGATTTTTTTCGAAAAACATGTCGTCCAAATCCAACTGAACGGTTACTTTGAACGTGCGAGGATGAAACATTACCGTTGGCAGGAGCGGAAAGGAAGGGGCAAAGGCAAAGTAGAGGACGTGATAGCGGAGGAAGGAGAGAGGCAGAGCAGAGGCGGTAATAGAGAAGGAACGAGAGACGCAGAGCAATAATGGAGGAGCCAGTGAAGCAGAGCTGAGAAGAAATGGGAGAGGAAGAATTTCTCTTCTTCCAGGTAATGTACATCTGTTTTTTAATATTTATTATCTCATATTTCTTGCAATAGCAAAAATGCCATATATAGACTTTGTTTAGTTATTTTCTTTATACTTCCTGCTGGGGCATTATGATATGTTGAAAAACTTTTCGTGGTGCTTCCTCATGCTTCGCATTCGTTTTAGGAATCTACCATTGCCCGTCTTTGTCATCATCAATTTCCTTGGGTTATGAACTAGTCATCTCTCATTTATCAAGTTCCAGCTTCTCAAATAAGCATTGGCTTAGACAATAAAGTTAGGGCTACACAGGACAAGGAGGATTTCCAGGTTGTCTGTCATCTGGCGGTCTTTGAAAGGTTGTTGCTGTCCGACTGAGATGTTATTGTTATCCACTAACATGGAACGAAGCGTTTTCTGGATTTCGACCCCATGCAAAATAAGAAAAATAACTTAAGAGCATCATGTTTTTTTTAATGACGGATCACTTTGATGTTAACTTTCGTTGTTGTTGTTGCGGCAATATTTTCAAGTAATTTGGGCCTTTCTAATGAATGTTTGAACAATACAAATCTATGTTTACAATTCTCATAAGTTTCATTTAGAATAATGGTTATTTGCCAATGTTAGCTAGAAATTTACCCTACATTTAACTTGAAGTTCAAATCTGAGCTATACTGTTAATTTAGTCACCAGTGTTGTTTTATGAGTGACTAGCTTGATAACAAAGACCAAATGACTATATAAAATATTAGACAAGATTACTAAATGACAGAAAACAACATTATGTTTGAGTTGCTTCAGCTTTTGTGAACATGTTTTTATGTTTTTGAGTCTTCGACAAATGTAGGTATGCAAATGTGGGGTTGTTTGAAAAGCGTAAGGAAATTTGCATGAATAATTCTGTTTGTGTAGGCTTTGGTTACATATTTATAGGGACAAAACTATGTTAATTCAAGTCTCTTACTTATCAGCAGGTCTTTGGCTCATCCTTCTAGTTTATTTGCATCTACATCTGTAATTTCTATAGGTTCATCCTCATCCTAGGCATCTAACTTATTGGATTTTGAGTCTAGAATCTTAGCATGTTCATTCTTGTACTTAGATTTATTGCTTTTACAGTTAGGTATTGGCTTAGGTGAAAGAACAAGAAGGTTGAATTCATTGGAAAGAAGATTAGCTATTACCATAAACTTGCATCATTTACATAGCAAAGGAATGTCTCGTGGAAAATGATGACAAGTATTTTATCGTAACATAGGAAAAAAAAACAAATCTGAAATATGATCATCATTTTCATACTTTAGGCTACAAACTAGGAACTCAACCTCTTTTGCTGAAATAAGAATTGTGGAGATACCTTCAACACTTGTGAATCAAAATATTTTGTTCTAATGCATGTCCTTCCACGATGCTATTTTGAAGATCAATCAATGGCTCACCCTTTGACATGAATTGGCATATCCTCCTCCATCTTCTACCCTTCACTTCTAACAAGTGATACCTTTTCCCCACTATTTTGTTGACATATGCAATCATTAGAATCTTCTTCTGTAAAAAAAATATTTACCTTCAACTTGCTTGTTGGGTCCCTTTTGCTCTGCTCCATGATGTCTCGTGGCTTTGAATTTGATTGTTCCTCTTGCTTCCTAATTACTTCGATAGCTTCTTCTTGTGGTTTTGAATTTGATTTCCTCCTTTCTTCTTCCTCTCTTTGCCCCCTTCTTTGTCATTAATCTACAATAGTTTACAAAAATGATATGTTTTTTTGATGCTGGATCAAGACTCATGTAGGCATTCAAGTCACTTGCAGCTGGGTTTGGCTCCTCTTCTTCCTGTGGTGACTCCAGTCTAGGCAAAAATGTAGTATGGAAGGGTCTGGGTGTTGATCCAATTGGATTCTTGCTATTATATGTTGTGATTTCCAACAGCATTCCAATTCAAATTACTCCCTTTTCCTTCATAATTGTGTAGGCTTGGTGGAGTTGTTAGTATTAATTATGTTCCAAATTATTTGCATGAACATTTGTGTCATTTGTTCCTGTTTTTCGCGTGAAAGCCTTCCAATCCTCCTCCTGATCTGCCATCTTCTTCTTACCTCTGCGGCCAATTCCAATGGTAACCTCTTGTGTTGCTGCCTCTAATCTTCTTCTTTCTCTCTCTAAGGTTCTCTGATCTCATTGTCTTAACTGCATAAACAAAATTAATCCTGTAGGTGAGTAGGACTGCTTGCTTTGATGCCAATGTGATGTCCCTAGGTAATTTGCAGCAAAGCCCACTAATAGATCTTCAGGGAATGACAAAACTTCCTAAAACTGATTTGGCAATCTCACACTAGACTCCGTCCATTCTTGGTCTCCTTTTTGTACCGTATAGCAAGCTGAAAACTCATAAAGATAAAGCAAAAGAAGATATGATGGTGGGCCCTGCCACTCTCAGTCTTTTCCCTTCTAAGTATGGTAGTGGTTTTGTGTCCTATTGTGTGGAACCTTTCAAAGCTAGTTTGTCTTTATCAAAAGCTGTGATTGCATATTAAATTATATCAATTAAATAACAACAGATAATCCATCCAATTTCGTACAGTGGCAACTATCATTTCATCCAATCAGAGTTACAACCTTTTTTTAATACAAATATGCAAAATGTTATTCAGCAGCACTCCAAGTAGCACTTGATTTATGTGAATATGGGATATGGGCAATGCCATTATACAAATTTGATAACAAACCTCCCAACACATTCTTAAAACTAAAATACACCAAACCCTATACTTTCAACATCTTAACAATTTTCTTACAAATCCAAATTCTTCAACACAATAGCGATTCCTTAGTAGAACCGCACGAATGAGTGAGGTTTTCGTCTTTAAGCTTGTAATGGAAATTGAAGGGTTTTTCTCCTTCAATCACTTGCACACCAAGGGTCCTTGAATGCTCCAAAATTCCTAATTGGAAGGAAAGTGAAACTGACATAATTGGATGATTTTCTTTATGCTCTTGCCTCCTTTTTATAGTTGTCTTTTCATTTTTATTTTTTTTATTACATTGGATTTATAATAATATAAAGTGGTTGGGCCCAATTTTACTAATTTTTAATTCTAAAAATGGGGATATGAATGATAGATTTGGGGTGTAGTTGGCTAATATGATAGATAAGAGGTACATTATGTGGAAGGACAATACATTAAGAAAACAAATAAGAGAAGTTCCATGCAGTTGAGCAAATAGACTTGGTTGCATAAAGCCCATACCAATATATTAGCACCGTTATGCATGAAGCTCTAGCCTTCAAGGTTAAGAATGGGAGACAATAGAGCATTGCCCTCGGCCATGGAAACTCTTGCAACTTCAGTTTGTAGCTTTCCAAAATATTATGCGTAAGCCACTCAGCTATGATCCTTATTCATTCTTCCATGTGATTGGCAGCCAAGAGATTGCTCAATGGAGTGTTGATGAGAATGGTGATGATAGTGGTGATCTAGGCCATGATTTGTTGGTAATGCAACGCTCTAAACTGGGACTAAGGCTTTCTTCATGCTATCATTGTGACCTTTCTTCACCTTTCGACTTTGGATTTTTTAAGTAAAGGCGAACGGGGTAGATTTCACATTGACAGTGAGTATGAAAATACAAAATAGAGGTAGAGGTCATGGTGTGAAAGGCTGACAAGAATTATAAGGACCTTTTCTTGAAGTACGAGATTAAAAAGGACCTATATTTTCTTCTTATTTTTTAATCTCTTGTTGTCTAGCTAAACAAACTATATTTTCTTCTTAAGTGCAATGATGATTCTTGTAATTTCACTGAAGCTGTAAATTTTCTTTATTAATACAAACATCGCTAGAAATTGGCTAAGATTAGATCCTTGAATGACCACATAAATTGTCATTTTTGTAACTCATTGTCTTGTAGGCCATTGATACTCTCTTTATGTTGCAGTTTGTTTGATGGACATGTGTTTTGTGTTGCTTGTTGTGCTCTGCACGTCCAAGCCCTATCTCAAATAGGGGCCTTCGTTTTTGAGAGAGGCACTTTGAGGCGCATTCGCAAGTCAAAATCGAACTGTCTGAAGCTCCCGGAAATTAATCCCATGAAACCACACAAAACAAATCTCGACTTTGTCTTTTCGTCCCTAAAATGCTGCTATAATCCCAAAACGCAAATCGCATAGAATTAACCAGGTGTGCAGTGAAGAAGCTGGGTCACAACAACAAAATTTGAAAAACGAGAGGCCGTTTACATATTGCGCCTTTGTAATTGCCGAGAAAAGACCCTAAGCCTGCATAACCCGAGAAAATCCCGACGCTAAAGCATAGTGATAGGGTTCGATTTTCTTCTAAGGTGAAATAAATATTTCTTCCTTGCCAAAATGACTATGAAATCGCCGATAAACTCCCCTTGCATTTGCCTGTAAAATCCCCCTAGAAAATGCGGAAGGTCGAGGGCAAACGTGAAATTGGAAGTTCAAACTTTTTTATGAATCATCTTCCTTGTAGGCAAAATTGCGATTTTTATATAATGCCTTGAATTTGCCGAAAATCTCCCCAAAATAGCCAGGGTCAAAATCAAAGGAAAGTATCGGGTGGCTTTGATGTTGAATGTTCGTATTTTTTTTTAATGATCACCTTATTCCCCGAGAGTGCCCCGAATTCAGGTTAAGATGAGTTGGCACAAATAAAGTAAAGTCAACATTCGCCTCTCCATTTTGCCTTCAATCACCGAAGAAAACATGAGCCTTCTAGGGAGTCGATAAAATATGAAAAGGGGGGTGCGATGAATGTAGGAATTCTAAAATTTAAGATGTTTCTTTTACAAAGGATAGAATACTTAGCATTCTATTCTGTGTTGACTGGAAAGAGTAGCCGTACGATTTCCGCCACATCAACACTGCTGTTGCAATGTATATGTTGTATTGCGCAACTTAGGTTTATATATTTTTTGTTTTCCATTTCAATTTAATTTTAGGCATTATTTGTTCTGCAGTTTTTTGTTTTTTCTGTTTATGTTTGGTCAATAGCTGTGTAATGAAAATAACTATTACATATAAGGAAGATTCTTGCAGACCATCTTGAAAGTTTGCTGTTTCTTGTACATCCATAGTTTCTTAATGGTCTCCTTTTTCGCAATTTCCTTAGCTTTCTTTAAGGTTCTCCATAATTGAGGCTTAGCTCCAAATTTTTATTATAAATGAAGAAATTGAATCAATTACACAAACCTACTACAAATAGTCATTAAACAAGCGCACAAAAATAGTATCTAGCTTTCTGTCTACACATTTTCTTTTCCTGCTCATGATTACTTGGAACCTAATAAATTTATATTTGGTCCTTTGTTGATTAGACTTTCATTCATGATGGTTTTGACATGTGGAAATGAAGAGGATTTTTTGAATTATTGCCTAGCACTCAGGGGTTTAACTTGCCACATGGAGGCCATCTATCTCATGAATTAATGACTGCAAAAAGGGGAGTATCTGCTACATCTGTTTATTTTAAATCCATGCCATATTGTGTAGATGAATCCACAACTGTGCTTATTTTTTGGATACTAGTAATAAATGCAATAAATTTCAAAATTTAGGAATACTCATTGTGATATATCTAATATTGTTTTGTTATTGTATTTGTTTTCTTTTTGGGTGCAATTGTCATTCATTATGAAATGCTTGAGAAGGCTGCTACCCCTTTTAGGCCAAAGCTCATGATTGCTGGTGCCAGTGTATATCCTCAAGACGTTGACTATCCTTACTTTAGGTAAGTATAATAGCTGTGTATTTTCACATATTGTTTGAAGAATGGAACCATTCTTAACTAATTTTCTTCTCTAGAAATCTTTTATTTTCAGGATGGAGACATCTTTTGTAAGTTCATGTTGGATATGAAATATAGCCATGTACAATTGGATGGACTTTTAGGCTTTGCTCAGTAAGGGATTTACTTGTGTAAAGATAGAATATAGAAATTCTTAAAAACTGTGATGAAGTTTGCGTGAATTAATTTGTCGGAAAAACTGTATCAACCAGGCAAATTAGTCAGTTTTGTTTGATTTCTTTTTGATTATCTGTTGATGGTGAAGTCAATTGGATTGGGTATTGGCAATATGTGAGTAAAATTACAAATATAGACCTTTAGGCTTTCTACTGGGACTTCCCTTAGCTCTCGTGGCCTTACTGGTTGCTAATGTTGGTGTTATTCTTTGGATGCTGGAGCAATAAATTTTAGTCTTTACTGATTTTAATGGTTTGAATTTTGATATGTAACATTGTAAACTGCAACCATATATTATTATTGTAAGATTTGTTTGTTATGAACATAGTCTTCTTAACTTCTATTGCAAACGTCAATTAGATAAGACTCTTTTCCTATTACGAAGCATATTCAGCCTATTAAATGGAATTCTTTATGTTTACTGCCTTTTTGACTTTTTGAATTTCTGTTGCAGGGGAGTTGTTATGCCTGCTTGTAATTAACTTTTTGTGATAATTCTTTAACCTTCCACGGTCAATTCCCTTATTCATGTAATTATGATGGGCAATGGACTGATGGAAAATGTCACTTATTTTTAAAAATTTATTGAGAATAACCCGTGCAAGTAAGTTCCTTTGCTGCTTGATGTGAGGTGGTGGCCATGCAAGATGTCACTGCTATCATTTGTATAAGTGTGAATGTCTGAGAGACAGATTATTTATTTCAGGAATTTGCATTGCAGATTGCAATTGATATGGAAGATGTGATTCAACTGGAGTCTTTGATTGCGAATTGGGTTGTATGGGGACTGACTTTTCAACTGGTGTGATCCATTCATTTCTATTTTTTTTCATGACTACTTCCTGTTTAGCATGATCTCTGCCAAATTGTGCATTTACCAGTTAAACCATGTCTTTTATTTTGTGCCAATAAAGTTTTTACAATTTCCAATTAACACTGCCCTCTTTTTCTTACATGAAAAAATTTAGAGCTTTGACAAATTGTGTACATGTTTGTGATAATGGTGTTTGTGAGTATAGGTCCTTGGATGTCTGGAGATGTTATGGTTTGGGTTGTAGGAGGTCAACACTGCTCCAAGTGAACCAACAATTCTGTAGCAATTGTTGTTATGCCACATCATAACAGGCTGGTTCCAAGTAGCCTCGTGTTGTTTGTACAGCAGCAAAGCATGTGCCTTGCTGGGTGAGATTCCACATTTCTTTCCAATTTCTTTACTTGATGTGTTGAGAAGGAGTTTCTTTATGTATAAAATGCTCTTCTTGAGATTTAGCTGAATATTGAGAAATATGGAACAAATATGCTACCTAAAAATATCTGATATAGATGTCAATATGTAAATGTATTTCACTTTTTAAAACAAAAATTCATAGGATTTTCATACCAAAATTATTATTAACCACATAGTTTGCAAAGCTCAACATAAGTCCTTTTCTGTGCATGGTGAAATAACAGGTATGGGAAAGAATACAAGGAATTCATAGTCTTGAAGGTTTTAAAAATTACACGTTCTATTGAATCTCTAACCATGAAAATCAATTGAAATTAATTATTCAATGGTTTTTTTTAGTTAGTTCTATTAATGGGGTCCCTCCCAGAGACTACAAATTGGATACGACTTAAGAAACAAGAAATTGCATTAACTCTTAACCAAGGCATAGCAGGGCTAAAATGAGATAAGGAAAGCATTGACAAACTAACCTAGATGCTTACATAGAGAAATAACAACCATACTTTCAGAACCCCTTAAGGATAAAAACATCAGTGCAACAAATATGATTCCATTGCACACCATATCTTGCAAAATTAGGGTAATTGCAACATGCCCCATCTAGCCATATTAGTGGAAGGAACAGTCAGTCATCTGTCATTAGCATGACTATATGTCCCATTTCTTTAGAAATCAATGAACTCCACTGATGGAACATTTGAACCAACTGCAGTGTCTAGCCCATTAAGTTTGAACCCTTTTATAATTTTTGCTTTTCTGATTCACCTGGGCCCTAACCATGGAAATCAATTGAAATTAATAATTCAATAGGTTTTTTTCTTAAGGTATTAAATGGGTTCTATCAACGGGGTAGCTCCCCAGAGATTGAATCTGCATGCAACTTAAAAACTGAGAAACTGCATGAATTGCCCTTACCTAGGGCATAGCGGAGCTCAAATTAGATAAGAAAACCATTAGCAGACTAACCTAGATGCCTACATGGAGAAAAGACACATAATTTCAAAACCCTCACAGATATAAACAACACATCAAATATGATACTGTTGCACAACATATCTTGTAGAATTAGGGCAAAATTGTGACGCACCCAATCTAACCATGCTAGTGAAAGGAGGAGCAGTCAGTAAGCATGAGTATATACTCCATTTTTGGAGACATCAATGAACTCCACTGATGGAACAATTGAACCATCTGCAATATCCAGCCTATTAAAATCTAAACCCTTTTATAATTGCTGCCCTTTTGACTGCCCTAACAAGCCCACATTTTTCTAAACAACATTATGTAACCACTTGTTATTTTTATAATCTCATTATGTTGTGGAATTACCATTTGTTTCAAGACCATACAAAGGTCTTGAGAAAAATTCTTAGATTTCTTAAGTCTGAACATCCACCATTAATGCCTGGACTGTCTCATCCATGGTCCTTATATCAACCTCCAAATCATTCATAGGTGGCTTGACCTTCACCTTTATTAATGGAGAATTGGGCTTCTAACCCACCATCTCTTCTCGTGCCTTCCTCATTTGAAGCTAAGTGAATCAGAAGATCCAATACATTTTTTCTGATTGCCTCATCAGACGCTGTCATCTTTAGTTTCTTTAGGAAATCATATATTTTTTCCCCCTCAAACACATCCTACCATTGCCCTATAAACCATTGTAACCCAAGATAACTTTGACTATTGTTAGATTCCCTGAATTATTGTAGTTAAATTGTTCTTGAACCTGTGATCCAATATCTTATTGTCCTTGAATGGGTCACGAGAGCATTCAACACTCACCATTAACATTGAAGCAGCAAAGGAACCTAAACAACCTTTAGGAAAAATTAGAGCCAAGACCAACCAAAAATAGCATTACAAGCGTATGCCAACATAATACCCAACCTTCTCCTCATTAAGAATTTAAGATGCATGCATCATGCTAGCTCCTCATTTATTAATTGCTTAGCCATGAAATATGTGTGACAAGATATATCCACCTTAAGCATGACCTTCAATGAATACTTTCATCTCTAGTAGTGTTACAAGACTCAGTCCCTACACAGAATCGATAAGCTGATTTCTGACCCAGAATTGGATTTGGCACTCAGACTTGGCCAAGACTTGACAAATTGAAAAAACCTTGAAATATAGAGATTTTTAAGGATTTAAAACTTTTATCATGCACCTTAAATACACTTTAAATATACAATAAACTAATCAAATAGAAGCTACTTTGATCACATATACAAGTATTCACTGATCACGAGTACAAAAGCGGATTTTGACTGAAGGAAACAACATTTTTAAATATATTAAATATTGTCAAAGTGTTTTAGGTGTACAAAACTTGTAGATTATGATATCCATGGCTTGGAAAACAAAATTCACAATATAAAATCATGAACTATGGTGAAAGGAGCTTGTATCCTCCAACTCATAATTGCTAGCTCTTTGTGGAATCATGTGCTTGTACCTCATACAAGTACAAGCACATGATACAAGTCTACAAATGTTGCTATAGGCTAGGAGAATTTCATAGGATTGGGTTTGACTTAGTAAACGAGAAGTTTAAATGTAATTCAAGTACTCGGAATTTAGTTAGAAAAAAGTTGAAAGTTTAAATGTTGCTATTGTATTCATCATGGCCCAAAATGATTTTCATTATTTATCTTCTAAAATTAGAGTGAGGGTTTGGGGGTGCAGGGGAGTGGGGGTAGCGCCCTTCACAAGTTTGGGGTAGTGTCCCTTGTAAGGCTTTGGGTCAGTGCCTTGGGCATGCTCCCTGTTGTGATACCACATAGATCTTCACGGGGCATGCCATTTTTTATAATTCTATCACTTTTAACTATTCTCCAAACCCTTTAAAGAATTCTAGACTTTCATGCTTTTAAGTTTTAAGTGTTTTTAAAATATCATTCGTTTTTTTTTCTTCTGATTTTTATAGACCTATTTGAGTCTACCCATTAGGACTTGCCGAGTTTGCCAAGTCTAGTAGACTAACTTAGTCTAACTAGATTCGTTGAGTACTTGGGTCATGAGTCTTTGAGCCTCGATTTTGTTGGATTAGCTTGAGACTCACCGAGTCTTGTAAGTTTGTAACTATGATCTCTAGCATTAAGAAAAGCTATGGATAAGATAAACCAACTTGTTTGACATAAAATTTTGTTAAGGGGGACAATCATATTTTAAAGAAGATTGCTAAGGTTAGTTCCATCCTCGTCTTAACGATTTTCATTGTAAGATAGCTCAATTTGATTCACTTAGGTCCATTTGTCAATAAGCTTGTGACCGTATTTTGTTCTTAAATTTTTTCTTTTCCATTTTACAAATTCTTGAAGAATTACTTTGAGCTCCTACTTAGAGTTAAAGTCTCTTGTGTCACATTAACCACAATTTGAGAATCTCATTTGATCTTTACATTTTTATACCCCACAAGGTATAGAGCTTGCATATTCATTACGAGGCTTCCTATTCGGCTTCATTATTGGATTTTACCTCAAAATTTTGAGATCCCAAGCATTAAATTACCATGACCATCTCTTATAACAAAGATAGCCTCTACATGCCCAACCTTCCCTTTCAATGCACCATCAAAGTTAACTTTTACTCCTACCGTTGGCTCTACCAAGATTCATGCCTACTATTAGTTTTCTTGGTAAATAATGCTTGAATGGGAATCCTATAGGCTTTTATTATGGATGTGTAAGTCCAAAATTTATCCCTCCTTATGTCTTATTGTCACATCCCTCCTTATGTCACTTTTAATGCTTTTTACTTACATGCTATTTTGTGATGAATTTACATATAGATGTGGGTTTACGTCAGATGTGTTGATGGCAAAAGGCCGCACTTTCGGTCAACACAGAATAAAATACTGAATGTATCCTATCTTCTTTTCAATAAGGAAATTTCTAATGCTATTTGGATTGATCATAGGAGATAACCTCAAGGTCAATATTGTCAGGTCTTGACTTGCTTGGTATAACTCAGGTTCCATGTGATTTGTTGGTAATCATGAAGGGGAATTTTGCATTTGACAAGCTTGCCTGCATCTGGTATGGCTATCTGATGATACTTTACTTCTCAAGCTGGGGAAAATAAAAGGCAAAGGTATAGGGTTTAGAGCTCCTAGGGACAATGACAGTAACAGTTGGTGCTACAGGTAGACAGATTTCGAATAAAACTATTTCTTGCTCAACTAAAGATAAACTCACAACTCCATAGGAATAGTGCAAGCTCCAAAGGGAATAAAATGATTTTTAGACTATGAATATTTGTTTAGATACCCAATTCCGGTGCAATCAAAACAAACCTTCACAATTGAACTAAGAGCAACGATAGGCTCAAACTAACCATGCGTAGGGACTTACTATCAGCAAGTCTCCAATGGTATGAACATAAATCAAATCAAATAGCCTCACACTTCACCATTAAGATCATTGAACTTTAATCAACTTGATGAAAAGAAACCATGCAAACAATTTAGGGCAAATGGCAAAACACCATGCTTCAATGCTTTATTCATTTGTTTTAATTGCTATTACAACAATTCCTGTCAAACAATTCCTACCCTATTCTAATTCTACTTCTAACTATTGCTACTTTTATTTTCTAAGATTTCAATTGTCTGATTCCTTATAATGAGAGAGGCACTGGTCTTTAATAGATTTTACATTTTGAATCCGTGGCCATGATTCAATCCATTCGATGGCTCTGAATTGCCTTCTAGACATCCTGACAACTTTTGATTAATGGCCCCAACAACCTCCAACCACCTTTTCAGCTACCTTCAACTATTTTCAATTAACTCCACTAGAAGACAAAAGTTCATGGGTCTCAAGGCACAAAAAGGTTAAATTTGGTAGCTAGGGAAATAACTAACTTTTTGGCCCTCTCTTGAATTGCATTAAATTAGGGCCAAAAGTAGTCATTTTACAATAAAATAATTGCCATTACAATAAATTTATTTTTTTGTCATCTCCAACTGTCCTTTTTTTGTTTTTGCATACTCCTATAGCACTCTGTGTTTGCCACTACCTTTCAGGCCCCCAGGAATGACACTAATTGGCCTTGCAACACACTGCCCTGTGATCATGACTTTGATCTTGTGCATTACATCTTCATCCTCTGACTTGATCATGATCATATCTTTAATTTGTGCATTGGGTTTCCTCTTGTCACTTTGTTGGTGGTATCCATCTTTGTGATCATGTCCATCACTTAGGCTTTCTGTGGTGTATTATCCATCTTGCATAGACAAGCGATTCGAAGATCAATCACATTTGTATGGGGATCCATTACTCACCACTCCCACCTTGATCGTTATCACACTATTGAAGACTTTTCCCTTGCAACATCTTAATCTTATTGAACATTATTCAATAATCACACCCCATGAAGACCTAGGAAGGTCATTTTGGGACTAGAGGGGAGAAAGTCTAGTGCCAAGACAAATTTGGGGACTAGAACATCTTGGAGAACAATGTCTATTTTGTTCCAGGCTGTGACCACTGAGCTTTGAGGGCTCCTCTAAAGTTTGGGGAACAAATTTGGTGTTAGGGGCATGCATAGGAAACCTAGTTCTGTTTTTCAGTGTGGTCACCACTTCGGGCCGAACTTCGGCACAGGGAAGTCCTTTAGGAAACTTAGTCTGTCCCTGCATGTCACCACTGAATTGGTGAGGAAAGGCAAACTTCGGCCTAAAGTTTGGCACAGGGAAGGCTAACAGAAACAAGAGCTGATCTGATCCAGTCTACAAATGTTAAAAAGAACAAGACACAGCCTGAATTTGTGAAAATGTCAAACTTTGCTTGGTGTAAGGTGAACTTCAGCCATAAGTTCAGCCTTTTCTTCGGCTTGGGGAAGCACCTTAGGAACAACGTTTGTTACCTTTTCTCTAGCAAGCACCAAAGTTTGGGAGGATTAGATGAACTTCAGCCTTTTCTTCAGCCTTGGAAGCATCTTTGAGAAAAGACATAATTTGACTTTCGAGCTTAAAAAACATTAAATTTTGAGTTGCCTTTGTTCCAATCCGGCTCGGAACTGCCTTGGCTTGGGCTCAAAATGGAACCTATTGAATAATTTTAGCACACAAAATGTTTTAAGCAACAATTCTTATTCCTTTTCCAAAGCCAATCATCGAACTTTGCAGAGTGGAGGGTACAGTTTTTTCCGCTTGATAAGAACCAGTCCTTGAACAATTCTAGAGTGGGATCCTATCTCACTTGTTTAATTTGAGGTTGTCATGAGTCTTAGTGTTTTCATTATATAGCAATCTCTAGATTTGACCCCTTTTAATAATCTTTATACTCCTCATTTTCAACACTCCTCCCTAGATTAGTCACCAACTATTTCAATTATCTATTTTGCGACCTTTTGGCCACACTTGATTTATTGTTGAAATTGTCGACATTTTATGATTTAATGTTGAATTTGAGGACTTTTCCTCTTAAGTTTTCTTTTAATATGATTCTGTCTATTCCAAATGTTTGATGTCGCTGGTGTTGTGTTGTGTTGTGTTAGGTGTTCTCTATCATGTTCACCATGATTGTTGATAAAATGGTCAAGGGGAGTAGATTGCAAAGATCTTTCCAGTATTTTATGTGTATTAAATATCATGATTCAATTATGACTTAAAATTCTTATGAAATGTTTGGCATAGATTGGCATGTGTGTTGCTCTGAATGTTTGACAAGTTGTGTGATGCATTGTTGTGATATTCACGGGATGATGTAAATGTTCTACATGGTAGACTTTGAATTTGTGCTTATGTATTGAACTCAATATATATATTAATATTGGTTGCATTTGAGTTTGTATGAATAAGACATCAATGTTAAGAATTTTTTGTTATAAGAATGATGTGACAAGATACCCATGATGCCTAGGTTAGTGACGAGATGGGCATGGTGCCTAGGTGATTTGAGAATATGCATGGATGACTTATTGACACACATATGCATCACTAGTGAAGGGGTATGTATGAACAATTTATTCACACACACACACACACACACACACACACACACACACACACACACACACACACACACACACACACACACACACACACATAAGTAGTGATCTAGTCTTAAGCTAATATTAGATTGGAGATTGTAGTCCTTATATGCTCATTGATTTCGTAAAAATGTTGAACATCAAAAACGACCTTTCTATAAGGTGTTGATATTTGTGCAAGAGTCAACTCATGAAACTGCCAGGGTATGTTAAGCACAGGTATGTATGCGCATGAATATGATTTTGAAGTTATGGTAAGACATTTGGAAATTGTTTTTGTTTATTTAAGCATTGAGATATGTAAATCTTATTTGGATAAGGAGAAAAGCATGAATCCTTGTTTTAAAATATTAAGGTTCTAGTGATATTTCTTTAAATGCTATGGATAGGATGACACCATGGCAAGGAAAAGGAACAATGTCGGAAACAATTAATCTAGTTTGTGAATGAAAGGGTAGAAATGAAGTTCACCTACTCTCTTTTGTTTTCTTCAATTGAATAGATTAATTTTGATAAATGACGTGTAACCATTAGAAAGTACTACAGGAGATTAGGGTGATGATAGAGATCATTATTACGATTTAGTTTTATATATTTTTATTGCATTAGTAAGAGTTACTATGACATCCGGACGACGTCTCTTCCTAGTGGGGAAGGATGTTACATCCCAACTATTTACTTACTTTAATATGCAATAAACTAGATAAAATTATTAAATGCAAATGAAAAGAAGAATTAATTATGATATTAATATGATTCCTATCGCTTTGGCTATATATTTGAGAGCTAATCTATTAACGTGTGATTGAGTTCATTTGAGTGCAGGTATGAGAAGAAGACGGGAACATGGTCAAGAAGAAGTGATGTAGGCACTTGGTAAATAATGGTTAAGATGGAAACCGGTATGCACACACCATTTAGTTTCATGTAGAACTTGCATTTAAATGATATATGATGTTAGAATACATGTTTAATTCATTTTTATGATTGCCATTTTCTTCTATATGCTTGAAGTGGTATGATAAGAAAAATGAAACTTGCCTTGTATGATTTTTTAATGATTCGTACTTGTACATGGTTGGGAAATAGATACTTTGATATTAAGTGCATAACGCCTTTTCTTTGTAAGTGCTATTCATATGCTGATAAATATATGCTATTATATAAGTTTATTGTAACGCGTATTTAGAAAGCCTTATATATATATAAATAATGCACACACACACAATGGATGCCGAATGTATCAATAAGTTCTTACATGTTTTTAAGCTATTCTCTACCATTAGTTTGATGGTGTGGTATTTAAGGAAAATTATAAGTATAATGCAATTATTTGCATATAACTATTGAACTCAGCGCTGTATAGGGAAACCGCTCCTTTAATAACTTGGAAGGCAAATGACTTGAATGTACATCACAACAAGCTACAATTAGTTCAAATGCTTTTTATGGACTTTCATATAAATTGACTATTAAGGCTATGTTTTAAATATCAATATTCCACACCGTTGTGACCTTTTCACACATTGCCCCATTGCAAATGGGGACTCCCTTTTTTTTTGCTTGGGCGTCTAGTTCCTTTTTAGGGTTTTGTTAATTTGGCTGTAAAATTTGATCTTCAAGAAGCAATTCACTTTTAGAGGTTTGCACTTTGAGCCAGCTTAGATGAAGGATCCTTGTGATTGAAGGGTAAAAGTGAGTGCAATATTGACAAGTTTGTTAAATGTTGTCAATCTTGTAAATATGTTGTAAAGTTGTCAAGTTTGTCATGTTGCAAGGTTGTCAAAAGAGGTCAAGATGAGTGAATTTCCCCAAATTTCCTTCATAGGGTTGTTTTTCCATCGTTCGAAGAATTGATCAAACTTAGTATTGAGCGATGGAGTTTTTTTGACAATAAAATTGGAAATTTCCTTCTACCTATCAAATTTCCACTCTTGTAAATTAAGTGCTAAATATGAGAGAAGGTGAAAATTTTCCTTCTAGAGGTAGGATATCCACTCTAGGCGAAATTTTGCTAGCAAACTAGAACAAAGAAGGATGAAAAACAAGGAAAATCAAATCTTCCTTTTTTACCTTGCAAATTTCCACCCACCCTTGTTGAGGTTGATTTTCCACTCTTTAAGCAAATGTTGAGCAATGCAAGTCAAAAATGGAATGAGGAAGGTCAAATTACAAGGAAATCAAATCTTCCTCCTACAAGTCGATTTTCCCCTCCTTCCTCCTACATGGCACATTTCCACCCTTGCTCTAAATTGTAGGATGAGTAAAGAAGGTGAAGTTTTAAGGCATGAAAAACAAAATCTTCCCAATAGAGTGCGAATTTCTGCTCTTATATTTAAATCAAGCCTTGAGCAAAATTGTGAGAAGGAAAACCTTCCTCCTTCCTAGTGAAATTCTGCACCTTCGTAGTGCATGGTGAATTTCCGCTCCAAGTTTAATGAATTTCCAAGGCAAAATCATCCTTGTGCACCTCAAAATTCCGTACCTTCCTTCTAGGTTGTGTTTTTCCACTCTTCATTTTGGGTGATTGAAGGTGATTGAAATTGAATTTGAATAAAAAACAAAGTCTTCCTTCTTATTATCAAATTTCCACCGTTCATGTGCAATTCAAACTTGAGTGTTTCACATTAATGATTGATTAAGTACAAAATCGCATGAGGAAAAGAAGAATGCTGACTTGGCAATCAAGGAAAGAGTGCGAATTTTAACGCAAAGTAAAAATGTTTTCAAGTCAAAGTCAGCTGGAAGAAAAAGATGAAGGGTTGCGACTCATGTTGCAGGCCACATAAAACAATGGAAAGTGCTCTTCATTTATAATCAAATCCAAATCTGCTAAATAAATTCGCTCTCAGAGAGACATTTCAAATTCACGTTAAGAAAGGAATCTCTTAAGTTCGCATTCAGACAGCAAGAAGAAGGGAATTCAAAATTCAAAGAAGTTTTGCCAAGCATTGAAGGGCGAGATTAAATTCTAATCCTTGGAGGAAAGGAGAGGGCTGATTGAAGATCAAGCTTCAAATTGCTTCTTGCTAGGGAGTGCAATCGAATTTTAAAGCCTAATTCCAGCATTCAGATTTAAAATCAGAACTTTGTAAACAAATTCAAATTACAAACAATTTTATAAACAATTCAAATTTAATTTGCATTTAAATAAAGTACACGAGAATAAAAAGTGATATTTAAATAAAATGCAAGTGTACCTGTAACAACTAAATCAGAAACACGTTTGTAATCAGCTGAATATAGAGGATCATGAATATTTACAATGTCACTATCTTCATAAGGAGGCATTGCGACTAATTGTTTCATCTTCCATTGTGAAACATAGCCATCTCTAATGTCACTATCTTCATAAGGAGGCATTGCGATTAATTGTTTCATATCCCATTGTGAAACATATCCATCTCTAATGTTTTGACATTGTAAAATATTTGCGTTGTTTTCAATGCAATCAACACAAAAAACATGATTTTTCTTTTACTTGAATCATAAGAAGTTTGCTAAGTCTTGTAGTCATGACTTGATGCAAACTTCTAATACCATTAATTGTTTAACAATTATAAGGATAGGATCAATCAATATCTATAACTTCTCAAAAATAACGTTTGTTGTATGTTGTGTCATGAGCACCAAAATGACTTTTGAACCATTCAACTATTTTATTTGAATTTTGTATGTTGTTACCTGCAATAACTCATTTTGGCAATTTAGTGGACCCATAAGATGCATGTAAATTGAGATTTCTAGAACGAAGTATACATTTGTTGAACATGTACCCGCGAGTTCATGTTGGCGAAGTGCACGCTTCACACATGCTCCTGCTCCATCATGCTCTCCTTTTCCATGTCCACTCTCGAAAAAGTTCCCTAAAAACTTTATGTTACGTTTAACATGTGATAACCAATTGAAATCTTTTGCAGACTTAAATTGTCATGTGAAGTTACAATCAAATCCAAAAGATAAGTTTAAAAATCTTATTTATACTAGTTCATTAAAAGACTATGGAAATTGAAATCAATTTGTATGCTTACCAACACATCCATCAAATCAAATCCAATGTTGTGAAGCATTTATCCCACGCTGTATGATATTTTCAAAAAAATTTCCAAAACAATGGGCTACATAGCTCCTATCATGACCAGTATCATCACCAATATAAAAATGAACTTCCTTGATGATAACGCGTCCATCTTTGCCACTTTCTACACCATCCACATGAAACTCTACATGTCTATACAAAACTTGTACAAAGATTGCAACCTGCTCAGAATGATAATATTGGCTTTGAATCTCTGTGAGGACTGAATGTATAGTTCTTAGAGAAGTCTATAATTGAGAGAATACAACCTGGAGGAAAGCAATTTTTGGAGTCACGAAACTATTTAGCTTGCCATCCTGCACCATGACAATGTTGGATATGTGGATATATCATATTCTAATTTCTATGCATAAACTCATTGTAAGGCAACTGACTATCTTTCAACATAATTTTTTTGGATTCAGCTTTTGACTTTGTTTGGTATTTCTCATATTCAAATCTCTTCCGCATAACTTGCATTGAAAGCTCAACATTCTCAATTTGTAAGAATTTCTTCAAATTTCCACCTTTGGCACATGTATTTTTTATACATTGTATGTTAAACCTTTTCATGGATTTGTTTCCTTGGATTGGATGAGTAGACCAAAGAGTTGGTTATGGCACCAAAGGATGTGTCACATTATTTTTGATAATCTGGTGAGGATTAGCTCAATTCAAGTTGTGAGAGATTTGTCGAAGATCACAAAACCTACTAATGCTATCTGCAAAGAATGTCAAGTTGGAAAACAAACAAGGAGAACTTTTAAAATTAAGGAACAATCTTCTACTGGACTGTTGGAATTAGTGCACATTGATCTTTGTGGTTTGACCAAAACAAGAAGTCAACAAGGTGACATATTTCATGCTCTTAATTGATGATTACTCTAGAATGACTTGGGTTACTTTCTTAAAAGAAAAATCTGAGGCTCTAGAAAAGTTAAAGAAATTTAAGGCCATGGTTGAAAATGAGATAGATAGAAGAATCAAATGTTTGAGGTTTGACAGATGTGGAGAGTTTACTTCTGATGAGTTCAATACTTTTTTTAAGAATCATGGGATAAGAAGACATTTGTTTGCTCCTAGGACACCACAATAGAATGGTGTGGTTGAAAGGATGAATAGAACAATTCAAGATGCTTTTTATAAATTTTTGCCCTCTTCAAATCTCCACAATCAGCACAAGTATTAATTTTTGCCATTTCATTGCAGGCAAAATATGCTAAATGCCAAGCGTAAGCAATTGTGTCAATGGGTCACCCTTACTTACGTAATGATTCTATATCCTATTCATTCTTGTGTTGGTTATTTTTTCAATGAATTCACATTTGTCCCTTGGTCAATTGGTCTCTTTTGTGCTCCCTTGCTCTTCGAGTCTCGCAAATTCTCCTTGTTGTCCCTAGTTTGATTATTTTTTATTGCATTTGTGCATAGCTTGGCTGATTTTGCATCTATCTCTTGTTCAATTAGTTTTGTGATTGTCCCTTAGTTTCATGATTGCATTGACCTTGCTAGTTTGATTGGTTGTCGCTTGCCTTGATCGATCACTTGTCACTAGATAAGTTGGCCGTATTGGTCTATTGTTGACCTTGATCAATTTTGCATTGGTCTATCAATCAACCTTGTGTAGCTCCCTTGGTCGATCACCTCATGTACTTACCTTATTCAATTGGCCTTTTGTAGGTTCCTTGTTCGATTTGCTAAAGTTCTTTGGCTTGATCAATGTTGCATGGGTCCCTTAATCAATATATCTTTTTATATTTTTGTTTGTTCATGTACGAGAAACTATCTAAATGTACTCTCTTTTAGATAGAAGTACAATACCTAGGGCACATAATTTTAGCTAAGGAAATAGCAGTAGATCCGGCAAAAATTAAAGCAATTTCCGAGTTGCCAACTCCAATAAACGTACATGAAGGAGTTTCATGGGTCTAGCAAGATATTACAAGAAGTTTGTGATGAACTTTTCACGTATAGCTTATCCCATCACATCATTGCAGAGGAAGGGAAAGAGATTTGAGTGGTTTGAAAAGTGTCAGGCGGTTTTTGAGCTCCTAAAAGAGAAGTTGATCACATCACCAATCTTAAAGGTGTCAAATCTTGACGACAATTTCATGGTAGTAACCGACGCATCAGGGGAAGGACTGGGCAGAGTCCTCATGTAGAACAGACAGGTTATAGCATATGAATCCCGAAAGCTTAAAAAATTTGAGCAGAATTATGCACCTCATGATCAGGATCTCGCGGTAATAGTTCATGCCTTACAAATGTGGCGTCACTATTTGCTGGGCAAATCGTTCGAGCTTCGATCTAATCACTAGGGGTTGAAATATATCTTCACTCAACCCAATCTCAATGCACGACAAAGGCAATGGTTAGAATTGATCTCCGATTATGACTTTGATATTAACTACATCAAGGGTAAAGAAAATTGGATGGCAAACGCCTTGAGCTGTTGGCGCCACATTAGTGCCATTGTTGCAGTGCATACTGATTTTAGAAATTGCATCCTTCAATAGCTAGGGGGGATAGGTATTACTAGCAGGTAAAAGAAGCCCTATGACTTAACCCTCAGGATCCAAGATACAAGGATTTTCGAATAGAAATGGATGGATTATTGAGATACCAAGGCAGGATGTATATACTCGAGTGTTCTGAATTAAGGAGTTTAGACTTTAGTGTGGAAAGAAGTGCACACAACACCCTGCTCCAAACATCCGGGAGTTACTAAACTCCTAGTTGACACTAAAACCCTTGTATTTTTGGAAAGGGATGAAAAAAGATGCCGCAAGGTTTTTGATTAGTTGTTTTGAATGTCGGTGGGTTAAAGCTAAACATCAACACCCATCAGAGTTATTACAACCCAATGCAGTTTCCGATTGGAAATGGCAGATAATCAGCATGGACGTTGGTCAAGAATTGCCCATGTCCAAGAATAAGCACAATGCCAATTTGGTAGTGGTTGACAGATTAACCAAAGTAGCTCACTTTATACCAGGAAACCTAATAGATGGGACTTTATACCATTGCCTACAAGTTTGTTAAAGAGATATTTAGGTTACATGGAATACTAGAGAAAATTACTTTAGATAGGGATGCTAGAATGACATCCAGATTTTGGCAAACTTTGTTTGCAGCCTCAGGGACTTAGTTGAATATCAGCTCTGCATATCATCCAAAAACAAATGGCTAGACAAAAAGGGTGAATCAGGTGTTAGAGGACCTCTTGAGAATGTACTGCATGGATCAACAATACAAGTGGGAAGATTACCTTCCTTTGGTTGAGTTTGCCTACAATAATTCCTATCAATCATCCATTAAGATGGCACCCTTCGAAGCACTATATGAAAGGAGGTGTAGAACTATCCATTAAGATGGCACCCTTCGAAGCACTATATGAAAGGAGGTGTAGAACTATACATTAAGATGGCACCCTTCGAAGCACTATATGAAAGGAGGTGTAGAACTCCTACCAGTTGGGATAAGTTGGAAGACAGGATAACCCTCAGTCCAAAAATGCTCTCAGAAATGGAAGAGCAAGTGAGGGTGCTCAGAAAAAGGTTAGCATAAGCTAACGATCGACAACAAAGCTATGCAGATGCAAAGAGAATTCCCAGGCAATTTGAAGTGGGAGAGAAAGTGCTTCTACAGGTTAAACCCAATAAGAGTGCCATTAGATTTGGAAAGTCTTCCAAACTTGCATTTCGTTATGTAGGATCATTTGAAGTCTTGGAGATCATCAACCCAGTTGCTTATAGGGTTGCTCTACCACCAACTCTCGTTCAGTTGCATGATGATTTCATGTTTCTTATCTGAAAAAGTGTGTATTTGATTTTGAACACATGATTGATTGGAACTCCTTGCAGGTACAGGACCCAGAGGTGGTCATGATCGAGCCAATTAGGGTGCTCAAGGTATGTAAGCATCGCTTGCGTAATAGAGAAGTCACTCAATGCAAGGTCTAGTTGGATCAATACTTCGAGGACAGTGCCACCTGAGAGGATTATAGTGAGATTCATCAAAAATTCCCTCATTTGTTTAATGTTTACAATAGTTGAATTTGTTTCCTTTTTATGCTTGACAAACAATGATGAATTTATGTTTTTCTTAAAATGATACTTTAAATCATTAAGGACAATGATTCACAAGGGGAAGGATATGTTACATCCCACTTGTGCCCTAGATGTTTTTTATGTTATTTTTATGCAATGCTATTTTTGCTCAGTACGATGGAATAATATTTCGCAACATATATGTTGATGATTTGATATTAGTCATGATGGAATATGAGATGTTTTACATTTGTTATTAAATAATGGAATGACAAAGATATGTTAGGATTTCAGACTAACTATTTGAATTGGCCAAGTGTGTGCAGGAGATCGTCGTCCTCCGAGAAGGGAGGGGAAGTATCATCAAGTCGGGAGATAATGAAAGAGGAACTCAATGCCATCTCTAACCCTAACCATTAGTTGAGTCAAGTTGTTGCACATTAACCTTGTTTTCGTCAACCAATTGTGCCACGTAATCTTATTTTAGTCAGTTTTAATGATTAGGGTTTAACCATCCTAATATTGGAGTTGGTAATCTTCTCTTGCGACTAAACCTTTGTGAGATCCGAGTCCTTTCTCCTTAAGTTTCTATAGCTATTGAACTCCTTGGTGATAGATATTTATTATTATTAAAAAAAAAACTCATTCATGCATATGTATAAATATATGTTTGAATATATATTGTATGCATACATGTATATATACGTAAGTATATGTATGTACTCAAGACTTTGAGAGACACATACGTATACATGTGTATATATATGTGTCTATATATATATACATATACTTACCACTCAAAGTTTATTTTAAAATTATTAAGGTTAAGTATGATATGGCCTCGATATGAAAGCCATATGTTCGGGTGTCTTATTTTACATATATAAGAATTATACTTATATATTATCAGGGGACCATCTTTACTTGGTGATATTCGAACCTATATTTTGATATTAGTAACCCCATAGTGGCGGGGCATAAATTGTGGCATGTTTGCATTTTGTATGAGATTCACTCTAAATGGAATTGAAATTGGTTGAAATGAATATAATTGATTCTTTCTGGAGATTATAGGAGTCTTTTGGGAATGGAAAGGTGTATTATTTTTATTACGTTTTGGAAATAGTTGCTCTGAAAAAAAAAACATTATTGAACTTTCTCTTGGAGGAATTACACTGTGATAAGCTTTTGGGTGCTTGCAACGTGTGTTTGAATTCCTTAGGCAAGTAGCGCCTCTGCACAACTACTTGTGGAAGAATAGAAAAGAAACTGTAGTGTGGAATCTCTGCAAGGAAAGGCACATCGAATTCATACTTTCATTTGCTTAACCAGATCATGTTAAAATATCTATATTTAGTATGGCTCTGTTCATTCTTTCTTTTCTTCTTTGCTTCTATTCATGAAAGGAAAGAACCTTTGTTACTTCTTGAATACAGTAAAGTTTTTTTACCAAACTATGGCTGTGATAAAACTCTTAATTGATAATGGCAAATAATATACATCTAATGCATTGTACAACCAGTGTAGTGTTGTTTAGCAGAACTAAGCATGGAACTGCATTAAAACCCTCTTAATTTTGGGTTGCATACGTATTATAACTAATACTCAAGTAGAACATAAATAGATTGTTAAGGCAAAAAAGAATTAGCTCAGCAATTACGAAAATACATAAAATGGGAGCTGGGAATATTATGGCTCAGAAGAATCAAGAGTCACGAATCGCTGGGATATCCTCTTGATATTTTAATCTGTTCTAGAATAGAAGTAATGTGGGAATTTATCCTCAGCTGTGAAAGTTGCACATATAAGCTTGAGAATAACCCCCCAGTTGAGATTGTTAAATTAACCTTAGTATGAAGAAGGATAGATAGGCAAGAGTAGCTCCACAGAGCTCATTAATGCAGATTGGCATATTCAAAAACAATAAGTGCACTTTAGATATTGCAGTGATAGCAGATTCATATAATGCATGCTGGATATAGGAACTTAGAGTGAACATGAGAGCTAGCAGCTCTATGGCCTATCTTACCTTTTTCATACTAAAGTAATAGTTTCAATTCAAGACCATGAAACAATGAATTCAGAGAGGAACAAATTACACTTAAAAACGGTAAGGCCTTCAACCTCAAGATGAGGTAGAATACCAGCCAATATGTTCAAGCTAAGCCCACTCAATAGGGAACTATTGTTTGTTATGTTTATCATGTATCAATCGTGTGTTGAAAATGGTTACCAAGTGTTTGACATAGTGGTCATCCGTTAATTAATATTCTTAGAAGAGAACCTATGTCCTGGAAACCCAAGTTGCAACTGAGTAGGGTGATGAGCATTGACTTCACGCATTAGCGTGATTGCAACTAATTAAAAACCTTTGGCCAAGGTGATGCTCTATTTATGAGCGTTAGTCAGTTTGTTAATCCAGTTATACAACATAGTCAGAGGTCATACTAGTTAGGGGTAGCCTATAGTGTATGACCGACTATGGATTGTGTAGGGTTAAACACCGGTCTCAGATGGCATGAGTTCAACTTCTCGTTACCTCCCTGCTCAAACGACACAAGGGACTTGTTGTGACCTAATCACACATCACCCCATCCCAGATAGGGACCTAATCACGAGATAGTCCCGACACAAAGATATGACCAGACCCTTATTCTAGAGGATTTTAGATTCCTACCTGAATTTGAAGATTTCCCACCAGCATCATCAAATGGCCCTGTGGAGGCACCAATATATCAAGAATCATCAAAGTTTCACCCGACAAACCTCTGGTCAAAGATGGATACATTTTCCCTCCGCTGAATAATAGTGTTCTAGTGGAAGTGGTTGGCGAGGTCCAAGCATTTCAACAATCAAATGGAAATGCTGCTCCAAGGGCGTATCAGAGAAATTATCGGAACCATGAGCCACTAACGTCATCTACCCCTCTGAATAATTTCTCAACTCCTCCAAATCCCAACGCCAACAATGTTCCTGGTCCTTTGAGGGATTCACCAGAGTATAGGCAAGCAAGTGCTCCTTAGAGTGAACGAGTCCAACCATCCGCGCAACCTGCAGAAAGGAGACAGCAAGATAATCCTCCTAGGGAGGAATTGAAAAGATTGAGCTCTTACGTTCTGGAAGAATTCAAGAAAATTAAGAAGCTTGCCTCTGTTTGAACTAATGAGAATTCTTGAAGTAAGAGATTCTTTGTTGGGAAGCCTGAGCGATGCCCCTGTATCAAGAAGTGCTCTGCAAGCTGTGGCAAATGTTCAAAGGAACGCTCCCAATAATTTGAACCTGACATCGAACACACATTGTTCAGGATGTGCCACAAGTCTTTTCCGATGCATTCGACGCTCCGCGTCAGCCCCCGAGCTTTATCGGAATGGTGCAGAATTCTCCTTATACTCCACAAGAGCAGAACCCTACAACAATTCAACTGGCTTTGTAGAGTACCCCTGCGGTAAAGAAAGAAGAAACAAGTCTTTTCCGATGCATTCGACGCTCCGCATCAGCCCCTGAGCTTTATCGAAATGGTGCAGAATTCTCCTTATACTCCACAAGAGCAGAACCCTGCAACAATTCAATCGGCTTTGTAGAGTACCCCTGCGGTAAAGAAAGAAGAAACAATTTAGGAGGTTAGTGAACCTGTGAAGCCAACTTTTACTAAAATCATTCAAGCACCGGCTACGGGTCAAGATTCATAGCAAGAAGCGAGGAGTCATGAATTTAACAATAATGGCGAACAGAGAAGGAAGCCCACAATTTGTTATTCAGGAAGGGATGAACCTGCTCCTTTCTTGGTCTCTGTCAGGATTTTTGGCAAGCTCTTACACAATTGCCTGATAGACTCTGGCGCTTCAAGCAACGTAATGCCATTGGCAGTGTGTTAGAAACTGGGATTAATGCCTCTACATACAAACAAGAAGGTCACCCAGCTTGACAAGAGTGAAGTACTCGTTGCCGGAGAACTCAATAACATCCACATGCAATTAGCTATCGACCCAAGGGTGCAGAGCTGTATTCATATTTCGGTCGTGGACATTCCAGATGGATATGGCATGTTGCTAAGTAGAGATTGGTCAAGGAAGTTGAATGGATATATCTATACTGACTTTTCCCACATGTGGCTTCCATGGAAGGGTGTCCCCAACTAGATCAGAATTGATAGCATGGCCAAACTGTGCCTGATAATCATTAGATATGGAGAAGACAATGAGATCCTATTTCTGGAGACTGATTTGGGTACCTATAGGCCCAAGGTTGAGGAAGTCTTGATGCTGCATGGCTCAACAAAGATTGAGCAGAGGGAAGAGATGCCTAACTCCACAGAGATTCTTATTGAAGATGATCCTCAAGAACAACCGGGTGGAGGCAAGGATATGTTTGATATTTTTTGAGATTTTGTCCTGAGGAGTGTAGAGCAAGAGACTTAGTTGAGTAGAGGCATTGGCACTCGTGATCTGTTGCTACCCAATTGGTGCAAAATTCATAATGCCTTTCACTCAGAGCTTACCTGTGAAATGTGCAAACTTGCTATTGAGGTGGTCCCACCAAACCCAGCAATGGCAAGTATTGCAGAAACCAGTAATGCTGGAGCCTGTTCCCAGGTAGATCTGGAACTCAAGGATGAAAAAGCGAAGATTTCTCAAAAAGAAGAAAAGAAGAAAGAGGCCATTTAGTCGCCCGAAGTTCAAAATGCTGATCAAATTTGGACCTTAAGGTTCCATGGATCCAAATCCAAGAATGGGAGTGGCGTCGGAATTGAATTGATTAGCCCAACTGGAGAGGCTTATCTGGCTGCATACAGACTACAAGGGAATGTTCATCTGACATATCAACTAATTGAATTGATTAGCCCAACCAGAGAGACTTATTTGGCTGCATGTGCTGGGAGACTCACAAATTGTGGTGCGACAAATAAGGAAATTATATGCTTGTCATGACAAAAGGCTGTGCCGCTACTGTAACAGAGTATGGGACTTGATTGAGAGTTTTGATGCATTCAACATCAAGATGATACATAGAGGTGATAATGAGGCCGCGAACGCATTAGCTCAAGCAACCAGTTCCTTGGAGCCCCTCGCCATGGAAGGCTTGAAGAAATTTACAGTTGAATTAACTTCAGTTCCCTCCGTACCAGACAATGTTACAAATTTCCCGCCATGGAAGGCTTGAAGAAATTTACAGTTGAATTAACTTCAGTTCCCTCTGTACCAGACAATGTTACAAATTTCCAAGTGTTCAAAGACGATAAACACATTTTATACTTTCTTACAAACTTAGATGTGTTTACGACATAAATAATTGATGAAGAGGAACTTGAAGAAGCGGATTTTGATGCTGACAGGATAATGAACTTGAAAACAAATACTATCCCTCGTGGAATGATTGAGTTAGAAAGACTCTTTGACCCTGATAGGTTGAGCACGAATCAAACTACAAAAGGTAGTGAGTGTGAAGCTGTGAACCTGGCGGAAGATGGACAGACAAAAAATGTATTCATTGGGAAAGTTTGTACCCGTTGTGACCTTTTTCACACATCGCCCCATTGCAAATGGGGACCCTCTCTTTTCTTGCTTTCTAGGGTTTTGTTAGTGTCTTATGACCTTCCGCTACAGTTTCACCAAGCCTTGTCTAGTTTTGAGCATTTCAGGCCCTGACAATTGAAAGTTAGTTTTTGCAAATTATGTGATTCCAAAATACGAACACCACCAGAGTGCTTAGAAAGGCCAAAGGACGAAGATTGCAATTGATTTGGACAACTTTCTATTTTTAGAAAGTTTGCTTTTTTTGCTTTTTCCTATTTTTTAGGAAGTTTGGTTTTTGGCATTTTCAGCCCGATCCCCAATGTGGCTATTTTTAGAAAGTTTTTCCTAGATTTTAGGGATCCCTGCTTTTTTGCTTTTTTAGGATGCGAACCTAGGGTTTACACTGCTACCACTGACCAGCTTCGACGGGGACTCAAAAATTCCAAGTTTTGACCTAAAAAGCTAAATCCCTAGATTTTAGGCTTTTTTTGCTTTTTCAGGATGCGAACCTAGGGTTTACACTTACGCCACTGACCAGCTTCAATCGGGATTAAAAAATTCCAAGTTTTGACGTAAAAAGCTAAATCGCTAGATTTTAGGGTTCGTATTGGTTCAGATGATCCACCTAGGCATGGATTTCAAATTTCAACTTAATCCGGTTTTTAAAGTATGGTTGCAGGTTCAAATGATGTCATGATGCGGGAGGCCATGAAGAGAAGACCCTTCTAAAGTTCGCCATGTGTTGAAGAGGCCATGATGGCCAACACTCCAAAGTCCGCCATTGTCTTGGAGAAGCTTCGAGAGTGGTCTTCAAAGTCTGCCATACATGTTGGGAAGGCGATGAGAAGCCTTGCTAGAAGTCTTCCCATGAAGGAGGACCCCCTAAAGTTCGTCCAAGTATGTCAAGTGATGGGAGCCTTGCTTAAAGTCCGCCCTAGGGGATGTTGCCTAAAGTACGCCCTGTGAAGGAGATGCCTCAAAACTCGGCCATGAGGGAGCACCTTCCAAAGTTTGCCATGTGTGTGTGGAGTGCATGGGGAGATGCCACCAAAGTCTGCCATGCCTTGAGCCCCCTCCAAAGTCCGCCTTGTGAGTGGTACCCCCCCCAAAGTCTGCCATTGTCTTGGAGAAGCCTTGGGAGGGGTCTTCAAACTCCGCCCAAGCATGTCAAGTAGTGGAAGACCTTCGAAAGTCCGCCCAAGGTCTTCAAGTGGTGGGAGCCTTGCCTAAAGTCCGCCCTAGGGGATGTTGCCTAAAGTCCGCCCTATGTTGGAGACCCATCAAAACTCCACCCGAGGCCTTCAAATGTTGAAAGGGAAAGTAAAGTCCGCCCAAGGGGTGCAATCAAAGTCCGCCTTGTCAGTGGGGTGCAAAAAGTCCGCCAAACATGTTGGGAAGGCTATGAAGAGCAAGCTCCAAAGTCCGCCCAAGGTAGGGAGAGCCTCCAAAGTCCGCTCTAGGAGAAGGTAACACCAAAGTCCGCCTTGGTGGAGCTATCAACAAACTCCGCCATACCTTGGAGAGGTAAGGAAAGTCCGCCAAAACTTGAAGAAGATGAAGGTAAGTCTTCAAAAGTCCGCCTACACATGAAAGTCAAACAAAATCAACACGAAATCAACAAGATGCCAGTGATGTCATCAAAATCCATAAGGATCTTGAACTTGGGAACCAAAATAGAAAGTTTTTTTGGAAGAAAATATTTAAGGATTATTGAATATTTTCAAACTTAAATAAAAAATGGAAAGCTTTTTTTGGAAAAGAATATTGGAAGATTATTAGATATTTTGAAACTTAAATCAAAATGGAAAGTTTTTTTTGAAAGAAAAAAAAACTTGGAAACATGAAGTTAAAATTAGGAAGTATGACTTGGAAGATTTTAAGGGTTTCTACTTGAAGATTTAACCTTGTCTACAAATACTTCATTATCAACTTCATTATTACACCAAGAAGTTTGAAGTTACTAAGGAGAGCTTAGTGAAGTATTTCAGTTTGAAGATCATCTGGAGAAAGTTTTTGACATTGCTGGAAGTGGGATAACTTTTTTGACAAAAGTTTCACGAATTTTTGGAGAAAGGCAACTAGTACGAGGAAGGATTATCTAAACTTTTCTGAATTTTCCGAGTGTTCTGGAGAAAATTCTAGCCTTACTTCTATCCAAGTCAAAGGTGAAATTAAAATTATGAATTTTCTGAATATTTTCTAGAATTTAATAAATGATTTTTTCGAAAATTTTGGAGAAAGAAAATCATTTTTTTTGGCTAAGTATGAATTTTTGAAAGTTTTGACACTTGGTGATAACCACAACCAGCCTTAAGACTGAGGGTTTTTGAGGTGAAAATTCAATTTTTATGGCTAAGTATGGAATTTTTTGAAAGTTTGACACTTGGTGGTAACCGCAACCAGCCTTAAGATTGAGGGTTTTGAGGTGAAAATTCAATTTTTTTGGATAATTATGGGAATAAAATGAAAATTTTCCAACACTTAGCCATTTTGCAGCCCCGTTATTTTCGAAACTTTGCAAATTATTTTCTAACTCAAAATTTCATTGTTTGTCTACAGGCCCTAGACATTAAGAAATTTCAGGTGGATAAAGATGCTCCTCTGGAGTCGAGGATGACTTCAAAATGGAAGAACATCAGCGACACCAACCTCGGATACATCAATCTGAGGGAATTTAAGAAGCGAATGTTTGGTTTGGACAACCTTGTGCCTACCACCATTGCGCGAAAGGTTATGAAGAGTGGCATCGTGCATGTTGCTGGCTTCCTCCCCACCATGCAATGCAATGAACTAGTAGTCGAATGTGCCAAACACTACAACCCCATCAGTAAGGACATTGTTGCACTTGATGGAAGAGTGCTGGCGAATATCAGTGATGAGGCCATCAGAGAGGCCTTCAGGATCCCAGAGTATCACAACACAGTGTATATGACAAAGGACAAAGCTGATAGTCTGTATCAGGATCACCTGGAGGAATATGATGCCATAGTCAACCATTCCTGGCTAGACAAGCCAAGGAAGGGCGCCTCCAAACTTCAGAGGAAGAGCCTAGTACGAGCATACTTCAAGGAAGAAATTGGGGACATGATTGTCCTGCTCAATAGAATAATGGGAAACCCTCAGGGAGCTCCATTCGAACCATGGATGTACTATTTCATTAATGAAATAATCAATGGAGTAAAAATGATAGACTGGGCCAAGATGATCAGTGACAACCTAGACAGCCAACTGAGGAACCTAGAGATGAATAGGACTGTCTTCATGAGTTCTTACCTGTTTTATTCCTTGGCCAGGACCTACAGGTACAAAGGTCTCACTTGTAGAGGAGAAGTTGGGAACAAGGAGAACCAGTTTCCAGTGTATGATTGCTATCCCCAGCTCCACATGGAAGATAAATTTCATTTCAAAAGAGTGAATGATACTTTCCTTATGCACATTACTCGGACACTTCAAGGTGGGCTGCACCAGAGACTCTCAAGAGTCTATGGACTTCATCGGTTGGTTCGGGTATTGGCACATCCAATATCCAAAGTTCACTTACCTCCGAATTTAGGGATTCTCCGGGCCTCCATACAAGCTTCTGGCTTACCTTACCAACCGAGTGGTGTTGCTCGAGGTTGTGTGACAATTGGAGGAGTATATAGTGATTCAAAGGGATAAGCAAAAGAAGGCAGGAACGTCCTCACTTACAATTGGCAATGGGCTGGAAACATGTCTGTCATCACAAGCTGCTGCGACCGCTGACAAGGAGCTAGCCTAGTATCCCTTCTATCAATACAAAACAAGGAGGAATTTCGATCCATTCCATAGGATAAAGAAGGTCGAAGGAACAACGTTTGAGCACAGACTGGATCTAGAAGACTACTGGGCTAATGCAACCGATAGCTTTGAGATCAGGAAGAGATTCTAGTCAAGAATCCCTTTTGATATGAAGGGCTCGTACACTCAAGCAAAGGAGTGGATTTCAGACGCTTCGGTGCGTGCTGACACACTGGTAGAGAATTTAGTATCGACACATGAGTCAGCTTCTTTACTGATCAATCGCATCCAGGATCTAGCCACCAATTGGGAAGAGGTGGATGAAATTCAGAATGAAATACTCCCACATCTGAAGGTTATCCGAGGCATGTCAAAGAGAAGCTTAGTGGATGCAGGTATCATACAGACAGGAGACAGGTACAACTTCAACACATGGTATTACACCTTGGTTACCCGGATTGAGGTTCTGAAGAAATCCGAGACCAAGTGCAGAGGAAAGTGTTAGAGAGATTCTGGGCAAGGTATTCCGTGTGGCGTCAGAGATCTGGAAGAAGGAAAGCCTAAGGGAGAAGCACTTGCAGGCAGAGAACCTGAGAGCCAGGATTCAGGCAAGCTTCTTCAAGGATTCAGGGATGATTGACAAAGGCGATCTTTCAAAGATTGCAAACTTCCTCTCCATCGATGAGAACTTCCTTACCCAAGCAGTTGAGTGGGAAGGCATTCTTGCCACATGTACCGATGTTGTGGACATCATCGACTTCCAGATTGGCAGTTTGCCAAGTGTCACCATGGAGGAGGTCAAGCTCATTGTGTCCAGATACGTTGAATGTAATGTCCCTACTAGTTAGAGATCAAGTTCCTGCAAAACAGATTTGTTAGAATACCACAGACATATAAATATATAACTGATCTGAATTGCAATCTAACTTTAAAATACTTAATTAACATAATCATAATTTTTATCTAATAAAAAGGATACGAATGCCATACGAAAGTATGTCCTTAGGCGGCTGTGAAGCTTGCCTTCTTGGAACCCATCTTGATTCCAAGCCCTTCTTGAAATCCATCTTGATTCCAAGCCCTTCTTGGAACCCATCTTGGTTCCAAGCCATCCAGGAAATCGAAGGTTAATTCGAGTCCTGTCTTGGATGTAACGTCTTACATCCAAGCCATTCGAGGAAGACCCTTGTCAATTCCTCGCCTTGGATGATGCATCCCATCATTCAAGTCCTCAGAGGGGACCGGACAGATCTGTCTCTTCTTAGTTGAATTTAGTCAACCAAGCCATACATATGCATATAGATGTTCAGTATATATACTGCACTAGGGATTATCATAATCCCTCCCTTAGACTAAGAGAGTTTCCCCCCTATAGCCTCCATCATGTAATCACATTTATAATACATTTTTGCATTTTATTACTATTTTCCATTCCACAGTCCACATTTACATATTCCTGATTTACATGTATTTCCTAACATATATTATTATATTCATAAGAATGTTCATTATCCAATATTCACATTTATTTCTTAACATATATATTCCTACTATTCATTGATATGCATTAATCACTTATGGTCATATATATTCATTAACATCTAAGAACCTTACATTAACATATGTATTTAGATGTTCATTATTTATATTCATTAATATATATATTAAGCTATTCATTATTTTTATTCATTAATATATATATTAAAATATTTATTACTTATATTTATTTACATATATATTTTGTGACATCCCTTACCATACTAAACAATTAATCTTGTTCCGATTCATTTATATCATTTATGTATTTATTATTTACAAGTTATTACTAATCTCTAAAAGTATTGTATTAATAGTAGTTATGATATTAATATTTATTGTTATCAATATCCATATTTACAATATTTATATTATTCCTTATTCTGATTTGAATATATATATATATATATGTACAACTTACTATATATATATATATATATATATATAACTTATTGTATACATTATTAACATCCCACTGCCTAAAAACATTAGCTATTATAATTCTGATTGTAAGAGCAGACCAATCTGACATGTGTTAGATCTGGTCTCCCACAATAAGGAACTTAAATGACTGTCATACATATTGCAGTCTACATAAATATTATTATTAAATTCTGCATAATATCATTATCAAACTTCCTATATCCAGCATACGTATTAAGCACCCCCCCCCTTCAAAATGCCCCCCCTTCAAAATGGGATTCGATTCATATAATATATCTTGTAATCCAAATGGCTGTATCCCTTAAATGTGTAAGAGACATGTCTTTCCCTAACCGTGTCTCTCCACAATAGATCTCATCTCTTTAATATCCCCCCTTCAAAATGGGATTCGATTCATATAATATATCTTGTAATCCAAATGGCTGTATCCCTTAAATCTGTAAGAGACATGTCTTTCCCTAACCGTGTCTCTCCACAATAGATCTCATCTCTTTAATATACAAATGACTATTGTATTCCCTTAATCGGTGTCACCCCCTTTACTATTTGCAAATATGGATTTGTATATACCGCTCCTTCCTTTAATTATTATATTATAGTCGCTGTTAATATAATTATCATTCCAAGCTATTTATCGTCCCTTTGACTAATCATTGTTTGAATTGCTTAATACATTTTAAACATAGTCTCTTCCTCCTTTCATGTTATCGCTCCTTTCTTCATATTACCGTACGACGCCCATCACCCAATAGTCTCTATGTTAATTATTAATTATTAATAATAAACATCGGCGTTTCAACTCCTTTCATTCTTCATGCCTATAGCCGAGGGTTGTATTTAAATAATCTCGACTCATTTATATTATATTTTATTATTATTTATATCATTATTATTAAATGTATATATTTACTTTTTTTATTATTATTTTCCTCTTTGTATTTTAATTGTATTATTATTCGTTATAAATTATGTTGATAATATATAATATTTAAATCATGTCCATAAATAATATTTAATTAAAGAATTTTAAATAATCATTCATTGGTAATTATTATATTAATTAATAATAATAGTTTCTTCCGTTTGGATACCTCTCTTTCTCTCCGTATATATATATATATATATATATATAACGATCCAGGAGGGGACATGATAGTCTGCCCTTCTCGAAATTGCTTGTCCTCAAGCAATTGGCAACTTTCTAAAACTGAGTTATCTCCCAATATGAATCAAAACATGAAGCATACGCATGGATAATTTCAAACACGAAGCATGCATTGTCAGATTTTTCTTATTGACTAGAATAATTCAATGATTCATCTTTACCCAGCAGGATGGCAGGATCATTGCTCTGATACCACTGTAATTTCCCTACTAGTTAGAGATCAAGTTCCTGCAAAACAGATTTGTTAGAATACCACAGACATATAAATATATAACTGATCTGAATTGCAATCTAACTTTAAAATACTTAATTAACATAATCATAATTTTTATCTAATAAAAAGGATACGAATGCCATACGAAAGTATGTCCTTAAGCGGCCGTGAAGCTTGCCTTCTTGGAACCCATCTTGGTTCCAAGCCATCCAGGAAATCGAAGGTTAATTCGATTCCTGTCTTGGATGTAACGTCTTACATCCAAGCCATCCGAGGAAGACCCTTGTCAATTCCTCGCCTTGGATGATGCATCCCATCATCCAAGTCCTCAGAGGGGACCAGACAGATCCGTCTCTTCTTACTTGAATTTAGTCAACCAGGCCATACATATGCATATAGATGTTCAGTATATATACTGCCCTAGGGATTATCATAATCCCTCCCTTAGACTAAGGGAGTTTCCCCCCTATAGCCTCCATCATGTAATCACATTTATAATACATTTTTGCATTTTATTACTATTTTCCATTCCACAATCCACATTTACATATTCCTGATTTACATGTATTTCCTAACATATATTCATAAGAATGTTCGTTATCCAATATTCACATTTATTTCTTAACATATATATTCCTACTATTCATTGATATGCATTAATCACTTATGTTCATATATATTCATTAACATCTAAGAACCTTACATTAACATATGTATTTAGATGTTCATTATTTATATTCATTAATATATATATTAAGCTATTCATTATTTTTATTCATTAATATATATATTAAAATATTTATTACTTATATTTATTTACATATATATTCTGTGACATCCCTTACCATACTAAACAATTAATCTTGTTCTGATTCATTTATATATCATTTACGTATTTATTATTTACTAGTTATATGAATTATTACTAATCTCTAAAAGTACTGTATTAATAGTAGTTATGATATTAATATTTATTGTTATCAATATCCATATTTACAATATTTATATTATTCCTTATTCTGATTTGAAAATATATATATATATATATAACTTACTATATATATATATATAACTTATTATATACATTATTAACATCCCACTGCCTAAAAACATTAGCTATTATAATTCTGATTGTAAGAGCAGACCAACCTGACATGTGTCAGATCTGGTCTCCCACATTAAGGAACTTAAATGACTGTCATACATATTGCAGTCTACATAAATATTATTATTAAATTCTGCATAATATCATTATCAAACTTCCTATATCCAGCATACGTATTAAGCACCCCCCCCTTTCAAAATGCCCCCCTTCAAAATGGGATTCGATTCATATAATATATCTTGTAATCCAAATGGCTGTATCCCTTAAATGTGTAAGAGACATGTCTTTCCCTAACCGTGTCTCTCCACAATAGATCTCATCTCTTTAATATACAAATGACTATTGTATTCCCTTAATCGGTGTCACCCCCTTTACTATTTGCAAATATGGATTTGTATATACCGCTCCTTCCTTTAATTATTATATCATAGTCGCTGTTAATATAATTATCATTCCAAGCTATTTATCGTCCCTTTGACTAATCATTGTCTGAATTGCTTAATACATTTTAAACATAGTCTCTTCCTCCTTTCATGTTATCGCTCCTTTCTTCATATTACCGTACGACGCCCATCACCCAATAGTCTCTATGTTAATTATTAATTATTAATAATAAACATCGGCGTTTCAACTCCTTTCATTCTTCATGCCTATAGCCGAGGGTTGTATTTAAATAATCTCGACTCATTTATATTATATTTTATTATTAAATGTATATATTTACTTTTTTTATTATTATTTTCTTCTTTGTATTTTAATTGTATTATTATTCGTTATAAATTATGTTGATAATATATAATATTTAAATCATGTCCATAAATAATATTTAATTAAAGAATTTTAAATAATCATTCATTGGTAATTATTATATTAATTAATAATAATAGTTTCTTCCGTTTGGATACCTCTCTTTCTCTTTGTATATATATATATATATATATATATATAACGATCCAGGAGGGGACATGACATTGAATCTCTGAAAGAAGAAAATGGACACTCATCTCAGTGAAATTAGCAGCTGCACCATGTGTCACTCTTTCATTCATTTAAGCTGATAGTATTTTGGGAAACCCTAATTAGGCTTTAGAACTTTCAATCTTGGCCCTTGATCACTGTTTGATCTCGGCCATTCATTTATTTTGAAAAACTATATAAGGTTGCCTCCTCTCATTTGGAGAGTGTGAGGTTTTTGATGTATTGTTGCTTAAGGTCATTTCCAGATAATATATTGCATGTGCGCTGCTTTGTAATCCCTATTGTTTGAATGATTTGCATGGTTTCAATTTCCTCAACACTTAGTCAGAATTAATTTAGATTTGCTTTCATTGTTGTTAATTTGAATGAAGGATTTGATAAGTGTCAATTGATGGTGTATCTCCGCTCATACTTTTGGTAAATGGATGGTTTCCATCTTACCGTGCAAAGTTAGTCTGAGCCCGTCCTCTGTGCATCCCAACATCTCGATCATAAGCACAACCCATCGAAGATCGCATCGACTTTGTGTAGTTGTCCCTAGTGTGGCGAAGCAAGGTTTGGTTTCTCGAGAGCACCCGATTGATACCGTCTCCAGAATTCGTAGGATTAGATTAGCCTTCTCAAACCCTATCCCTTTTTCCCTTTTTTTTGAAAGTCAATCCCAAAAAATCCAAAAAAAAGAAGAGCCTAAAATTGCTATATCCATCTAAGTCCAGCGGTTCAAAACAGTTGTTAAACGTAAGTCCCCCTTGAGATTTTCAGCATACACTACCCAAGAAGCTATTCCACTAAAGTCGCTTGTTCGCACATATAGACCTTGGAATCAGTAGTGATTTTTCAGGAGAGGATAGAATACCTTCGGGTATCCTATTCTAATGTTTGGTAGATGATAAAACAGACACCAACATAAAATGGCGCTAGAAGGAGGGCTTGATCACTATCAAGTCATAAACAGCTGAACTCAAACTCATATTTACAAAAGTTGTCCACAACTTTTGTTTACCCTCCTCCCACGCGCAACATAAAATGGCGCTAGAAGGAGGGCTGAACAATTGACATCCAGATTTTATAGTAATTTTAAGGACCTTTTAATCCTCCTCCTGCACGCAACATACAAGAGCATTAGGAGGATTTTATCACTATCAAATCCTAAAGTTACTTATTTTTGGATAGTAGATATGAGGCAGCATGGTATTGCCGCATGAATTCCCATTCAATCTGCCTCTTGAGCAACCTGAACAAGGACTGAATCAGTCATACATTGCAGATCAGTTGCGAGCACTTGCTTGGAAATCAAAAGTAAATTATTGCTTGAGGGAGTAATTTTAAGGACCTTTTAATCCTCCTCCCGCACACAACATACAAGAGCATTAGGAGGATTTTATCACTATCAAATCCTAAAGTTACTTATTTTTGGATAGTAGATATGAGGCAGCATGGTATTGCCGCATGAATTCCCATTCAATCTGCCTCTTGAACAACTTGAACAAGGACTGAATCAGTCATACATTGTAGATCAGTTGTGAGCACTTGCCTGGAAATCAAAAGTAAATTATTGCTTGAGGGAGTAATTTTAAGGACCTTTTAATCCTCCTCCCGCATGCAACATACAAGAGCATTAGGAGGATTTTATCACTATCAAATCCTAAAGTTACTTATTTTTGGATAGTAGATATGAGGCAGCATGGTATTGCCGCATGAATTCCCATTCAATCTGCCTCTTGAACAACCTGAACAAGGACTGAATCAGTCATACATTGCAGATCAATTGCGAGCACTTGCTTGGAAATCAAAAGTAAATTATTCTCAGTTCAGACAAGTAAGTAACGTTATTGCCAAAGAAGAAGAAAAAGGTAGACAAATAGAGACTGTGATCAAGGAAAATCTAGAGAGACAAAGGATTTCTACCCTTCACAAGCAAGTTCTTAAAGAAATCCGACAATTTCCTTTCCAGTCCACTAACATGGTAAGAGATGGGTCTGCCCATCACTCCTCCTGAACCAGGAAGAGACCCCGAACCAGTGATACAACTAGATTTGGGCTTCAATGACGAACAAGAAAACATCATCATTGAGTTATATAGCTTGGCCTGGTCTGTGAAAAGAAATTATCCTGACTGGTGTCGAATGTGCTTCATCCTCGAAGAAGAAGAAGAGATTGCTAACTGCATCAACGCACAAAATCAGAGAGAACAAGAGGAAGTTAATCCAGCTCCTGAATTTGCTCCTGCACTACCTCAGCAAGAATAAACGCTACGCTAGATTGCATAAGTTCTTTCTCCTCGGATAAATTTCAGAGAATCCTCAAATCAGCACAAAATTCATCCAAATAATTCATGGAGTTGGAACGACCCACAAGATCTAGACAAAAGAGAAGTTTCACCAGAGAAAGGAGAGAGTCGAGCAGAAGAGGATAGGCCAGAGGTGGAAGGCATTACCAAATTATTCCAAAACCCTGCCTCTCAAATCCCAAACACTTCGCTTTCAGTGTCCTTTACACCAATTATCCAACAAGTTCAGCCAGTAGTTTCCCAAACGAACATCCCAATGGCATGGCGTCCAGCCAATGCATCCCCTATGGTCTTCACAGCCTAAAATGCGATGCCAAAAAGTCCTGAGCATTTCTGTTCTAGGTTTCATAGTTGTGACCTCAGTCACTCAGCTGATGAGCATATCAAGATTTTTGAAGATCTCCTACATAATATAGATATCCAGCATGAAGATGTGGCTTGTAGGTTGTTTCCTTACACCTTTGATGAAGAAGCCTCTCACTAGTATATTCACCTGCCAGCTGACTCCATCCATAATTGGCAAGAGATGAAAGATATCTTCTTAGAAAAATTCAGATCGCCAATCTCTCCATCTGAATTATATTGACAGTTTGTGGAAATAAGAAGACAAGAACATGAGCCTATCAGCACTTTCAATAATAGATTCCACAAGGCTTATACAAGGTTAAGAGATCCCTACAATTTGAATAATGCTACTGTATTGCATGTTTACTATGCAGCATTGGATCGCCTCACTTCCATGTTTGTAAAAACAAAAGGCACCCCCAACCAATTTAAAAGAAGCATATGCTTCAGCTATTTCAGTTAGCAATGATCTGGAAGTAGGTACTGCTATAGGACCTTTGAACTATCTAGGAAATCCCGTTGCACAAGGACAGATTCAAAATATCAACATAGCATTGTCTCAAAATACTCCGGTGATGAACCCAATTCCCATAGCCAGTAATCAGTTAGTTCTTCACCCTGGAAATCCTGTCTCGCAAGTACCTCCGCCGCAATTGGTATATCTCCAAAACGCGACAACTTCAAGTAGAACCTCGGAGGAGAAAGAAGAAATGAGGGAATTAATTAATCAAGTAAAGAAACTGTCGACAGAGGTAACCTATTTGAAAGGACAAAACAACCAAATGCAGAGAAATTATCAAGGGAATCATCAAGCACAAGGTTCTTCTGGATATATAAGAGATGGTCAAAATTTCCAAAGAGACAATCAAAACTACCAAGGGAATAATCAGAATTTCCGGAATAACAATCAGGTTCCTGATGCAGCTGTGAAGACTTTATTGAGAAAGCAAGGTGTTCGCCATTGTTCTTGATGCGGCTGTGAAGACTTTATTGATGCAAAATGAATTGGGTGAAAGAAGAGGCAAGTGGATCATCATGATCGAAGAATATGACATTGAAATACAATCGATGAAGATAGTCCGAGGGCAAGCATAGCACAGACAATTGCCACAACAGGGCCTGGACTAGTACAACAGACTTATGTTTTTGAAGTGGTATCTCCTTGAGAATGGTACGATGAAGTTGTTTTCTATTTACTGAACCACAGATGCCCTTCACATTTGAATCCTGTCCAGAAGAGGGCGTTAAAGGATGAAGAGCCAGAGATACATGTTACAAGGAGCTGTGCTATACAAGAAAAATCATGAAGGGATATACTTAAGATGTGTGGGGAAAGAAGATGCCAAACAAATTATGGAGCATTTTCATGGTAGATTTGAGACTAGTCACGAAGGTAGTTTGGCTACAACACATCAGATTGCCAGAGCAGGATATTATTGGCCCACATTGTTTAAAGATGCATATGGACATGTGAAAGCATGTCACACGTGTTAGGTGGCCACTATTCGAGAAAAGAATCCTGCTATGCCACTTTATCCGGTTATTGAAGTGAGGCCATTTGGTCAATGGGGATTGGATTTTATTGGAGCAATCAATCCTCCTTCTTCAGCTCAACAAAAGTACATCCTTATTGCTACAGACTACCGCACCAGGTGGTCCGAAGCCCAAGCTCTAAAACTGTGCAGCACTGATGTAGTGATCGAATTTCTCGGGGAGAACCTTATTACAAGATTTGGATGTCCACACGCTTTGGTGTGCGACAATGGCCCTGCGTTCTCATCATTAAAGTTTTCCAATTGGGCCTTTGAGTATGGGATCACATTGAAATTCTCTTCTAATTACTATCCCTAGGGAAATGGGCTGGCGGAATCAACAAATAAGAATCTGTTGAGTGCTATCAAGAAGCTGTTGGATAAGAATCCCAAGGATAGTCATACACAGCTGAGGTTTGCTCTTTGGGCAGACAGGACACGGATGAAGAACTCCTTGGAAACATCTCCCTATCATCTAGTCTACGGACAGGATCCAGTGTTCCCCATCTAGCTGAGAATCCCAACTTTGCAGTTCCTGCAAGAATATTTGGATGGTGAAGATGCGGTTCAGACATGTCTTTCACAGTTGCTACACCTTGAGGAGAAAAGGGATCAAGCATTAGACAACTTTGCGAAGAATCAGGGAGTGGTCAAATGGTGTTTTGACAAACAGGCCAAGGTCAAGTGTTTTAGGATTTCTGACTTGGTTTTGTACTGGGATAAGGCCCACGAAAGAGGAGGTGATCATGACAAGTTCGACAAGTTATGGATGGGTCCTTATCAAATTTTCGAAATCCTCAGAGATAAAGCGTTCAGATTAAAGGCCTTGACAGGGGACGATGTTCCCTTGCCTGTCAATGGGCAATTCCTTAAGCATTATTTCCAATCACAGGTCTCTCCATGAGGCCTGCTTTGTACTATATTAGATTAAGTTTTGTTTCCCCCCCCCTTGTGGGTTTTGGGTTTCTTCTTTTTTGTTGTGCTTCGTTTGCTTTGGGTTTTGCTTTGGTTTTGGTTTGCGGCTTTCGGTGCCGGTTTCCCTCGAGCTTGTCCGCTCATGTGGTTTTGCTTAGGTCTAGGGTTTTTGGGTGTTCGAAGTCTCTGTCTATTGGTGGGGTGGTGATGTTGTTTTGCCTATCTTTTCCACGGTACCCGGACCTTTGCTCTGAGCCATCCAGATCTTTTAGGAGAAGTTATGGTTGGTGAAAAATTTACATCTTGCTTCAGCGCCACTGGAATCTCCAAACCCATAGTAGGCTTCATTGCTTACAAGCCAAAGGAATCGACGGAAATAGAATGAAATACCAAAAGAGAAAGAAAGAAAGATGAAAAATGAAAGAATTATCAAAATATTGGTTTTGGGAATGTGTGGATAAGTCCACTGAGGCTATGGATGCCCGATCGACAGTGGAGCAATATTCGTGGAATTCCAGAGACAACCTCATCGGGGCTATGGACGCTTGATTGGCAGCGAGGCAATGTCTCAGATGCTTTTGAAGTATAGATACCATTAGCTTGCATTAACTGATTTTAAGAGTTTTGGGTGATCTCTTGGAACAAGGTTGATATCCATGCACTTGAATTTTACCCCGGATTCAAACACTGAAGTGTTTCTCAACACTCGAAGTGTATTTTTTCAACACTTCACCCATGGAGTCGCCAGATGTTGTGACCTAATCACATATCACCCCATCCCAGATAGGGACCCCCTAACTTTTAGGCCCTTTTGGTCGTTTGGTCTTGGTTTTTTGTGGGTTTTGGTGGCAGTCTCATCAATCTCTCCGCTTTGCAAGTGTTCAAGGGTCATTTGGAGTTAATTTGCTTTTCGTTTGAGCGAGTTTGGTGAAATCTAGGGCCTGTTTTGTCCTTTTTAGGGTTTCTGCCTTTTGTCCTAGATTTTAGGGGTTTCTGTTAGGGTTTTGGAAAAACTGAACATATGACTGGAATCAAGACCCTTCAAGGAACCTCCTAGTAAAATTTTTCTCGAAACAGAGCAACTTTCTATTTTTAGAAAGTTCCTATTTTTTAGGGATTTTACCGAGTCCCGGAATGTCGCCATTTTGCCAAAAATCAAACTTACTATTTTTAGTAAGTTTCTATTTATAGTAAGTCATCCCTGTATCGTATCTAGGGGTCTAACGCTGACACTTTGAAGGTTTCTATTTTTGGAAAATTTGCTCTGACAGGACCATTCGGGCAAGGTGACATAGATCAAGCATATGCGAATATTTCTAATTCTGGAAAGTCAGAAAGCAGACAGAGAAAGCCAGAAGATGGTTATATGCTGGAAGCCCACTCCTGAAATGGAAAGCTCGGGAAAATTCTCTAAGTCTGGAAAAATAAAGAAGGCATGGAGGATTCACAAATTCACTGAATCCTCCACCATCAAGTCAAAATTCCGCCCTAGGCCAGAGATAGATGCCAAAATGGAGGTCCCATGGAGGATTCACAAATTCATTGAATCCTCCACCAATGAAGAATGCCGCCTTGTTACCCATGAAGGCGCCAGAGTTGATGCATCATGGAATTCACTCCACAGTCTGTGAATCCTTCACCAAGGCAAAAATCCACCCTAGGAGTTGAAAGGGCGCTCAAGGAGAAGTGTCATGGAAAAGCACAAAGCAAAGAAATTCCACGCCCAAGTCCAGATAGCGCCCAAAGGGAGTAAAGGGCGCCAGATCGATGAAGGCATGGAAGAATGCAAAATCACGAAAATCCTTCCCCAAGTCAATTCAACGCCCAAGTTTGGCCCAGGGCGCCAAACAAAGGAGTCCATGGATAACGTGGAGAATGTGAAATTCCTTGCCTAGGTGGTTTTAGCGCCCATACTTCACCAAGGGCGCCAAAATGGCATGCTTAGGGTGAAATAGCGCCCAAGAGAGGGAAAGAGCGCCAAATTGGGAGATGCAAGAAATCCATGGAAGTGAAGAAATTCCCCACCAAGTGCAAAATGCCGCCTAGGAACATAGGAGGGTGCTAAAAGAGTCTTCTAATGGATAGTGCACTAGATGATGAATTCCTTTCCATAGGCAAATTTATGCCCTAACGAGGAGGAAGGCGCCAAAATGGTATGTTCATGGATAACGGACAAAATGATGAATTCCACCTTCAAGAAGGAATTGCGCCAAACAAGGATGTTCATGGAGAGTATGAAATGAATGAATATCATCCACCAAGTCAAAATTCCGCCCTACTCTCCAACTGGGCGCCAAAATCAAGCATCTATGGAAGATTCACGAAATTGATGGAATTCCCCTTCCAGTGAAAATCCACGCTCAAGCTTGAAAATTAAAAAAATTGTCTAAGGCATGAAAGTCAAAGGTCAAGGAGGAATAAAAAAAATCAAAATCCCCTCGGGCAAATTTTTGAATTTTCTATTTTTAGACACCGAATCTTGTCAGAATGTGGGAAATTTTATAGATTCAGAATCGTGGTGAAATTCTCTATCCATGAACCTAGCTCCTAAATTTTAGGGGAATCCCTAAAAAATAGGGGATGTTGAAAAGGGCATGAAAATTCCTTCAAAAGCAGAAGACAACAAGTTATAATGAAATCAAGCAAATCCTAAAAAAATCCTTCAATTTCCCTCCAAAGTTGGAAAGAACGGAAATTAATGAGGTGGCGAGGAGAATCTTCCAAGTATGACGCATGACTTAGTGCATTTAATGAAAGTTCTAAATTCAAACTCACTCGCATGGGAAGTTTCTTTTGCAGGAAAGTATGACGCATCATGAATGCAATTGCTAATTTAGTGCCTCCTAACTTAGCAAGACGTTTTGAAGAATTCTATATAAGCATGGAGAGGCATTTCATTTCTCACGTGGAGGATTCAAGAAAGAAGAGTTGGAGAAGTGAAGGGTGGTCATACTTAGTCTCTATTTTCATCATTTCCAAAGTGCTTCCCAGATGGCAGAATCAAGCAAGGCAGCTACCCTCTCCAGGTAGGCATTGATTAAGGCAGAAATGAAAGGTTTCCTTCCTCATTCCCGATTGAATTCAAGGTGGGAAGAAATCAGTGATACTAATTTAGGCACATTCAATTTGGCTGCATTCAAGATCAGAATGTTCGGGACAACAGGGCACAGTCCATCACCAACAGCTGTCAAAAGCGGAATTATTGCGGCAACTGGTTTTCCTCTCGCTATTCAGTGCCCAGACTTGGTCCTGGAATGTGCAACACATTATAATTTGGAACGGAAGACAATCTCAACGCCAGATGGCATGTTGCTGGCAACATTGACTCCGGAGTCAATTAGTGAGGCTTTCGGAATTCCTTCGCACTAGTCCATGACATACAGGACCAGCATCGGAGCTCAGGCAGTATATGAAGTAGGTCCTGCCAGATGTGCTGATTTGATTAATAAATAGTGGTTGCTGAAGGCTAGGGTGCATGCCTCCAAATGCCAAAGACTCACTATTTTCGAGTTCAAGCAGTAGTATGCTAACTTGATAAAGATGCTGAGCAGAGTAATGGGGTGTTCACATTCTGTGAACTTTGAGGCCTGGATGTTCTTCTACATAGGCGAGATCATGAATTCAAATGGGCTAATCAACCGGGCTAGATTGATCAGTCACTACTTGCATGAGCAGTTGAAAAACTTAAACGAAAAAAGGTCCCAGTCCTTTTTCATGAGCTCTTACCTGATCTATATGCTTGCGCGAAGGGGAGGATTTGATGGTCTGCCAGCAAGAGGAATTATGGGTTGCGGATCAGCTCAACTGAAAGTACATGAGTGTTATCCCCAACTGCATCTTCACAATGTTAATTCTTATAGGTTGGCGAATGACACCTCAACTATGTACTTGACACAACTTATGCAGAAGAAGTTGCACGTAAGGGTGTCGCCGCAAGAAAGTGCCTTGGTCCAGAAGTATGGAGCTGCGTTCTTGCAATTTCCTAAATTCACCTACATCAGGACGTAAGGATTCTCATTCCAACCATACAAATTGCCAAGATATCCATTAGACAAGCTCGTATTGCTGGAGCTCATGAGACAGTTAACTGCCTATGATCAATTGCAGAAGAAGAAGAAAAAGCAATCAATTGAATTCCCAGTTGTCTTGGGTGACTTCATGGAAATATGCCCAGGCTTGGAAGCCGCTGAAAGTGCAGCAGGGGATTGGCATTCTATCACCTGCCGTTTTATACATCCAGGGCCCAGTATGGTCCTTACCGCCAAATCAGAAAGGTTGCGGGCGTCAAATTCATACACAAGTTTCACTTAGAAGATTATTTGGCAGATGCCGAGGATGACCTTGAGGTTCGGAAGAGAATGCATTCCAGATTGCCCCTCGACACCATCAGGTTAAGTGAAATTTATCAGATGTCGGATCAGGTGAAGGAGGATTCAGATTTGGTACAACTTGAATTTGAGAAAGTGAAAGATCAGCCCATTCAGTTGCCAAATTGGTCAGAGCTCGAAATGGATGATTTGAGTGTCTTAGCTAGGCCAGTGCTGAAATTCACTAAGCACTGGATTGACAGGCAGATAAGGAAGTTGGCGGAAGGGAATGTTCATCTGACATATCAGCTAATGGGAAGTCTAGATTCCCACAGTGAGGCAACCGAGGCCTCTTCATAGGTTTAGGCAGGAGGGGAAGTTCGGATGGATAAAAGAAAAAATGCCCCAAAGAGACCAAGGACAACAAAGAAGAAGGATATCCAACAGGAAATCCCACAAGAGGTTCAACAGGTAGTCCAGCAGGAAGAACCTCCACAAAAGAAAGAAAGGACAAAGAGGGAGCATTCACCAGCAAGTTCCTCGAGTGTGCAGGAGGTAGAGATGTTTCCATATCCAACAGGTCGACTTCCAGAGAGCATTCCGACACCAGATATACTCAACATTAACGCTTCACAGGGACACCATCAACCAAGAAGTCAAAGGCAAGAAAGTCCCCCACATTGTGGAAGCTATCCTTGGTGAAATGGAGGAAGAGTCACAGGAACAGGAGCACGTAGAGGAGCATAGTCACTCCATCCCCGCTCCAGATTGGTTGGTGGCAAGGCTGAGAAGGGAAACTGATCCAGCTCTGGAGTTGGAAGAATTGTTGAAAAGGATGGATCAGCCAGCAGAAAGGAAGGTTACTCGAAAATTTTCCAAGGTTGTCAGGGAAGAATTTGGATCCCGGACCCTGCACATTGCTGAGCCTGCAGTAGATAAAGACAAAAACGAAATCAGGCAGGAGGATTATGTTATCAGACAAATTGATCTTGGCCATGCTTCCACAGGTCAAGTAATGGGAGACTTTGAAGAATCTTGCTTAGCCATGAGGGAAAAGATGCTGAAATCAAAGGCGAAATGTAAGCGGCTGAGGGAAGAAAATGGAGCCCTATGCGAGTACATCAGGAGTTTCAAAAGACCCCTCAGGAAGGCAGGTCCTTCATTCACTCCTCCTTCCTCCCTTCCTAAGGAAATTGTTGATGATGCGGAAGTTATCAGAGCGATGGCACAAAATTCTAGGGAATGGATAGAAGATGTTTACATTGAAGCGGGAAAATTCATTGAGGACCTAGCTCAGCTTCATTCAAAGTTCGTGGCCCTCCTGAGCAAATTAGAGACAACAGAAGGATTATGGGAGGATGTGCACATATACCAGGACTTGACCATTCCGCGGCTCAAGGCTCTGACAAAGATTCCAAGGCAAATTCTGATTGATGGTAAAGTAATTCACGAGAATGAAGCTTATGACTTTCCTCGATGGTTTTATGCCATTTGTTCAAGAAAGAACACCTTTGATAAATTCAGCGTAGAATCCTTTGCTCTGAAAGATTCCATCATAGGGGTGCAGGAGGAAATCATCAGTGCAATTGAGGCATTATTCATAAGGAAACTCAATGACGGTGGAATAACAGTAAACTCCCTAAAATCTCAATTGCACGAGTTCTTCTTCGTAGGTTCATTCCCTAAGGAACATTTTGCAAATGTTTCTTCATTTTCCGGTATAATGAAGAAGACGCAGGAAATCATGGAGTGGGAAAACATCTTTTCCAGAAGCGAGGAGGAAATTGCCTTGATGGAATTCGACATTGAAAATGTGCCAAGTGTCTCCATCGGAGAGCTAGAAGCCGTCGTCAACAAATTCATTGCATATGCCATAAATGAGCGGGATAATGGTCGTCCATTCTTGGACGAGAATCTTTTAGTTGAATAGTGGTGGCGTATTTCCAGTCAATGCATGTCGCTGTCGGATGAGGAATCTTCTTGCATGCAGCCTCCTCATTTATGGTTTTATGACAGATTCTCCGTGCATGTCACCATCACATGAAGAATGATGGACATTTATTCCTTGCATGGAGGTGTTTATTATATTTTGGGCATAATCAACATCATGGAGCACATTTAATGCAAAGCATCATCTTCAACACCAAAGCTGAAAAGCATCTGCAAGCTGATTTGAAAAACACTGAAAATACTGTCAAATCTGAAACATATCAACAAAGCACCATCCTCGCTGAACTTGACATCAATGACAAAAGCATTCTAACAATCTCCCCCTTTGGCATTGATGTTAAACTCCAACCTGCAACAAAGCAGAATCATCTGAAAGCACTGTTATCTGAAATATAGCAAAACACTGTCAAATCCGAAACATATCAACAAAGCATCATCTTTGACACCAAAGCTAAAAAGCATCTGCAAGCTGATATGAAAAACACTGAAAATACTGTCAAATCTGAAACATATCAACAAAGCAGCATCTTCGCTGAACTTGAGATCAATGACAAAGCACTCTAACACATATGAATGTCTTGACAAAAGTTCTTAGTTTTCTAAAGTTTGAACATCCACCATTAATGCTTGGACTATCTCATTGATGACGCATATATCAACCGCCAAATCATCCATAGGTGCCTTAATGTTCAGCTTCCCTAATGGAGAATTTGGCTGCAAACCCACCATCGCTTCTTGTGCCAAATCCTCCTTTAATGCTGGGTGAACTAAAAGATCCATTTTTCCGATTGCTTAATCATGCACCATCACCTTTGGTTTCTTTAAGACATCATCTATGTGCTGCTCAAACACACCTTAAGATTGACCTCTTAACCATTCGAACCCTAGATAACTTTGACTACCTTTTGAATCCCTGCATTGTTGTGGTTAAATTTTTTCTTGAACCCGTGATCTGATACCTCAACATCCATGAATGATTCACGAGAACATCCAACACTCACTGTTAACGCTAAACTATGGTAGAAACCTAAACAACCTTAAGAGAAAACTAGAACCAAACCCAACAAATAAACATCATTATAGGCATACATCGACATAACACCTAACATTTTCTTGAAAAACTTGTATGCATCATGCTAGGTCCTTATTTTCCAATTGCTTAGCCTTAAAAAGAGTTTATGATATTCAAGGCATGAAAAAAATTTCACCATATGGAGTTGCGAACTATGGTAGCTAGGAGCTTGTATCCCTCAACACATAATTGCCAGCTCTATGTGAAATCACGCTCTTATATCTCAGACGTCTACAAATGTTGCTATAGTCATAGGGGCATTACTTAGGATAGGATTTAATGTGACAAACAAAAAGTATAATTGTAATTCAAATGCTAGGAATTTAATTGGGAAAAATTTGAAATACTTCATGCTGCATGCCCTTTTTCATAATTTTATCGCTTTTAGTTGTCCTCCAAAAGTCATCCCAAACCCTTCTAACAAATGGTCTTTCATGCTTTTATGCTTGAGCATTTTAATTTTTTATTTCTTTTTTTCTCAATATTCATAAATTTTGCCCAGTCTACCCATTAGGACTCATGGAGTTTGTTGAGTTTGATCAAACTCATTGAGCTTGTTCAGTTTGACCAGACTCATTGGGTATTCAAGTCACAAGTCCTTGAGCCTTAGATTTGTCAGGTTGGCTTGAGACTTTTCGAGTTTGGGTGAGTCCCGATGAGTCTTTTAATTATGATCTCTAGCATTTAGAAAAACTATAGGTGAGGTTAACCAACTTGATTAACATAATACTTTAAGGGGCATAGTCATATTTTAGAAGATTGGTAAGGTCAGGCCAATACTTAGCTTGGTGACTTTCAATGTATGATATCTCTCTTTGTTTCACTCCTACGTTTGCCAATATATCTGCCACCCTATTTTGTTCTCCAAAATTATGATGACTTGAAATGATCCAAACATTTCTTTCCATTTTATGACTTGAAGAATTACCCTAATTTTCCAATTAAGGCTAAAGCCTCTTATGCCACATTAACCACAATTTGAGAATTGCCTTTGATCTTTACATTTTAATGCCACACAACGTATAGAGCTTGAATACTAGTAGGTGGTCTTCCTGTTTAGCTTCATTATTGGATTTTACCCTAAAAAGATTTGAGACCCCAAGGATGAAATTACCATGAACATCTCTATTAACAAAGACAACCCCTACATCTCTAGGCTTCCTTTTGATGCACCATCAAAGTTAACTTTTACTCCTATTGTTGGCACTATCCACTTTCATGCGTACTATTAATTTTTTTTGGTTGCAAACACTTGAATGGGAATCTAATAGGTTTTTTTATTGTGGTTTTATGCTTGGAAAAATTTAAAACTATTAACCTTAATAATATAAACCTTCAACCTTAACAATTTATTTTCATCTTCCTGCTACTGTTGGGCTTTGTTGTTGTATAAAATGGGAGGTTTTATGTATGGATATTTATAGTTTATGGCAGAGGCTTGTATTGATGTAATGTCCCCATCCTTCTGACAAGCAAACGACATTCAAACTCTAGCCTCATAATTCCCTGGGTTAGAGTTAATTAAATTAAGAAGGGAATAATTTATTACTGGCCAAAAAGCTATAGTAATGAATAATTATTATAATTGTTCATTAAGTCATTAAAAGGGGGCCATTTAAGACTTAACATTTAATGTCTAGGCAATAACATCATGGGGGCCATATAATAATTAATGCTATCAATGAAAATCAGGCCTAAGTCGAAGCTGGAGAATTGTCTAGAAGAGTTCGATAGCTTTTTTTGTGTTGATGAAGCCTATAATAAGGTGGATCGATGCAACAAGGAGGGCATTCATGACAAACTTTTTTATAATTTTGTCTCTGCAGATTGTGTTCTCTCGCTCAGGACGAAAACCTGAGGCGAACTTGTCAGCAAATTAATCTGGCGCTGCATGCAAATCTTCAGTTTGAGGGCGATACGGGTGAACTCAGCCTTCCTCTGCTATCTCGGCTTCAATCATCACTCCAGGTTTCATCTACAACGACCTCCCATAGTCTTGAGACGAAGCTGCTGGGTAGTGAAGGCGCAAAAGTTGAAGAAAATCGCAATAGATTAGATAAATAAAATTCTTCCATGCTGTGAGGTATCTGTCTGATCAACTTTTCCAGAATACGTGGCATGATCATATTTTCAAGGTTGATCAGAAATTGAGATGCCTGATTGAGAATGCTTTTTCATAGGGTATGTGAAGAATGTTTAATTTACTCAAAATCTGAAATAAAAGAGATCAGATTTCGATATCTATTCAAGAGTAATTGAATTGCTTGCAAAATATTGTTAAGGAAATAAATTAAGTCTTGATACTATAATTTTTGTGGCTATCTATTATTGCATGACAGACCATTTAATATTTGCTAGGTTAAAAGAAAATTAAGAATTTCCCTACTTTAAGCAATCAAACTTTAGACTCTTAGATCTCCAAGAGGATTAGATCATTACAGTGGTATTAGAGCCATCTTTCCTACCAGCCTGTGTGGGGAAATTATATGCATGTCAGTTTCCTGGTGAATTTGGTGGTTGCATGTCAGAATAAAGAAATTCTATGCACAGATATAACACCAGAAGTAGGTTCGGGCATCGGGAGGAATCTGAAATCAGACCAGCTGAAGGTGAAATGGGCGAGAGAAGAGAAGGATCACCACCCAGAAATTTAAACAACCAAATGGATCAGTTCTTAACAGCCTTTGCCCAACAACATCAGCAGATGATGCAACAATTCTAAGATCGAATGATCACTGCTATGGGTCAGCTTAGGATGGATCATTCTAGGTCCTGAAGATCGAGTAGTGTACCCAGCCGGGCCAATAGTAGTCATGAAAAACAGGACAGAGCAGGGTCTAATGCTATTAGAACAACAACTACGCAATCAGATAGACCCCTGCGTCCTTCCTTCTACAAAATGAAGAAGAGACGATTCCGGAGCAACCAGAGGTAGAAACTCATACAACAGATGATGTGATGGCTGCATATGCTGATTACATCATGCTTCCGAAACAGGTTAGAGCGTTAATGAACTTGAATCAGTTCATGGATCAGTGAAAGGACAAAGCTAGATACCGTATGAACAGGCAAGATGGAAGGACTAGAGGACAGGGTAGACTTGGTGTTCAATCGACATAATATAAGGATGCACTGAACAAAATCCCTTTACCTACTTTTGATGTCAGTGGACAAATGAGTGCCAGATCTTGGGTACACAAACTTGACACCTTCTTGTCTCTCAAACCGATGGAAGAAGATAAGACCATTCAATTTGCAACAATGGATTTGGAAGGAGTAGCGTATGACTAGTGGCATCATGGGCTAGTCTCTCAAGATCAGGCACTAATTCACTCTTATGAAGAATTTGTTAACAAATTGATTGCTTGGTTTGACAGAAAAGATGTGGAAGTCTATTAAAGGGAGCTGGCTTAGCTTAAGCAGACTGGCCATGTTGAGGCATACATCAATGAATTTAAGAAAATTGCAGTTATGGTTCCTGATATGAGAGAAAGGCATGTTACAATGCTATTTGTTGAGGGCCCGAGTGACAAATTGCATGGGTTGGTGAAGGCTCACAAGCCTAGCACATTACACAATGCCATAGGTCTAGCATTGGATTTGGAGACTACACCTCCCTTCCAACCACAGTTCTTTAGCGGTTCTCAGTCAAGGGAAAAGAATTTCAAACCACAAAAGAACTTCCCACCAAAATCAGATCAGGAGTCCAGGAATGAACTTCACAGGAAGAAGTTATGTTTTAACTGCAAAGAAACATGGGAGCCTGGCCATCATTGCCTTGGTAAAGGCAAGGTGCATCTGATTGAGGTGATTTCTAAGGATGAAGAACAAGAAGAACAGGATTGTAGCACGAATGAGGGTTCTAATCAGGGAGATCAGCCACAAATAGAATTGGAGGATTCAACAGCTAAGGAAACTCCACGTGTTGTTACTCTATCTGGAGTTCCACGTAGCAGACCTTTTAGGTTGAAGGGTGTTCTTAAGGGACAAAGAATGGTATGTTCGGTTGATAGTGGAGCCACGCATAACTTCATTGATGAGGGATTAGTAATGAGGCGTGGGCTTCAGGCTGAGTAGTTTCTTGGATTCGACGTCATAGTGGTTGACGGTTACCCGTTGACATGCACTAAGGTAATTCCTCAGCTCAACGTACAGTTTGGTGACTACACTTTAACAAGGGATTTCTATGTGATTAATCTCAGTATCATAGATGCTGTGTTGGGGTTGGAGTCACTTGACCGTTATGTTCAAGACTTCAAACAAATGCAATTGGAGTTCATGGTAAATGGGAAAAAGACAATACTTAAGGCAATGGCAAATGGTGGACCTAGGGTGGTGTCAGCTAGAAGGATGGAGGCCCTTATTAGACATGGTGATGTAGATTGGGCAGCATAGTGCTTTCTTTCTTCTAAACTAGCCTCCAGCGGAAAACCAGAGTACCATGTGGACTTACAGACAGTGTTAGATAAACATAGTGCAGTTTTTGGAGACATACCTCCTAGATGGCCACCAAACAGAGGATTTGAACATGTGATTGAGATGGAAGAGGGCTCAAAGCCCATGATCACCACACCTTATCGACACCTGCGACACTTTTAGGAGGAGATTGAGAAGACAATCAAAGAGCTTCTCAGTATGGGACATATCAGGCCCAGTTCGAGCCCATTTGCCTCATTGGTAGTGCTAGTTTGCTAGTTAAGAAGAAAGATGGAACGATGCGTATGTGTATAGATTACAGGGCATTAAATAAGAAGATCATAGAAAACAAGTAGCCCATACCCAGGATCGATGAGTTGATCGATGAACTACACGGGGCCGTGTACTTCTCCAAAATATATTTACGCTTTGGTTATCATTAGATATGTGTCAGAGAAGAGGACATTCACAAAACTGCCTTTCGTTGTCATTACGGGCATTTTGAGTTCATGGTCATGCTCTTTTGACTCACAAATGATCCGACAACATTTCAATCCTGTATGAATCATGTGTTTTGGGAGCAGTTGAGAAAATTTGTTTTGGTCTTCTTCGATGACATCCTGATTTACAGAAGAACTTGGAGTGACCATTTGCAACATTTGGACATGGGATTGGGTATTATGGAGGTACAGTTAGTTTATGCAAAAGCCTCTTAAGTGTGAATTTGGGTTGACAGAGATCTTGTATCTTGGACATATTATGGAGCTGATGGTGTGAAAGTGCATCAATAGAAGATTCAAGCAATCTTAGACTGGCCACCACCTAAAAACATATTTGAGTTGAGATCTTTCTTGGGGCTGTGTTCATATTACGAAAAGGTTTGTGCGTGGTTTCTCACAACCTCTCCACTGACAGACTTGACTAAGAAGGGTGTGTTCTCATGGTCAGAAAGTGCACAGATAGCTTTTGACAAGCTTAAGGATGCTATGAGTTCGTGTCCAGTGTTGGCATTACTGGACTTCTCGCAACCATTTGTTTTGGAGTGTGATGCATCGAGACAAGGAATTGGTGTAGTGCTAATGCAAAACCGACATCTGATCGCTTATGAGAGCAGAAAATTGATGGACAATGAGAGACTTTATTCCACATATGATAGGAGATGCTAGCAATCATGCATGCGCTAGCTAAGTTCAGGCAGTACTTGGTTGGGACTCGTTTCATAGTGCGTATAGATCATAACAGTCTCAAGTATTTCCCGGAGCAAAAAGATTTGAATGAGCGGCAACAAAAATGGGTAAGCAAGATTAAAGTTTACGATTTTGATGTGGAGTATGTAAAAGGAAAGAAAAATGTTGTTGCAGATGCTCTCCCTAGGAAACCCACTCTTTGTTCCCTCACTGAGATCTCAATTGACTGGAAGACACAGTTATTGGTTGCGTATTCAAAGGATTCTTTTTCTTGTGATCTTATTGATGGTAAGGTGCAGAATATTAGATATGCAGTGATGGATGACATTATCTATTTTAAAAACAAAATCTATCTTGTACCTAGTTCCAAATTGAAGAAGAAAATATTGGAGGCACTACATGATTCACCTGCGGCAGGGCATTCGGGTTTCTTCAAAACCTATCACTAGATTCGCGAGAGGTTTTACCTGGAAAGGTTTAAAGGATGATGTGCTCCAACATGTTAGAGAATGTCTGACTTTCCAGTATAACAAGTCAGAGCACACATTTCCTGCAGATCTTCTACAACCTTTGCCGATTCCTGAGCAGAAATGGGAAGGGATATCAATGGATTTTATCACAGGGCTATCGCTTGTGCAGGGGAAAGATTGTATCTTTGTGGTAGTTGATCGGCTTACTAAATATGCACACTTCCTTGTTGTTCCTACCGACTCCTCAGCATTGGAGATTGCGGAATTATTTTTCAGGGAAATCTTCAGATTGCACAGATTGCCCAAAACAATTGTAAGTGATAGAGATAGCAAGTTTATGAGTATGTTTTGGCAAGAGTTGTTCAGATTGGTAGGAACGGAATTGACACCCACCACCAGCTACCATCCTCAAATGGATGGGCAAACATAAATAGTTAACAAGTGGATTGAAGGCTATTTGCAAAACTATGTTTCAGGGCAGCAACGTGCTTGGGTGAGGTGGCTCTATCTTGGTGCGTATTTCTACAATACCACCTATCGCATGTCCATTGGCATGTCACCTTTCAAAGCTCTGTATGGAAATGAAGCTTTATCATTTATGGATTTAGCATTCAATGACAACAAGGTACCACGGGCTAAAGAGACTGTGCAGATCTACCAGGACATTCTCAAGGCGCTCAGAGAAAACATACAACATGCTTAGAAGCAACAAAAGATATATGCTGATAGGCATCGAGTTGAGCGGTCTTTTGAAGTGGGAGACTTAGTGTTCCTACGTTTGCAGCCATATAGACCAACCACATTGAAGATGAGTGGGGCAGAAAAGCTGAAACCTCGATTTTATGGGCCCTACAAGATTCTGAAGAGAATAGGAGAGGTTGCATATGAGCTGGAGTTACCTGAGGGCAGCAAAATACACAACGTGTTTCATGTCTCCTGTCTTATAAAGGTTTTGGGTTAGCATATAGTTGCTTCTCCTGAATTGCCACCTCTAGATGAAGAGGGCAAGTTGGTCTTGGTTCTAGAAGGCATTGCAGATTGGAGAGAGAGGAAGTTGAGAAACAAAATGGTGCGAAAATATTTGATTAAATGGAAGAATTTGCCACTTGAGGACGCAACTTGGGAAGGAGAACAGATATTGCAGCATCCTAGCTTGAAATTGCTGGAGGACCAGCAATTCCAGGAAGGGAGGATTGTAATGTCCCCGTCCTTTTGACAGGCAAACGACATTCAAACTCTAGCCTCATAATTCCCTGGGTTAGAGTTAATTAAATTAAGAAGGGAATAATTTATTATTGGCCAAAAAGCTATCTATAGTAATGAATAATTATTATTATTGTTCATTAAGTCATTAAAAGGGGGCCATCGAAGACTTAACATTTAATGTCTAGGCAATAACATCATGGGGGCCATATAATAGTTAATGCTATCAATGAAAATCAGGCCTAAGTCGAAGCTGAAGATTGTCTAGAAGAGTTCGATAGCTTTTTTTGTGTTGATGAAGCCTATAATAAGGTGGATCGATGCAACAAGGAGGGCATTGATGACAAACATTTTTTTTTTTTCTCTCTGCAGATTGTGTTCTCTCGCTCAGGACGAAAACCCTGTGCTTCCTAGCCTTGGACGAAAACCTGAGGCGAACTTGTCAGCGGAATTAACCTGGTGCTGCATGCAAATCTTCAGTTTGAGGGTGATAAGGGTGAACTCAGCCTTACTCTGCTATCTCGGGTTCAATCATCACTCCAGGTTTCATCTACAGCGACCTCCCATAGTCTTGAGACGAAGCTGCTGGGTAGTGAAGGCGCAGAAGTTAAGGAAAATTGCAATAGATCAGATAAATAAAATTCTTCCATACTGTGAGGTATCTGTCTGATCAACTTTTCCAGAATACGCGGCATGATCATATTTTCAAGGCATGATCTGAAATCGAGATGCCTGATTGAGAATGCTTTTTCATAGGGTATGTGAATAATGTTTAATTTACTCAGGATCAGAAATAAAAGAGATCAGATTTTGATATCTAGTCAAGAGTAATTGAATTGCTTGCAAAATATTGTTAAGGAAATAAATTCAGTCTTGATACTATAATTTCTGTGGCTATCTGTTATTGCATGCCAGACCATTTAATATTTGCTAGGTTAAAAGAAAATTAAGAATTTCCTTACTTTAAACAATCAAACTTTAGACTCTTAGATCATTACAATTGAGAAAAGCATAGACAGAGGTAGAGAATGAATTTGGTGGAGCCTCTTTAAGGGGGCTAGGAATGAATGTTAGTGGAGTGCAGGGCTAAGCCTGTGGCCATATGTTGCTGGAGGATTGTGCAGTTTGAGATTTTTAAGGCTAGGGCCCTTTGGGCAATTTGGAGGTAAGGGGCTATGACTTCTGATTGCTGGTTTGTCCTAAGTTGGATTTACAGGCGCTTTGAGGCTACCTTTCAATATATTTACGAGTCATTGACCCTAGGGAGTTGTAAGCTTAGAATAGATACAAGTTGTAAATTGTAATCATGAATGCTTTCAAGTTTTTTATATTTATGGGTTGGTTATGTAGTAAATGACTCATGATATAAAGTCCATTTTTCTAGCAACCAAAGATTTGGAAGATACACAAATTTACAGCCTGGCCATGTTTCACTATATTTACAGGTAATGGTCCCTAGGGGATCCTGGTCTTAAAGTAGACACAAGGTTTGATCATGAGTGTTTTAAGTATTCAATATTTATGGGTTAGTTATGTAGTATATGATTCACTATGTATTTTCCATCTTTCTAGTAATGAGAGAATCACAAGTGACAAATTTAATGTTTTGCAATTTATTTAAATTAATCATTGGAAACTAATTAATGAATTTTTGTTTGAGTCAGTTGAAAACCATTAAGTTTTATCACAATTAAGCCAGTGTTTCCTCAAGGGATCCTCAGTTACCAAGAATAAAAACTTCAACTTGACTGAATAATTGTTGCTTTTATTTCCCATTTTGGGCAACAAAGATTCGTAAAGCAAGATCAATAATGTTTTCAAGTCAGTTGGCTATTTGGATGGTCTCATCAGATGTGCCTTATTGGATGACTAACAAACTTCCAAGTAGTACAAATTAGCTTTCTTGATGAGATTGTCTTTTACATCAACAAGCAACAACATCCAACAAGGTCTATTTTTTTCCTGTTAATTATTTATCATTGTGATCATTTCTCATTGCAGAAAGATGGTAATGAAACAGTGGCAATTTTGAATAAATCCCCAGCTTGTAAGACAGTTAATTATTTTTAAGTTCCCAGCAATCCAAAATAAGTCCAGAAAAATAAAAATTAAGTTAACGAATTTGGAAGACATTTACTGGATTTTAAAAAGATAATATTGCTACTGTGGTATGATCTAAGGGAAGATGGTAAAGGAAGACTATCAAAGAATTTAGAATTTGAGCTTTACGAATACGTAAAACACAGAAGTATTTAATGATGTATTATTTCAAAGCTTCTTTTGCAAGTACTGGTGGAATTTTAATTTGAGAAATGTCAGAGCATAGGCTTCCCTAATCTTTTCTCTCAGTCCAGCAGGTCCTTTCCCTAGCTTCAGCTCATAGATTTTAGACATTTAAAGTGATCCATGTTAATGGATTTATGGTTTTAGATTGTTGGATTTTAATAAACCTTTGGCAGCAATTTTATAATTATTTTTAAATGGATGCATAGCCTTCTTTCAGCTCCGTGCCCTTGCTGTAGCTTAGATGGTGACACCATGGCCCTATCTCCCACTTTCATCTATTAGACTAAAATGACGTGAAGTGTATTTTAGCCTTGATCCATTGAAATCAATTCCTTGTTTACGTTATACACAAGGACTTCAATTTGGTTTGATTGGTATTTTTGTTGATTTGTCATAGTCCATGTAATTGAATTGTTTTTCTGACATGAGACAGGCAAAATTCCTACCATGAAGAAAGGTATTAATGCATATTTGGGCCTACATTATCAGTCTTTTTTAGAGCTCTCTTGTCTTAAAAAAAAAATGTTTCTGTGACAGGAATTGTGACCTTTTTTCCTAATATAGTCATTGCTCTTGTTGCACATATATAATTTAAATCTATGAGAAATTGGTGTTACTGATCACATCGTTTTATATTATCAGTATTACTTTTTTCGAATGCTTGTCTTCTATTATTATTGTAATGTTCCCTTTTTGGGCTTTTCACTATCTTTGCTATTTTGATGAGATAATTATGCTTATAATGATTATGGTCCCGATTGAAATTGTATAATGACTGTAGACAAGACTCCTCATATGAATATTAGATGTTCTTCTTGACTATAATTTAATCTGATGTAGATTCTAATATATCGTTCCAAAAGAAATCTGTTATGTGATCAGTAAGAGGTCTGATAATTATAGATGTGCGCAGAATTATCTTGTGATTGCTACATTTGCCACTTTGATTATCGATGCCTATATATCCCTTGACCTTCTGATAATGAGACAGATCACTGTGCCTAGACAGTTTCTTTATATCATGCGATTTGAATGTCTCCGAGTCTGGATTCTGATCCCTCATCTCTCTATTTGTTATGTCTCCTTGTAAGCATGCACCTTTGATGCTGTTTCTGAATAATGGCCTTAAGTTTATGTCATTTTATGTGAGATGCTTATGCCTTAGTCTGATCACTATGTCTGATTATAATCCTTTTGTTCATGCGAGAATCGTAGACACTGTCTCTGTTTATCAATCCCTTCATTTCATGCGTCTATGGTCTGCAAAAGGGTCAATTCACCACCTTTAATGCTCTTCTTAGCAATCTACTAAGAATCGAATAAAAATAACAAAATCTTCACACCCATCAAAACAATGAATTGAATCTCTTTTTATGTCCTTCATATAACCATTCATTAATAGTTGTGTCTCCTTAATAATGAAATTGCATTTACTTAACAAATCGTTGTTCCTTAATCATAATTGCACCACACAAAACACTTCGTTTTAACTAATAGCACTTAATAATGGATCACATAAGGAAATGAAATTACTTCCAATCTGACTAAGATCCTACTTCTTCAAATGCTGTATTATAATCTGTTCATATTGTCTATACTTGATCAACACTTGACTTGGAGGAATCGCTGTTTAATCAAATGGAACTGATCCTTATTGCTGTCTATTTTCATTGGTTGCTATTATTGAAGGGAGATCATTTGTCGTAAGGAAGATCGCTGTTCATATGAGGAGATCGCTGTCCATAGCATGCTGTTTGTTTAGTCACTGATTATCAATTGTTTGGGTGCCCTTAGAGAGTCTTAAACCTTTGCATGCATGATCAACTAATAAGTAATTTGTTGATTGACTAATGCCTTGCACAGAACCCTTGCATACTGTCATTGCTTCCTTCATTCTTCAGATAATCATTGCATTTATATCTTGTTTGGTATTGGAAGCTATCTTCGTTTGTAAAGATAATACAAGGAGCTTTCTCGAGTTATTCTTATAACTGTTTGGTCTCATAAACTTAGCGTTTTACTATTCTAACTAGTCTATTATTTTTTTAACTATTGACTATCATAAAAGTGCCCTAGGCCTGCCATGCCTGGACCATAAAATGTTTCTTTCGCTTGTTCAGTTTTGGATATTAGATGGGGATATTACAATTATGTACTTCAAAAATATATATTTCTTGGTTAACGTGTACAAATAGTGTTCATCAGCTTATCTCTTTCATCTTTCTGAAATTCATATCAATTGGGAACTTCTAAAGAGTCAAGAGGAAGAGCTTAAAAAAATAGCTTTTTTGCATGCCAATATTTATAGGCTATATTTTTATTGATCTGCTAATGATGTGCTGTACTGATACAAACTTTTGTCTTTTGACAGATTTAAGGTTAAATTGTTGTCTCTACATCTAGCATGAGTTGTGTTTTGAACATTGTCTTGTCCATATATGTTTTTGTTGTGTCATTGCAGTATTGATGCCGAAGGATTTCACATGAATTCATGAAATGGAAAGACAAAATTGAAAGGATAAAGAGGTAGCTCATAGTGGCCAAAGTGTGACTAAATCTGGTTTGATTCTTATCAAGTTTGGGGGTAAATCTGCTATGGGAAGGAACCTGAAAAATCTGCTTATGTTTGATATGAAATCCCTCATGTGGCTTCCTCTTCAAACAAGGGTGGTGGATCTTCTTGGAGATCAAGGCATGTAGCTGCATTATATGATGATAGGTTTTTGCTGATTTTTGCTGGAGTAGCAAAATCCAAGGCATTGAATGATCTTTTGTGTCTCAATTTTGAAACAATGGGATGGTCCAAAATTACAACTAGAGGATCAAGTCCTTCATCTAGGGTTGGTTGCATTGCAGTTCTATTTGGTAATAATTTGTGCCTTCGAGGAGGGAAGGGACGTGTTGTGCGTTGCACACGCTCCCTATCGCCGACAGGGTCCCCCTTCCCTTTTTTGAGCCTTTCGTCTTCGCCCTGTTGAGTTTCGCGCAGAGTGTCTCGCGTCCTTTTGAGCGAGCCCGCGACTGGTCCATGAAGTGATGATGTTGAAAGAAGAGAGCCAGTGATTCCATTAGGCTAGTCTAGCCCTCGGGCACGAATTCCAAGAGATTGTTCAAAATTGTGAAATCGCCTTGAATAGGCATAAGATGATAGAGGTTGGCGAAGCCCGCCAAGCAAAGAACAGCGTTTGAAGGTCGCATGACGACCCAAAATTGCCATTTTTCGCATAAGAGCGATGAGATAGATTGCATGAGGTCTATTTTTGCGGAGTTTACAAGATTTGAATGAAGGATGATTTTCGCCTACTGGTGGAGAAGGAGGAGCGAATTTCGTGGCAAAAGGCCAAGGTTGACAAACTTGCCCAAGTGCCCAAGCTTGCACTTCTCGAGGAGAAAAGTTAAAAATCGCCAAAATACCCAGGAAGGGCGAATTTCGGACTTTCAGGCCTAAGGTCCGAAATTTGTAAAAAACTGGCAAAATGGGCCAAAGGTCTGAAATTTGTAAAAAACTAGCAAAATGGGCCAAAGGTCCGAAATTCGGAAAAGTTGGCAAAATTGCCCAGAGGGCCGAATTTCGGACCCTGGGGCCAAAATTTCAGAAAAGTTTAAAAAATTGACAAAAACCTCTAGAGGTCCGAAAATGCTTTAAATTGACAAAAACCTCTAAAGGTCCGAATCTCACTTTAAATTCGCAAAATCGCCCAAAGGGCCGAATTTTGGACCCTAAGGGCAAAATGAAAAAAAATGATAAAGTTGCCAAAAGCGTTAAAAGGTTCGAAGTTTGTTTAGAATTGCCAAAACGTCCAAATCCTCTGAAAATGCAGACATCCGAAATTCACATTGCAGCGTAGTAAGTGCATTGGGCGACAAAACGTGAAAAACACGAAGTTCGCGATTTAGGCAAAGGGAGGCGTGAAGTTTAAAAGCCTGCAAAACCCCCCCATACCACGCGAAAATTTTCAAAAACCCTCATAGCTCCGAAAATCGCATTTTAGGGTAAAAGTGCAAAGTGTTTAAATTGGTAAAACGCCTAAGAGTGCCGAAAATCGCGATTTAGGGTGAATGCGAAAGATGGTTTAAAGTTTTAAATGGTCTTCAAACTCTCCGATTCACCGAAGTTTGCCATCCGCAGCCCCTCTTCAGAATCATGTTCAACTAAATCGCCCAAGGTAAAAGATCGCTTAGTCTAAAAAATGACAAACTCTTTTCAAACCACAGCCGCGAAAATTTGAATTAGAGAGATAACTGTTGAAATTCCAAAATTTGTAGAACTATCCATTCGTTTTTGCACAGCAAGTCAGGCAATTGCTCGCTGTCCATTTTCGTCAGGTAAGTACGCTTTGTCTCTCTTGATTGTCTAAAATATTTACAAATTGGATGCATGCCTGTGCAAAATTGATTAAAAAACTTAAATCTTCAAAATTCGCATCTTTTTTCTGATTATTAAAACGTCATGCAAAGCAATCAAAATTAGAATTTGCTCCTAAGGATCAGCTAGAAATTGCATTTTCAAACTTAGGAGAATTTTTCGAGCTTTGTCCCTTTTGAAAATTAATCCCGAAAATGCTTAAGTATAAATTCGCGATCAAAAGCTTCATGAATAAATGTTTTTCTCAATCAAGCTCTTAGCTAGCAATATCACTCTGTTTCCAATCTAAATTTTGAATTAATCCTTGAATGCTGGCGTATTCTCTATCTAACCCGCCTTACTTCTTTTATATCGCCTCGTAATCCGCATCCGACTGTGCAGGATAAATGCCTAAATCGGCGGTGGAATCATCAAAGACGCCCTCTACAGCCGAGACATCGCAAGCATCCAAATCAGATATCCCACGCAAAGTCGAAAGAATGAAGTACCAGTATCAAAGAGGGGGATTGAGGGAGTCAAAAGTTCAAAGCGTCTGGGACAATGTCGGTGATACTGACCTAGGCCATATCGATATCCAAGATTTCAGGAGCCGAGTCTTCTCCCCTAATGCCTACGGCAGGCCTAGGCAGAAAGTTAGTGGTAGAGGCTGCTCGACATTATCAACGAGGTTCCAGATTGGTGCTTCTTGAGAATATGACCCTCGCCAACTTCACTCCTGAGGCCATTGGCGACGCATTCGACATTCCCTTCCATAACAATCCCACGGCCACAACTATAGACGAAGCACAGGGGGCGTATGATATGAATCCGGCCAGATGCAGAACACTGATCAACGAAGAGTGGTACAAGGAGAGAAGGCCTCCAAGCGTCAGAATTGGGAAAAAGACCCCAAGAAGTGACTTTCACAATGAGCATGGGGATATGGTCACATTACTCAGCAGGGTTATGGGACTTCCTAAATCCAACTACTTTGAAGAGTGGATGTTTTATTTCACAGAGCAAGTCTTCGCTGGGAAGTCTAAGTTTGACTAGGCCTAGATTATAAGCGACAACATCCACACTCAGCTAATTGAACTCGAGAGCAAAAGGTACTTCACTATGACCTCTTATTTGGTCTATATGTTCGCCAAGAACCAGCCACTGCTAGGTTTAATAATGAAAGGAGAAATCGGGAATGGGCCTGGTCAGGTGAAGGTATATGATTGTTACCCACAGCTTCACTATCAGGATATAGCTCAGAGAGAAAAGAACAGCCCGGCTTACGCAGTTGGCCAGTATGAGCGCGTTAATGACGCCTTTACAATGCGCCTGGTCAGGCTAATGTAGGGAGGATTACACATAAGACTCTCAGAGCAAGCTACTATTCTAGTACAGAGATACGGGGCCTGGTTCATCCAGTTCCCAAGGTTCTCCTATATCCAGATAGCTGGCTTTGACGGTGCCCCTCTCCGACTTCCACGGTACCCAACCGACAAGATAGTTCTTATGGAGGTCACAAGGTAGTCACGTCCGGCCGACATCTTACTCAGAGACATCAAGCAGGCTGGATTCGCGTTCCCCATGATTATAGGCAACCAGGATGTCCATCTAAAGACCCCCACCCTAGCAGAGGAATCCTTTGCAGAGCTGGCTTCCTATGGCCTACAAGAGCATTTTCCAAGGAAATGCTTTGATCACGATAATCTGACAAAGAGAGCCTATGGCAGGCGGTACAGAGCAAAGGAATCAGTTGAAGATTATTGGAAAAACTGCTTTGATGACTATGAGGTCCAAAGGGGTGAATATTCTAGGCCGAGTGTGCAACAGATGCGTCTCTTTGAATACCGCTGGGTCCCAGATCAGCTCGCAGATTTAGGGAATTGTTTGCAGGTCCGGGAATTTGAGGCGGTAAGGCATCTTTTGCCAGGCGTTGATTGCTCGCAAGACCCGATCACTAATTTTGAGGCAGTCATGGCAGCCCCAACAAGATATACAGACCTATGGTTGCATCAGCAGATTGAAAGACTAATCCATGAAGGAGTCCAGTTCACCTACCACCTAATGGGTAGCCGTGATTCTCAGTCTTCCGAAGATGAGGGAACTTCCAGTGCACCCAGAGAAGAAATTGAGAAACCTGAAAAGAGAAAGAAGGCTAAGGCTTGCAGAGGGACTTAGACGTCCAAGAGAACAAGAAGGGAAAAGATTCCTATAAGAAGATCAGAGGTCACTTCATCGTCAAAGGACCCCAGTTCGTCCGACGATGTGGTAGAATTAGATTATATACCTGCTCCGCCTTCTCAAAGTGACATTGATGCGTTTGGAACTGATGATCCTCCCGCACCCGACATGCTAGATGCCGAGCTAAGAGCTATTGAATCAGCCGAGCCGGGTAACCAAATTGAGGAAGGATAAATTCCATCCATCCAGGCGATCGAAGTGCATGAACCCACCCAACAGAGCCGCCATGAACTGCTGCTCCATAATACAACCAAAGATGACTCTACTGTTGAAGGAGAGCAAAAGATAGAGGGGACCCACGAGCTCGAAAGGACTGAAGAGCAACCATCACACGAAGGCACCAGACAATTGTTCAGTGAAGTGGGAGAAAATTCAGTTGCAAGCAAGGAACTTGGCACCTCCTCCACCCCTCCAGTAATAGAACAGCTACAAATTTGTGGTGAGACGGCTGAAAATATCAAAGAACAGAGTGAAAATTTAACCATAGCATCAGCCCAGACTGTGCCTCAGGAATGGTTAATTGCCAGAGCCCAGCGCAAGGCCGCCACCAAACCCCCTATTGATTTGGAGGACATCTTCTCACGTGTAGATCTAGCTAAAGCCAAGGGGAAGAAAAAGCCAACCGCACTCTTCACATTGCCACCCCGCCTGTAGACAAGCCAGCAGATTAGATTACACTGGCAGATTATAGCATCACGACCGTCCCCATCGGACGAGCCACCAAGGAATAGGAAAAGGAGGAATTCAAGGATTCAGTACAGAACATGCTCAGGCAACTTGAAGAGATAACAGCTGAAAAGGACATGTATCGAGCTCGTGCCGAGCAGGCCGAGGGATACATCAATCAACTCCTGAGACCACTACACAATGCTTCCGAATCCCACATTCCCCCGACAACATTGGCACAGAGGACCACAACAGAATTTGAAGGAGTACGGGACACTGCAAGGGCCGTCAAGGAATGGATACAAGGCATCAAAGGGAGGGGAGAACGAATCCTCGAAGAAGTAAAAGAGATGGCCCACCATCGAGAGACCACCCTGGTCCGGCTATTAGAGGTAAAGAGGGAACCCCTTAGAATGCATGAAGTGGCTGCCACTACTCTTCCCCTCATGAGAGCTCTCTTCTGGACCCATGCACAGATTCCTACATTACCCACCATCCTAGATCCTTATAACATCAACACTCTTAAGGAATGGTACTGGACTATCACCATGAAGAATGACACAAGAGAAATCATTGATAAAGAACACGATGCGTGCGAGACAATTCTGAACACCATGCAAGAACTCGGCAAAATGATCCTCCGATCAATGGTCTCGGGATGGCAAAATGCCTTGTCCGATAAAGTGATACGGCCAGACTGGGAAGAAAGACTAGGGACGGATAGGATCACCTATTCCGTTAAGGACCTAAGTTTTGCTGGTCAATTCCAGTCAGACATGTGCTTGGAACGTAATCGTTCCAGTTGGAAGGATGGTTTGAAGCACGTGGACCAATATCTCGAGGGCATGCAATATAAAATTCGTCATCCTCCTATGCCTCCATTCAGTCTGCTATTCCAATTATGCATTAGGTTCCAGGAGTATGTTCGTGAGGAACGTGCAGTAGGTCGGAATCTTAGGTGGGAATATTTGCATAGTGAAGATGAGTTCTTGGAAAAGGAATCTACAAATGGAAAAGAGAAAGTGCTTTTTCCTTTTAAATCTTGAAAAGTGCACTTTTGGACCAAAAGGTCATGTTTGACTTCCAAGTCAACTAAAATGTAAAATTTTATGTATGCACCTTTTTGGGATTATTTCTGGATATGTTCTAATTACCTTTTTGGGTAGTTATTGCTCCCTTTGGGGTGGTTGTTGATATTTGCCTCCCATTTATGGGTATGGGCAGCCATGTTTTATGGATGAATCTGGGCCACTTGTTTAGATTAGATCTTGGCCATTCATCCATTTTGGAAGCCTATTTAAGGGACTGGTTTTCCCTCATTTTGTAAGAAGTTCTTGGATTGTTGTTGAAGCTCTGGCGAAATTTACAGGATTTAATGCCAAGTCAAGACTGTTTCCAAGTTTCCTTGTGAGTGCATGGTCTCCTTCTTCATTAATTTAGAAATTTTCAGTTATGTTTCTTTCCTTTACATAGCATTTTCAAATAAATATTCGATAGAATCCTCGCTGTTCACACCATTAGGGAATGGCTGATTGCCTTTCCTTCTGCATGGTTAATCTGAACCTTTCATATATTTAGTTCGGCTATTGAATGCTCACTGAATGAACGTAAAAGTTCTGATGTTGTATTTGATAGCATGAAAATCCTATTTTCCTTTGAAGATCGCACTAGATTGATGCAAGTATTGTGCTTAAATAGCTGGTGATGCTTAGTCTAGTCATTTGGAGGTGTCCGTTTGTTTACTGAATCTACTATTTTAGTTAAAATTTATATTTTATGTATCTCTCTCTCTCCCTACCCTTCCCTCCTTTTTCCCCCTTTTTTTACCGAGAAAATCTGCAGTCCTATTCAAAACAGTATCGACCCGACTAAAATCATTTGATAAGAAAGACCTTTAAAATTCCAGGGAACTCATCCATCAATTACCTATCATACCGTAAGTCCCCTTGTGTTTCCAGCATAAACACATCAAACCACTGAGTAATCCTGCAGTCAAGACCTGACAAACGAAACCTTGAGGTTGTCCCCTTTGATCAAACGTAGAAAATAGCACTAGGGATTTCCTTATTTCAAGAGAGGATAGGATACTCAGCAAGGTTATTCTATTCTGCATTGGCCGTATGGAGTTTGCAGCAATGCGATTTCAGACACATCAACAGGACGAAAGACACGGTACTCAGAAATGTTGGTTTTTGACATTCAAACAATGACATGGTCCAATGGTTTAACATCAGTGAACAACTCCATTTTTAGCATTCAAGGTTTAATTTAGAGGGGTAATGGGAAGGAATGAACATTTCTTGTGGCATTTGGCTCAAAAGGAATTGGCACACAGGGAAGATCCCTCATGAAGCAAATGAGTGTACTCCATGTGGGCTTGCACCTATGGTGGCAAGTGGGAAATATTCTCCTGGGGTATCAATTTTGCAAAGCATAACTTGACATCTGATACAGAGTGCCATAGCTCTAGCCAAAGATCTTTTCTGGAGGCTTCTGCTGGGATCCATACCTCTGACATTGCAAATATTTTATCACCGTGTAAGCTAGTTCAGGGAAGAGGACTTAAGTGCAGAATCAATAGCTCAAAAGACCTCTTGTGAAAGTAAATGAAACAAATTTTCAAGTCGTTTGTGAAGGAAAGCACAAGTCTACAGGGAAGTAGACATTTTGTAGAGATGGAAAATACTAGGCAGACAATTTTAATGCTATCTCTTCCTGAAGCTGACTCCTAAGTTCTTCATGAACTTGATAATTGTGAAATATTCAAACAAATGTGAGTGCTAGTAGATAAAGAGAGGAACAATTAGATTGGTAGGGAACGTGAAAATATGTGGATCCAAGTTTAAGAATTCAATGCTTGTCTGGAAGATGTGCACTGCTTCCTTTAGAGAAGGTATCCAGGAATAGGACCCGGTTAGCTCATGATTCATGAGATGGTAATTTTGAGTCAGAAATTGATGTCGACGCAAACAATGTAATATATCCAGAAAGAGGATGAGATCATTGTTGGATATCCATGGGCAGTATGAAATAATGCTAGTAACTGCATTGAAGAAGAATGCTGTAGCTAAAAATTGATAAAGAAGGATCTGAAAATAGTCTCTCTGCTATTTGAATCTCCAGCCAAAATCTGAGACAATAATATCAAAAGCCTTAAAGAAGATTTCAATTTAAAAATTCTGTGTTGTGATGTTACAGTCTCATTTCAAGTTTAATTGGTGGGTCTAGAGGTATGCACATGGGCAGAAAGATGCAGGAAAATGAATTTTCAAGTTAGCATGTTGGCATGACTTTAAATTAAAGAAAAACATAAATCACATATAGGCTCACCTGAAGAGAAATGTGTGGCTAAATATCAATTTAAATAAAAAACAAAATTTCAGGCCTTTGAATAGGTGTGTGTGTGGCAAAAAGCATGTTCCTGTTTAAAGGATGAGTCATTTTCAGGTTTGTTTCTTTTCTGTCAATTGTTCATTACTATCAATCCTTTTTCAATCCATGGAGATGTTAATCGAAGAGTGACAATTTTGAATAAAATTATAAAATCCATCTTGCAAGACAGGTATATTATTTCAAGTTCCCAGCAATTCAAAATAAGTCCAACAATATAAAAGTTAAGTTAATAAATTTGGACGTTATTTAGTGAACTTGAAATAGAAACATTGATACTGTCATAGGATCGGAGGGATGACGGTAAAGGAAGTCTATCAAAGAATTTAGTATTTGAACTTAACCAATACATAAAAATAGAAGTATTTAATAACCTTTTTTGTCAAAGCTTCCTTTGCAAGTGTTGGTGAAATTTCAATTTCAGAATGGGCATATGTCAGAGCATTTGCTTCTATATTTAAGAGAAATGAACTCTTCCCTTGCTTGTAATAGCTATCAAATTTCATCTACATAATGCCTATCTAGAATTTGTGATTCTTGTGCAAATGTTTTTCAATTGTCTTTCCTCGCTAATTTGTCTTATTTCTAAGTGAAATTACAATGTTATTTTTGCTTGTTAAACTTCTACTCTTATGAACTGCTAAGGTACACTAGTGAGGTTCATATAATTTTGGGGGGATTCAAATACTGCGATTCATCCCTACTTGTAAGTACTCTTTAGGCAGGCTTCAAATTCTTGATGGTTTTGAAGGTCATATATTCTGACTTTGTTTTACAGGTTTTTGCAATGAATATTCTCTTAAACGTTATTGCTACATTTCTTAATAATTAGGATACAAGGGGTCGTTCCTGGAAATTTCTTGATTTGAAATCAACTAGCATGGAGTATGTGTTATGTTGTTTTTCATGCATTTGGCTCAACTTCGAAGGGGATAAACAACTGTCATAAACTTGATACCACAATCTTGTGGCAGAGTAAATTTTTTGGGGATTCATAAACTTGGCTCTACTCTTGATACACTTGATACCACAATCTTGTGCCAGAGTAAACTTGGCTCTACCCTTATGAACTGCTAAGGTACGCTAGTGAGGTTCATAAATTTTTTTTGGGATTCAAATAGTGCGATTCATCCCTACTTGTAAGTACTGCTTAGGCAGGCTTCAAATTCTTGATGGTTTTGAAGGTCATATATTCTGACATTGTTATACAGGTTTTTGCAATGAATATTCTCTTAAATGTTATTGCTACATTTCTTATAATTAGGATACAAGGGTGTGTTCCTGGAAATTTCTTGATTTGAAATCAAATAGCATGGAGTATGTGTTATGTTGTTTTTCATGCATCAGGCTCAACTTCGAAGGGGGTAAACAACTGTCATAAGCTTGATACCACAATCTTGTGCCAGAGTAAATTTAATTTGGAAATATTTCTAGCTTATTTTTCTTAAAGTTGTTTCTCAGATTTTGCTGAATAATGCTTAAGTAGACTTCTTGTGATGTTTCCAAGTACTTGTTTTGTACTGCTGGGCCTATTTGCACTTTAACCATAAGGTACACAATGGGCGTGTTTCATGTTTGCATTGATTATCGGATATAATATTCAAATTACAAATTCTGACTTATATTAGTGTCATCAACAAGGTTTGCACCCTTTACTAAGCTATCAACTCAGCAACCTGTTGACACATGGGAACACCTCCAAGTTGTGGGTAACCTGTAAGGGAGGTGGACCTCCAGAGAAGGCTTGTTCTTAATGATGCCTCACCTAAAACTTGCTCTAAACTACTGACTTTTGCTAGAAAAGGGAAAGAAACTTTGAAAATGATTTCTAAATGCTTAAAAGATGAACCTACAGCTGTGACAGTGATGCACAAAACTTGTATTAGACATGTGCTACTTTGGAGCTCCCTGAGATCTATAAAAGGGTGCCCACTATTCATTGGAATGCATTCAAGAAGAAACGAGTTGCAATTTCTTTGTGAGTGGAGCAAGGTCTAAGTAAGGTAGAGTACTTAGGATTCTTGAACATTGTGGCTCGTATCATTAGGGTTAATGTAGCAGAGAACGAGTGCTCCATGGGGTAAATTAATTGTTGCAGTTATTTGGCCAGGCACTGTTGGCTTTTCCCGACCTGCACCATTGCTAGATCCGAGTTATTGTAATTGGTGTTGCGAATCAATGGATGATAAGCAGTTCCTTGCCCCTATCTTTGGTGTTCTTTACATTTCTCTTAGTCTTTACAATTGTTAATTTTGTTCATCATATTCTTGTGCTTAGTTTGTTGGAATTGCATTGCTTTGGTTTTCTGTGTTGTGCCTAACTTGTAGTTGTGATCTGAATTCTACTAAGACATAGACTATGCTGTATGCTCCCTAAGTCTCCTTGAGTTGGGTGAGCCGTAGTGGCAGTGCTAGAGTTGGCTGTGCACAGCGTGGCCCCCTCACAATGGATGTGTATGTTTTGATATGTAGGGCTTCTTATCTTTGTGGCTTATACAAAAGTACACATTAGGATTTATTGCAAGTTTTCTTTCCTTAACTAGTTTTGACACTACTTACCCAATATAATAGGCACTAGTCCAGGTGGTGAGAGATCAACAATACCTCAAGCTAATCTCATCTTACTTGGTATTATAGGAGTAGTTTATGTTCAATCATTCTCTTATAGTCCATTGACACAACTTGTGCCTCATTTTATATAGGCTAGAATTGGTAAAATGGTAGAGGGTCATGATAGTTTCTCTCTCTCTTGTATGTATGCACAATTACTAGGATTGCTGTAATCGTTTGGTGCATATGCAACAATGTGTCTATCTATTTATTGAAGGTTTTATAGGCCTGTTTGCAGCCAGTGTTGACATGAATTTGTTGGAAATCTAAGAGATCCATAGCACATTGGGTGGGTGGTTAAGAACTTGTCTCTATTATTCATTTCTTTTTAAAATTGTCCGGTTAAGAATACTATAGAGAGCCCCCCTCTTGGCCTATCAAAGTCTATAGAAAAAGGAAAGTTCACCCACTTTAATCAATTGGTCCTTAATTATCCACACTTTGTTGATGAGTCCTAGTCTTGTCCTCTTAATGACATGTTCTTGAGGATTGGTCTTGCCTCTAGAAATGTGGAGATACAACTTTGATAGCCAACAAACCTGTTTGATCCAATCAATTATGTTGCCACTCTTTTCTAGTATATGATTGAGGGAGTGGATGGCACACTATGTGTGAATAATGTTCCTTAACCAACAAACTGACTGCTAAGAGGATGTCAACAATGAATTGCATATCTATCACTTGTGTGTAACAATCTATAGTTTTAAATTTTGCCTTTTTAAGGGACACTACAATCACATTGATCAAGAGTTGATTTTTGACATCCTTCCATCCATTAGAAATGATGGGCACATATATATCTTTCCATGTATCCTTGATGGTTTGCAATGGATCTTCTATAAGTTTCACTTCATTTTCCATGTAGCTCCTTTTCACAACCTAGGCTTGTGTACCCTTTTGCAGCTTCATTAATTTTTCTCATCATTTCTTGCCAATATGGCGAGTGAACAACATTGGAAGCCAATCTATTCGCCTAGAAACATCTTGCGATGTGTTGATTGGAAATCTTGGTTCATTTTGAAACGCCATTTCTAATGGTTCATTTGGTTTCTTATTGAAGTGAGTATTTTTAGAAGTATTGTAGAAAAATGGGCGGCTTTCACTGGATTGTATGAGCCCGTATACTTCAAATCACATCAATTGCAAACCCAAACATATATTCCAACACTTGTAAGCTGCTATAGCATTTTAACAAGCTTCCAAAGCAAACAATTTGGGTCTGTTTCGAAGTGGGATTGGCCTATAGAGCTAGAGCTGGCTGATGTTGTTATCCCTATCTGCTATCTCAACAAATTTGGTATACAACACATTTCAAACAAATCAAAAGATTTTGTGTGTATATTATATATGTAGTTGAAGCATATAATCATAGAAGAATGAAAACAAAAGTGAAGAAAATAATTAAAAACAAAAAAGCCTGCCTCTTTCCTAATAAGCTTCCCATATGATCTCCTTGACAGCAAATTGGCTCTTTTACACAAGTAGGAATATAAAACATAGCACTTTGGACCTTCAATGAACAATGATCAGCTTTATTCATGTAATGGCAAAGCAAGAATGAATGGTTTTTGTATTTTGCATTCAGAATGAGGTAAAATGAGTTTTTTAAGTGTTTCAAATACTTTACAAGTCACTTTATGGGTTCGAAATTCCAATTTAGTCATTGTTGAAGTCAAGAAAACACTAAAATGTGAAAAAAAAACTTTCCTGTCTGCTGTGATGTTACATAAATTCACCCAGGGCAAATCTGCAGGTAGAAAACAAAACCTTGGATGAATGCCGAGGTGAATCAATTCAAGACCCGTATCTGATTCAAATCTTAACACAGGGTCTTCCAGGGCTGAATTGGCAATACCGGATCATTTTGCTTTGTTTTGAATACAATATCAGGATTTTGCTGTGCTCTATCCTCATTTACCTTTCATTTGCCTTTTATATCATTCATATTTTAGCTCCTGAGCTTTGACCTCATGAAACTGCATGGCCTAGCTTTGGATTAAATTGAACCTTCAACTTTTGTAGGTTTTATTTGCAAATTTAATGTTTGACAGTATATTCTAGAAAAGTTACGTAATACAAACATTTCTAGTCAAGTAGTGGACTTATTATCAGTGAGCAAAGTTGGTGCTTCCATTATGTGGCTCCAACATATTTAAGCAGTTTTCTAGAATATACTCAAATTAAATCAATCGTGATTATCCACCTATGCCAGGAGACTAGTAAAGTGAATGATGTGCTTGCTCTTCCTTGGGGCTGTCATAGGTGACTGGCATCTTGTCTAGTTTGGGACCTTAAAAAGTTGCCAATGCTATTTTTATTTTTTGTTTTAGTTTGAGGATTATATGTGCTTTCGAGTGTGGTGTTTGTTATTTTGTGTCGGCCTTGCCTTATTCTGTCACTTTTATCACTTTCATAAACCCCTTTTATGGTTGAATAATTTTTTTGTGGTTGCATAATATTTTTCTCTGAGGGTTTTTACAACTTTCTTCCTTGCAACTTGTTTATGCCTTTGTTTAGTCCTAAGTGTATAGTTGGTGAATAATCAGATAACACAGTATCTCCTGCACGTACCAAGTATTCATGGAGCAGAACGATTGTACATCATAACATAAATGACAAATGATAATAATTAGACCAGAAAGTTTAAAAAATTTAGGAGTTTAAAAAATTTAAAAAATTTAAAAAATTTTGGAGTTTAAAAAATTTAGGAGTTTAAAAAATTTAAAAAATTTAGGAGTTTAAAAAATTTATGAGTTTAAAAAATTTTAGGAGTTTAAAAAATTTTAAAAAATTTAGGAGTTTAAAAAATTTAGGAGTTTAAAAAATTTAAAAAATTTAAAAAATTTAGGAGTTTAAAAAATTTAAACTGTCACTTGCAGCTCCAATGAATGTTACAACAGAAAAGAAAGAAAGATAGATAGAGAGAACCCACGAAATGAGAAAAACAGAATTTTCATTCATACAAAAAACTTATTCCAAAACATGTTTTAGGGCAATACCCCTCATTAGTTGGATTTACAATGTATGATGCCGTGGGTAAGCATAGAATAAATACTAAGAGACTCAAGCGGCAGAAAGAAACATGCCGAAAAGATGAGTCAGAAGGAACTCATGTGGCGAAAAGAAACATGCCAAAACGATGAGTCCGAAAAAAGAAAGGAAAGAACAGAAAAAGCAGGTTTCCAGAAACGAAAAAGCAAGTTTCTGGAAAACGAAAAACTTTTCTTCTCAGAAGTTAATTATAGAAAGAGCAGACTCTACGAGTCAACTCCTTTCTATAATTGACCCACAGGGTCCCTACCGGCACTTCCCGGGAGGTCACCCTTCCCGGTACTACTTTGGCCAGAGCGCGCTTAACCTGGAGGTTGCACACGTATCGAGGCCAACTAAGCAGCTAAGGATTTTGAGAAGGATTACAAAATAGGAAATACAAGAAGTACAAGAATTATCAGAAGTACAAGAATTATCCTTTGGAAAGGAATCTGCTCCTGAGCATAAAATATCCTAGTTTCTTAGGATTGCGCCAACAGACTCTCGGAGGGGAAATGTATTGCAGTGTAGGGACTTCTTGGCAGAGCCGATGAAGTGTAGGGTTTAGGGTGGCCCCGAGATTTAAAGCTTTAGTGGCAGAGCAATAGTCCAGCTTAAGAATCAGGGGAGCCCCTCTCCTCTTGAAGGGCTGAAGCTGAAGCTTGTTGAGGAGCACTGTCTTGTCTGTCCGGGAGACCTTGTTGAAGCAGTTGAGCCGGAAATTCTTTGGGTAACCGCGAGCCCGAAGTCTGAGATAAAACATTTTCTTCAGCTGAATAAAACCGAAGGGATTGGATTCCCGAAGTAGATATCTGCTCAGTTCGCTGATAATGAAAGACTTCTTTTGGTGCTGAGGGTGCCAGGATCCAAAAGGGATGTACTGGTAGGCGTTCAGAGGCTTCTGGAAACAACAAGTGTCTAAAATACCAGAAGCAGAGAAGCGTTCTCCCTTGAAAAAAGTAATATCCAGGATGTTCACCGAAGAAGAAGAAACACAAGTAGTGATCTTAATTTCGGGATAGAAGCTCTGGCAGTGCTGAAAAAAGAGAGATAGAGTCTCTTCTGAACCGATCCAGACACCAACTGCATCATCAATATACCGCTTGAAAAACAGGAGCTCAGAACAATCAAAACGGGCAAACAGACGGTTTTCTAGATGGCAGAGGAAGAGGCAAGCATAGACAACTGCGAAGTTGCTTCCCATGGCAGTTCTTCTGACTTGCTTGTAAGTAATGCCATCAAAATCCAGGTAGTGAAAAGTGAGCACAAGAGTAGCCAATCTGACAATCAGATCAATAAGCCGAGAATCTGAAGATTTCTCTCTAAAGTAATCTGAGACCATCTTTTTCAGAGCTGCAATACCCGCAGGAATAGGGATGCTAGGGTAAAGAGATTCCACATCGAAGGTGAAAAGGATGCAGTTGGCAGGGAGATGGAGAGAACCAAGATCTCGCAGGAGTGCACGAGAGTCAGATAGGTGGGACTTCTGTTCAAGCAGGATGGGAAACAACAGATGGTGTAAAAGCTGAGAAGCAGGCTCTAAGATATATCCTGAGTAATTGCAGATAGGTCGACCAACCAAAGCGGGTTTGTGAATCTTCGGGAGAAGATAGAAAGCACAGGGACGCGCAGAGGAAGGTGGAAATTTAGTGAGAAAAGCAGATACAGGATCAAGAAAGAACTTGAAGTCCTTAGTGATTACAGAGAGTCGTTTCCAGATAATGTGCCAAGGAACAGAGTCAACATGCTCATAAACCAGAGAGTCAGAAAGTTGTCTAAGGCCTTCTGAGCGGTACCAAGAAGAATCTAGGATGACAAGCCCAAGATTCTTATCAGCAGGCTTGATGATAATAGACTTATCCCATTTCAGAGTTTTGAGACTCTTGAGGAGTCTAGAAGGCAGCATGGGCCGAGCAGAAAATGAAACGGAAGCCAACTGTTTTTGGAGGATTGCTTCGCCTTGTTGTAGAATGTTTTCCAGCGGATAGCACCGATCAGGTGGATTCCAGAAGGGGTTGCGCTTTTTGAACTTTGGTGGGAATGAGGCTCTGACAAAAGGGGAAGTAGGAGCAAGAGCAGCCGAGTCCGGACCAAAGAAAGCGCGAAGACGAAACAAACGGGCAAAAGATCTAAATTCTTGAGCAATAAGAGAAGGAGACATAGGGGGAGGCCTGGGAATGTACTTGATGCCGAGACCCAGTAGCTTTCGTTCTTCGTAAGAGAGGTGCCGGGAGGAGAAGTTGTGGATGGCAATATTCGAGATACGGTTGTTCACATCTGCAGCAGTCTTTCTGTAGAAGAAAAATAAAGCCATGTAGGCCTGGTCAACAACAGGCCCCCAGTAGTTTAGGCGGTGTCTTGACCTAAGCCTTGGCCCCGATCTTGACCCCGAAGATTGTTTGTCCTGCGAAAGTTGTTCTGACGAAAAGGAGGAGGACAACCCAGAATAGAAGTGTTATGGGGAATATCTGCAATGTTTTTGCCTCTCAATAATGATTCTGGATGTTCTGCAAATTGTGCATTCATTTTTTGTCTTTTGTGGGGTTTTGATTTTGCTTTTGAGGGCAACGGACCAGAGACAGTCGACGTGGAGTTCTTCCCGACTGCCAGAACCCCGTTTTTTGAAAAGACACCATCGGTGGAGGCAGGAGAATGTTTCTGAGCGGAATTCTTTTGAGCAGAACCTTTCTGTGTAGAACCTTTCTGTGGAGGACCTTTCTCTGCAGAACCTTTCTGTGCAGAACCTTTCTGTGCAGAACAAGAAGTTTTCATTGATTTCCTCTTTTGAGGCTTTCCATTGTTAAGAAGAGAATCTTCCGGAGATGCTTCAATGGCTGAAGCCGACGAACTCCCTCTCTTCTTAACAATGGAAAGCCTCAAAAGAGGATATCAATGAAAACTTCTTGTTTTGCACAGAAAGGTCCTCCACAGAAAGGTTCTACACAGAAAGGTTCTGCTCAAAAGAATTCCGCTCAGAAACATTCTCCTGCCTCCACCGATGGTGTCTTTTCAAAAAACGGGGGTTCCGACAGTCAGGAAGAACTTCACGTCGACTGCCTCTGGTCCGTTGCCCTCAAAAGCAAAATCAAACCCCCATAGAAGACAAAAGATGAATGCGCAATTTGCAGAACATCCAGAATCATTATTGAGAGGCAAAAACATTGCAGATCTTCCCCAGAACACTTCTATTCTGGGTCGTCCTCCTCCTTTTCGTCAGAACAACTTTCGCAGGACAAACAATCTTCGGGGTCAAGATCGAGGCCAAGGCTTAGGTCAAGACACCGCCTAAACTACTGGGGGCCTGCTGTTGACCAGGCCTACATGGCTTTATTTTTCTTCTACAGAAAGACTGCTGCAGATGTGGACAACCGTATCTCAAATATTGCCATCCACAACTTCTCCTCCCGGTGCCTCTCTTACGAAGAACAAAAGCTACTGGGTCTCGGCATCAAGTACATTCCCAGGCCTCCCCCTATGTCTCCTTCTCTTATTGCTCAAGAATTCAGATCTTTTGCCCGTTTGTTTCGTCTTCGCGCTTTCTTTGGTTCGGACTCGGCTGCTCCTGCTCCTGCTTCCCCTTTTGTCAGAGCCTCGTTCCCACCAAAGTTCAAAAAGCGCAACCCCTTCTGGAATCCACCTGATCGGTGCTATCTGCTGGAAGACATTCTACAACAAGGCGAAGCAATCCTCCAAAAACAGTTGGCTTCCGTTTCATTTTCTGCTCGGCCCATGCTGCCTTCCAGACTCCTCAAGAGTCTCAAAACTCTGAAATGAGATAAGTCTATTATCATCAAGCCTGCTGATAAGAATCTTAGGCTTGTCATCCTGGATTCTTCTTGGTACCGCTCAGAAGGCCTTAGACAACTTTCTGACTCTCTGGTTTATGAGCATGTTGACTCTGTTCCTTGGCACATTATGTGGAAACGACTCTATGTAATCATTAAGGACTTCAAGTTCTTTCTTGATCCTGTATCTGCTTTTCTCACTAAATTTCCACCTTCCTCTGCGCGTCTCTGTGCTTTCTATCTTCTCCCGAAGATTCACAAACCCGCTTTGGTTGGTCGACCTATCTGCAGTTACTCAGGATATATCTTAGAGCCTGCTTCTCAGCTTTTACACCATCTGTTGTTTCCCATCCTGCTTGAACAGAAGTCCCACCTATCTAACTCTCGTGCACTCCTGCGAGATCTTGGTTCTCTCCATCTCCCTGCCAACTGCATCCTTTTCACCTTCGATGTGGAATCTCTTTACCCTAGCATCCCTATTCCTGCAGGTATTGCAGCTCTGAAAGAGATGGTCTCAGATTACTTTAGAGAGAAATCTTCAGGTTCTCGGCTTATTGATCTGATTGTCAGATTGGCTACTCTTGTGCTCACTTTTCACTACTTGGATTTTGATGGCATTACTTACAAGCAAGTCAGAGGAACTGCCATGGGAAGCAACTTCGCAGTTGTCTATGCTTGCCTCTTCCTCTGCCATCTGGAAAACCGTCTGTTTGCCCGTTTTGATTGTTCTGAGCTCCTGTTTTTCAAGCGGTATATTGATGATGCAGTTGGTGTCTGGATCGGTTCAGAAGAGACTCTATCTCTCTTTTTTCAGCACTACCAGAGCTTCTATCCCGAAATTAAGATCACTACTTGTGTTTCTTCTTCTTCGGTGAACATCCTGGAATTACATTTTTCAAGGGAGAACGCTTCTCTGCTTCTGGTATTTTAGACACTTGTTGTTTCCAGAAGCCTCTGAACGCCTACCAGTACATCCCTTTTGGATCCTGGCACCCTCAGCACCAAAAGAAGTCTTTCATTATCAGCGAACTGCGCAGATATCTACTTCAGGAATCCAGTCCCTTCGGTTTTATTTAGCTGAAGAAAATGTTTTATCTCAGACTTCGGGCTCGCAGTTACCCAAAGAATTTCCTGCTCAACTGCTTCAACAAGGTCTCTCGGACAGACAAGACAGTGCTCCTCAACAAGCTTCAGCTTCAGCCCTTCAAGAGGAGAGGGCCCCCCTTGATTCTTAAACTGGACTATTGCTCTGCCACTAAAGCTTTAAATCTCGGGGCCACCCTAAACCCTACACTTCATCGGCTCTGCCAAGAAGTCCCTGCACTGCAACACATTTCCCCTCTGAGAGTCTATTGGCGCAATCCTAGGAAACTAGGATCTTTTCTGCTCAGGAGCAGATTCCTTTCCAGAGGATAATTCTTGTACTTTTGATAATTCTTGTACTTCTTGTATTTCCTATTTTGTAATCCTTCTCAAAATCCTTAGTTGCTTAGTTGGCCTCGATACGTGTGCAACCTCTGGGTTAAGCGCGCTCCGGCCAGAGTAGTGCCGGGAAGGGTGACCTTCCGGGAAGTGCCGGTAGGGACCCCGTGGGTCAATTATAGAAAGGAGCTGACTCGTAGAGTCTGCTCTTTCTATAATTAACTTCTGAGAAGGAAAGTTTTTCGTTTTCCAGAAACTTGCTTTTTTGTTTCTGGAAATCTGTTTTTTTTGTTCTTTCCTTTCTTTTTTTGGACTCATCGTTTTGGCATGTTTCTTTTCGCCACATGAGTTCCTTCTGACTCATCTTTTCGGCATGTTTCTTTCTGCCGCTTGAGTCTCTTAGTATTTATTCTATGCTTACCCACGACATCATACATTGTAAATCCAACTGATGAGGGGTATTGCCCCGAAACATGTTTTGGAATAAGTTTTTTGTATGAATGAAAATTCTGTTTTTCTCATTTCGTGGGTTCTCTCTATCTATCTTTCTTTCTTTTCTGTTGTATCATTCATTGGAGCTGCAAGTGACAGTTTAAATTTTTTAAACTCTTAAATTTTTTAAATTTTTTAAACTCCTAAATTTTTTAATCTCCCCTGCTGAGGTTCCTACCAAACAATATAAAGACCTGACGGTTGGTCAAGTTGCCAACCGTCACCAACTCCCAACTACCCGTTTATGTGTCTTTTGTACACATACAAACACAAAATAAAATACCTAAAGGTACCTTATCCTCTCTTGAAGAAAGTTTCCTGACTGCTGAAGATTTCGCCGAAGGATCAATCAAGGCAACTCCAAGGTTCTTGTATGTAGGTTCTCTACGTGTAGATAAGCTTCTCGTGGTATGATGTGATTTTGCTGGAATCACAAGGGGACTTACGTTTGATTGCCTGAACGTCTGATTTGCTTTGGATATTGCTAGAACGTGAGATTTTATTGGCCGTTGATTTTGAAAAAAAAAAGGAAAAAGGAGAAAGGTTGAAACGGGATCTATTTCTAATACTAAGAATGTAAGAGCAATGAATGACCTTTGATGAAATTCTAACTAAGTCTTGCTTTGACATCCCAGGACCATCTCCACAAGGTTAGTGCGATCTTCTGAGGAAAGCTTTATGATGTTCAGATCACCGCCACAGGCAAAGACACCATCAGGCTGACGCATATCAATGAAGAAGCGACAATTGAAGTTAAGCTTAAGCTGAATGATTCCAGTTGACTACACGAGGCAAGTCTGCAATCAACAAACTGCTAGTAGTATGGATATACATATTTCACCATCGATCATACACATTTCTTGCTTTCATCTAATAACATGAAATGAAATTTGAGAAGTATAGAGACCATGCAAATTGTTGAATCGACCCATAGAATTCACCATTTCTTCAATGAAGTTTACAAGTCCTTTACAACAACATCTTGGCAACAATCTTTGCCTTCTCTTTCTATTCTACTCTAACTATTTCTTACTCTGACTATTCACTACTAGCTATTCTAACCTCTATGAACTAACTATTAACTATTAACTCACTATTATTCACCAACTATTAACCTTTACAAATGAGGAGCCAAGGGTTTATATAGGGAAACCCTTTACAAATAGACGGCTTTGATTGATTTAGAATCAATGGGTAGGATTACAAGATAGAAACCCTAATTAGGGTTTGTTACAACAAACTTCCTTAGCCAATTAGAAAATTACATTCCAAGGGTGAGGACCAATAGGAAGCAGGGGTAGGTGCCTCGAAGTTTGTGCCGCTTCCGGTGAATTAGGTACATTGAATCTGGACATGCTGAGGTGGACCAATCCGACTGGAGGAGTGATGACTGGGATGCCACCTTGTCTGACACTTGTAACTTGGTTGATGTTCAATTTGATGATGTTGAGAAGATAACTTTAATTAACTCTTCTGAAACTATCTGCTTCTTCAACGGACCCTTGCTTTGACCTTCTTTGTCTTTGATGTGCTGGATGGATGGTGTACCTTTCCTTGAAATGCTGGCATGCCTTTCTTTGTCATCTTGTGGTTCCTTAGTGTGGCGAAGTGATGGTTCTAGAGGTAGCCGACAATTCCTTGAACACCTTGAATCTTCCCTTTTGCCTGTGGAACGTCCTTGACGATGATGGACTGGAATTGGTCGTCCTTGCCCTGGCCTGGTTTTCTCCATCTGCAAAATAAACCAAAAGGTGATTAAGTACATATGACATGTTCATTTCAACAAAGCATTTTCCACCTTAAATCATCAACAAGAATACTTCAAAATAAAGTTCGTTCAAAATCCTTCCCAGGGACAGGGCCTATAAGAATTTCGCCCTGGACCTTTTGGAAGGGTCAGGAGCGATTTTTGCATTGCTGGCCAATTTAGACCTCATTTCAACATTATCTCACAACTAGCTCTTCGCCTGGCCCAAACAAGGTGAAAAATAGGAGTTTCAAAAGATTTTGCCCTGGACCCTCTAGAAGGGTCAGGAGCTAAATTCAAGTCTTAGCTCAAAATCCTTACCTCTTGGACCCAAAACTTACTCAAATGCATGATTGTGGCAATCTCCAAGTCCAATCCTCCTTGACCACTATTCTGGCTTAGCTCAAACTTGAAGGAAAAAAGGACATTTTGTGAATTTCGCTCCTGACCCTAAAGCTCAAAATCCTTACCTCTTGGACCCAAAACTTACTCAAATGCATGATTGTGGCAATCTCCAAGTCCAATCCTCCTTGATCACTATTCTGGCTTAGCTCAAACTTGAAGGAAAAAAGGACATTTTGTGAATTTTGCCCTAGATCCTTTGGAAGGGTCAGGAGCGAAATTCAAGTCTTAGGCTTGATTCTTCATCTCCTTCACTTCACTTCATCTTGCAAGGCAAATTAACATCATTTCAACCTCAACCACGCCTTAAGACTCAGAGTCTTGACTTGACACAAGGAGGAAATAGGTAGTTTGAAGAATTTCGCTCTGGACCCTTTGGAAGGGTCAGGAGCGAAATTCATGTTTTGCTTGTCTTCTCGTACCTAGCTCCATTCTTTTCACTTTGTTTCCTCTAAACTCCTTCACTTGAATCCATTTCTCAACCTGGCAACATTTTGCTTGATCCTAAAAAGGCTTGAAAAGGAAAATTCGCTCAAAATCCTAGCCAGGGACAAGACCTATCCAGAATTTAGCTCTGGACCCTTTGGAAGGGTCATGAGCGAAATTCATGTTTTAGCTCAAAACTTGCATTTTTGGTGATCAAAAATCATTCAAAGGCAATCCAAAGGGCTTCTCTCACCTAGATCTAGGCCTGACTTAGCACAAAATTTGAAGGATAAGATGGATTTTAGGGTTTTCGCTCTGGACCCTTTGGAAGGGTCAGGAGCGAAAATCTTGTTTTGAGCTTATTTCCTCATTCTTTCAACTCCAATCCACCTCCAAGACCAAGGAAACATCACCTCACTCCTATCTAGGCCATAAAATCCAAAACTTAACTTGTCTTGCAAAGAAAATAGGTGATCCTAGGATTTTCGCTCTGGACCCTTTCAAAGGGTCAGGAGCGAAATTCATGTTTTTGGCTAAAATCCTTCACATTCTTACATCCCATCACTTCAAAACTAGAATGTAGGTCCAAACAAGGAAGGAAATGAAGTTTATGGGAAATTTCGCTCTGGGCCCTTCCCTTTGGAAGGGTCAGGAGCGAAATTTCCATTCTTGGACAAAATCCTCACTTTTCAACGCTTTCAATCATCCCCCAAGGCAAGAACACATCAATCCACCTTCCAACATGCCTTAGAGACCAACACTTAGCCAAAATTAGGAAGGAAATGAGGGTTATGAGGATTTTCGCTCTGGACCCTTTGGAAGGGTCAGGAGCAAAAATCTTGATTTATCCAATTCTCTCTCAAACTTGATCAATTTCAAGGTCCTTTCAAACTCTATTCATCATTTTAGGCAAGATAGAAGGTAAAATGGAAGATTTAGCTCTGGACCCTTTGGAAGGGTCAAGAGCGAAATTTCCATTCTAGGTTGATTTTCATCATTTTGTAGTCTTAAACCTCCTCTCCAAGGCAAACATGCATCCAAGCCTCCTCAACTATGCCTCAAAAATCCAAAACTTGGCCATATGAAAGAGCAAAATAGAGGAAAAGGTGAATTTCACTCTGGACCCTTTGGAAGGGTCAGGAGCGAAATTCATGTTTTAGACAAAATCCACACTCTCCAACTCCTTCAATCACTCCCTAGGGCTAGAACATATCAAATTGCCTTTACCATGCCCAAGGAACAAGGTTTTTCAGTGCAAACAAGGGGAAAAAGGTGACTTCTAAGAATTTCGCTCTGGAGTCAGGAGCGAAATTCATTTTTTGAGCTAATTTCTCATTTATTTTCTCCTCTTCATATCTTGGACAAACTTCGTTAGGCTTCCTTCCATCATGATCACATGAATTTTCTCTTCAAGTTGACATCTAGCCCAAGAATTTGGTAAAAAATAGGGTTTTACATGAATTTCGCTCTGGACCCTTTGGAAGGGTCAGGAGCGAAATTCTTCCTTGGGCTCAAATCCTGACTTCATTTTCACATTTCTTCACTCCAAATAAGTGTTTTGCCTTCACAAATGCCTGGGAATGAGCTAGTTCATGACTTTGGGCAATGTAGAATGTCTTATGGAGAATTTCGCTCTGGACCCTTTTGAAGGTTCAGGAGCAAAATTCGAGCGAAATTTGACATTTTGGTCTCTCCGTCAGGATTCATGTATGGAATATAACATTTAAGTATAAGAAAGAAGAAACTTATACTTTAAGTTATATTCCATATATACTGTCAGGATGTTTGAGAGTGGTTTCGGACCTCTAGGAGTTATAATGCAAAATCTAGTTTTTGGAGGATTCTTTAGTTTTCCAAAGTTAGTCAAATTTCAGGATTAGGAAGACATTCCAGACAGCCAAATTTCGGGGCATTTGAAGATCAGGATGACATTCCAGACTTCATCACTCACCCACTTGACCTAGCTCAGACCTTCAAGGATGATACTCACTCACCAAGCAAGACACAATTAGCAACAAGAGCAAAACCAGGCCCTAAGGAAGACTCTCAAAGAAACCCTAATTCTGGGGCCCCGTGGACTCACCCTAGCTCAAGCAGAGCCTGCCATCCTAATGATCCCTCTGGCAACACTCAGCATGCAAAGGCTAACAGACAAACCCTAAAAACCTAGAAAGCAAACCCCAGAAAGCAAAAAATTAGGGGTCCCCATTTGCAATGGGGCGATGCAAATTGGGCGTTGTGTGAATACGTCACAACACTACCCGACAGGAACCTCTCAGCAACAACCATAAACATAACACAACATAACACACTTATAAATATTATTCTTACTAACATATGTTATTTACCCCTAACATTAGCCTCCCAAAAACGTAGTCGTCTTCCAAACGACTCAGACAAGAAACTGAATTATATAAAACATAGCTAAGACCGAGAAGGGGGAGGAGGCGTCCCTGTAGTGGCCGCAGGAGGAGGTTGCTGTCCAACTTGAAGTTTCAGGTTCTTTTCCGCTAGCAGCTGCCGTTCCCGTGCTTTCTTTACCACAGAGCAACTTCTTGTAGCTTTTTATCTTTCTATTCCAGTTGTAAGGTGAGCTCTGCCACTTGGGTTGCTAATGCCTCCAAGTCACCCGTACCAGTTTTTGCTGGTACCGTACTGGTTTGTGCCTCCAAGTCACCCGTACCAGTTTATGCTGGCATCGTACCAGTTCTTGTTGGCACCATACCAACTCCTGTCGTACCAGTACATGTTGGCACCATACCAGTTCCTGTTGGCATCATACTAGTACAGTTTTAGTTCTTGTTCTACCAGTTCCTATTGGTACTGTACCAGTACTTGCTGGAGCTGTACAAGTACCTGCTAGTACCATACCACTTCCTACTGGTACTGTACCAGTACTTGTTGGAACCGTACCAGTACCTATTGACACTGTACCAGTACCTGTTGATGTTGTACAAGTACCTACTGGTATCGTACCAATGTCTTCTGTACTAGAACCTGGATATGCCACACCAATTCCTTGCTCGACCATTCTGTCTTTTCCTGGTACGACCTCCCCTGCCACTGTCTGGTCTACCGTACTGGTACCCTCCATGGTTTCTGACGCCAGTACTGGTTTTTGTGGTAATGATACCCGCCGCTGCGTTGGTGGTTCCCTTTCATTGATTTTTTGGAACAACACCCCTACTGGTCGTACGTCCTCTACAGGGCTGACCACCATAAGTGCTTCCTATGGTACCAAGTGTGCCGAAGATAATATCGAGGGTGTGAATTTTACCCTCGTACTTTTCCATTGAGTCCGCAATCTTCCCTGTTGCTTCTCTTCCTCTTCTTCCTGCTGCCACGACTCTGTTTCCTCTTCCTCCTCCACAGCTGTGTCCTGACAGATGGAATCCCTCATCACCGCTTTCCTGCTCTTCCGTCTCGTCCACCTCCTCCGAATCCTCTGCGCTGCTAACCTCTTCAATCTCCATGGATGTGTCTAGTTTCCTCCTTTTTCTTGTCGGTTGCGCTGTGTAGTGTACCTGCCAAATCAAATGGGGGTTTGGGGCAACATCTCCAACGGGGTGAAGGGGCAGTGCCCCCAACGGAGTCAAGGGGCAGAGCCCCTTGCGGGGTCGAGGGGCAGCGCCCCTCGCAGGGTCCCAGGGCAGCGCCCATGGCGCACGCCAACACCAAATTACAACCTTCAAACCCACACGAAACTCCATGGCGTGCATCAATTTTCTGCTTTTTAAGACGTCAAGAACAATGCCAAAGAAGTCAAAATTTTGATCAAGGTGCATTCTCCCGTACAGGAATTGTGTTTTCTGACTTGTTCTTTCGTACAGACTTGTGCTTCTCTCTTGGTTGTGGGGGTTTGGGGGCAGCACCCCCAACGGAGCCAAGGGGCAGAGCCCCTTGCGGGGTCGAGGGGCAGCGCCCCTCGCAGGGTCCCGGGGCTGCGCCCATGGCACACGCCAACACCAAATTACAACCTTCAAACCCAAACGAAACTCCATGGCGTGCATCAATTTTCTGCTATTTAAAGACGTCAAGAACAAGGCCAAAGAAGTCAAAATTCTGATCAAGGTGCATTCTCCCGTACGGGAATTGTGTTTTCTGACTTGTTCTTTCGTACAGACTTGTGCTTCTCTCTTGGTTGTACGATGCATAGGTGTGTGGCTTGAGACTCCCTTCATCCAACTCAAAGCTGATGCCTTCGAGTTTTTGATATATTGCTTCCTTGACCGTACAGTATTTCTCCTGTGGTCCGTACGAATTTCTCTTGGTTGTCGTACGGCATCCGCCTTTATTTGCCGTACTTGTAGCGTGGTCGAACGACCTCTCCCTGATTGCATGCCTATATACCATACGATGCCTCATGTACGATGTCAGTACGTTTTTCATGCATGTTGTATGATGTCTCCTATGCCATATCCGCCGTACGGTTTCACCATACATCGTACCCTTTTCTCTATGTAGTTTATGCTGTATGATGTATGGATCAAATGAACAGACTACACCGTACGGAATGGTTGGATGTGGTACACCGTACGGGTTGATGCTCTGTCATGTGGCATACGGAATGGTGCTCTGTCGTATGCCGTACAGACTCCTCACCTTGTCGTATGGAATGGTGCTCTACGCCTGTGTTTCGACCGTACTTGTTGACCGTGCAATGTACGGTATTTCTGCTTCTAACATTTTATTGATCTCCTCATTTACTTTGGTTGCGTAATTTTTGTTCATCTTGTACGACCTTCTTCATACCGGTTGGGCTCTTGGTACAAGGGTTATGTGATGCATGCGTAGCTTCGGCGGTATGTTGTGCGTTGCACACGCTCCCTGTCGCCGACAGGGTCCCCCTTCCCTTTTTTGGGCCTTTCCGTCTTCGTCTTGTTGAGTTCGGCACAGGGCCTCTCACGTCCTTTCAAGCGAGCCTGCAATTAGTCTGTGAGATAATGATGTTGAGCGAAGGAGCCGGTGATCCCCTCGGGAACGAATCCCAAGAGATTGTTCAAGCTTGTGAAATCGCCTTAAATAGGCGTGGGATGATAGAGACTGGCGAAGTCCGCCAAGTAAAAGAACAGAGCATCTGAAGGTCACATGAGGACCCAAAGTTGCCGATTTTCGCATAAGAATAATGAGAGGGATTACATGATGTTTTAAAGGTTTGCAGGACTTGTATGAATGTCGATTTTCGCCATCCGGAAGGTGAAGGAGGGGTGAAAGCCTCAAAACTCACCCAAGTGCCGAAGCTCGTGCCTTTCAGCCAAAAGGTTCGAAAATATAGAAAAATTGGCAAAAAGACCAAAAGGGCTGAATTTCGGACCCTTTAAGATAAATGTTAGAATGTTGAAAAATTGGCAAAAAGGCCCACAGGGCCGAATTTCGGACCCTTGAAGAGAAATGTTAGAAAGTTGAAAAATTGGCAAAAAGGCCAAAAGGGTCGAATTTTGGACCCTTAAGAGAAATGTTAGAAAATTGAAAAATTGGCAAAAAGGCCAAAAGGGCCGAATTTCGGGCCTTTTAAGTGAAATGCTGAAAAGTAAAAAGTTGACAAAACTCCTAAAAAGGCCGACATTCGGAGCTTTATGTTAAAATAACAAAAGGCGAAGTTGGTGAAGTTGTAAAAAGGTCCGAAAATTAGAAAATGTTGACAAAATGGCCAAAAGGGCCGAAATTTGGACCTTTAAGCCGAAATGCCAAAAAGAAGAAAGTCCGCAAATACCTAAAAAGGTCCGAAAATATTGAAAGTTGACAAAGTGTCATAAAATGCCGAAAATCACGATCCAAGGCGATAGGTAAGTATTTCGAAAGGTTTAAAAAATTACCCAAGGCACCGAATTTCGCATAGAGACATAAACGCCTGAGAAAGGAAATTGGCGAATTGCCCCAGTTCGCCGAAGTTTGGATGAAGCGTGAAAATCGCGAAATATGGGACCATTGGAAAGTTTTCGAAAACTCTCATACTGCCGAAAATCGCGATTTAGGGTAAATATGAAAGAAGGTTTAAAGTTTTAAATGGTTTTCAAAACTCTCTGATTCATCGAAGTTTTCCATCCACAACCCCTTTTCAGAATCACGTTTCAACTAGGTTACCCAGGTTAAACTTGCAAACTCGCCCAAGGTAAATTGCTAAGTCTGTATAAAATTGCAAGTTCTTTTCGAACCATAGGCACGAAAGTTTGGATTAAAAGTTAACCGTTGAAATTCAAAATTGCAGAACTCTTCCCTTCAAATTTGCAAATCGTGCAATTTCTCGCCATTCATTTTCACCAGGTAAGTACGCTTTACCTCTCTCGATCCTTTGAAATATTTACAAATTGAATGGATGTGTGTGCAAGAAAATTGATTGAAATGCTTAAGTCTTCAAAATCGCATCTTTTTACGTTTATAAGGCGTCATGCAAAGCGATTGAAATCAGAGCTTACTCCTAAGAATCAGTTAGAAAATGCATTTTCAAAACTTAGGAAAATTTCTTAAGCTTTATCCATTTTTGAAATTAATGCCTAAATATAAATTCGCAATCGAAAAGCTTCATAACTATTCATGTTTAAATCAATCAAGCTTTTGGCCAGCAATATCATATTGTTCTTTCAATTCAATTTTTGAATTAATCTTGGTATGCTGGTATGTCCTGTATCTAACCTGCTTTACTTCCCTTTTTATCGTCTCGTAATCTGCGTCCGACTGTGCAGGATAAATGCCTAAATCGGCGGTAGAATCATCAAAGACGAAACTTTGAGGTTGTCCCCTTTGATCAAACGTAAGAAATAGCATTAGGGATTTCCTTATCTCAAGAGAGGATAGGATACTCAACGAGTACATTCTATCTTGTGTTGGCCATACGGGGTTTGCAGCAATGCAATTTCAGACATGTCAACAGAATTGGCGCTAGAAGGAGGGCCATTAATAATGCAGTATGGTATTGCTGCATGAATTCTCACTCAACCTTCCTCTTGTACAACCTGGTCAAGGATTGAACCAGTCATATATTGCAGATCAGTTACGAGCACTTGCTTGGAAATCCGAAGCAAATCGCCCTCATTTCAGACAAGTAAGTCACACTATTAATCAAGAAGAAGAAAGGGGTCTACAAATAGAAATTGTGATCAAGGAAGATTTAGACAGACAAAGGATCGCTGCCCTTCACAAGCAAGTTCTTAAAGAGGTCCAAGAGTTTTTCCTCCAGCCTGCAAACATGGTAAGTGATGGGCCTGCCTGTTAATCCTCCTCAGCCAGGAAGGGACCTCGAACCAGTGATACAGCCAGACTTAGATTTCAGCGACGAACAAGAAAAGCTCATCACAGAGCTGTACAGTTTGGCCTGGTCTGTGAAAAGAAATTATCTAGACTGGTCTCGGATGTGTTTTATCCTTGAGGAAGAACAGGAGATTGCTGATCGCATCAACGCACAGAATCAGAGAGATCAAGAAGAAGGTAATTTAGCTCCTGCACCTGCTCCCGCACTACATCAGCAGATTTGATATTGGAAATAACTCACGCTGGAACGAATTGGATCTTTCTCTCCGGAGAGATTCGAAAGAGTCCTAAAATCTAGCGCGGAGCAGGAAAGATTTGCTGGATTTCACTTCTACAGGCACAAAAGTTATCGCCGGGCTGCAGACCCCAGTGAGCCCAATTCGTCGGACCAGCAGTTTGCTGTCCCAGCAAGTGCAGTCTTCGCAGTTCCAGCGGTTATAACTCCGGTAGTCCCGTTAAATCAGCCACAGATGGTGCACAATCCACCTGCTCCAAATGGTGCCACTTGGTTGGTAGATAATCCGTCACCACTAATTTTTACAGCTTACCATGATATGCCCAAGAGCCCGGACAGGTTCTGTTCCATTTTTCACGCAAATGATCCAAACAGAACAGCAGAAGAACATATTAAAATATTTGAAGATGCGTTACGCAATAGACAAATTGAGTATGCAGACGTCGCATGTAGACTTTTCCCTTATTCATTGGGGGAAGACGCATTTTATTGGTTTATCCACTTGCCGGTATCTTCTATTGACTCTTGGGAGAAGCTGAAGACAACTTTTACGGGAAAGTATGGTATCCCTATAACCCCCACGGAGCTATACAGACAGTTTGTAGAAGTCAAAAGACAGGGACATGAGCCAATCAGTTCCTTCAACAACAGGTTCCATAAAGCCTGTACCCGATTGCAAGGCCCGTACGTGGTAAGTGATGCTTCGGCAAGAGAGATCTACTACTCAGCTCTAGACTATTTGACAGATATGTTTGTCTGACAGTCACACCCCGCACCGACCACTTTAACTGAATCCTATGCTGAGGCTATGGAGATCAGTAAGGGACTAGGCCAAAACATCGCTGGACCATTGATGCAATGAGCACCCCCTGCTATGCCTAGCCAAATTCAAGAAATCAGCCAGGCTTTGGCTCACCAAACGCCTATTATGAATCCAATTCCACAATTGGCATATCAGCCTCAACAACCTACAAATCAATTGGTGCTCCACCCAGGACCACCTAAACAACCCATATATCTGCAAAATGCTATAGTATTGTCTAGAACCCAAGAGGAGAAGGATGAGATGCGAGAGCTGACCGAGCAAATGAAGAAGCTTTCTTTTGAAGTCACCTACCTCCGAAATCAGAATAACCAATTGCAAAATAGCCAGAGAAATCAATAAGGTTAGCACCAGAATCAATATCAGAACCAAGGATATTAAAGACCCACAAGGACATGGAACACCCGTCCTAACAACGGAGGAGTCCCTACTCCACTTGATAACCCACCAGCATCAGAAACACAGGCCGACAGATAGGGTATTCCTAGCAGAGGCAGCTCTATCTAATTGGTGCAGGTTGCATAATACTAACCAACACTCAAAGTTGCAATGTGACGAGTTTCAAGTGGCAGCAAATATATTCCAGCGAGAAGTTGAGAACACAATGCCTCAACCAGTGCTTCCTCCCATCGGGTTTGAAATAGTGCCGTCATCGAGGTATGATATAGTGCTTGTTTTAGAGACCTACATTCCCCCGTTCTTCTTCCCTAGTTAGGATGAAAATGAGGTGGCAGACCCAAACTAGCCCGCTGATGTGAATGCATTTTAGCAGTACCAACGCGGCAATCGAGGGTATTACAACAACAACAACCAGAACCACAATAGTGGCCCTTATACTACTTCCATGCCTCCCAAAGATATTCAAGTTCCTCCAGATCAGAATGCGAATAACAACCCAAGTTATCCTAAGGCATCGCAGCAGTATGCAGGGCAAAGTCAACCGCAAAAGACGCAAGCCCCTCCGAGAATACTTGTTTCTCAAAATCAGCCGACTGCTGTCACAAATCAGGGCTCCAGTGATAAGCCATCTAGCAATGTAGAAATTACTAAACTAGGCCAGTTGGTAGCAGATGAATTCAAGAAGATTAAAATCAGTTTATCCCTTGGTGAGCTGATTAAAGTTTCCGAGGTCAGGGATATGGTCTTGGGCAGCCTTAAGGAACCCTTGCCGGTTCAGTCTAAGGGAACCGATGAGAACTCCGGACAGAGAATGCCACCAGGGCAGCCCCAAAAGGTAGCAATGAGATAAGAGGACCAACGAATCCTAGGGGTGCAACAGTAAATTATGCCGCACCGCTTGAGTTCTCAAATGATTATACCATGGAAAATGGTTTTGGAGTACGTGCACGAGGAAGAACTCAAGATATCTCAATCATGAACAATGACACCCTCCCATCCGAGCCAACTATCAATTTGTTTATTGATAAGCTAGAACCTCCACCTTTCCTATTGACTCTCAGAATCTTTGGTAAGAACCTGCACAATTGTCTAATAGATTCAGGAGCTTCAGCTAATGTTATGCCTCTATCGGTATGCACTGCTCTAGGCCTAACCCCCACCAAGACTAACCGAAAGGTTACTCAATTAGATAAATCTAAAGTGACAGTAGTGGGAGAGTTAAATAATATACATATGCAGTTGACAGCAGACCCGCGTATCCAGATGTATATTGATATCCAGGTAGTGGACATCCCAGGAGCATATGGCATGTTGCTTAGCCGAGATTGGACTCGTGTCCTTAAGGGTTGGCTGCATTCCAATTTTACGCATATGTGGTTGCCATGGAGAGGCGTAGCAAATCAAATCCGGATCGAGTCCGAACCTAGGCTCAAATTGATGATTACAGAATATTACTGGCAACGAACAAGGAAGACCAAATAAGCTGAATACAACCCTTCAAGCCAACTTACAAACAAGGCGTGGTTGCAAAGGAGGCGTGGAAGTTGCTGCAAATCACGTGCCAGCTGAAATAGACCAGCCACCCTGTTGAAACCCCCAATATGCACGCTGAATCTTCAGGCCAAGAAGATGTGTCTTCTACCTTTGACAATCTCTGTGCAATCTTGGATAAATCCACTATCAACTCCTGTTGAGGGCTACGTCCCAACAAGCTCAGACTTGGGGTTTGCGTCCCAAACCAAAATCACTCTTTTAGAGCAATTCCCGAATTTGCAAGTTTCAAAATGATCAAAGATGCTATCAATTAGGTTTTCATCTCCTTATAACTCCTTTCCCTTTGCAAATCGAACCCTAAAGAATAATAAAGCTTGCGCTTTATAATTAAAGTGACACTTTCCCAATTATGGCGTCAAACTATAGAAAAATATCACTTTATTGCAAATAAATAGCTTCAAGCATCCAAAAAGACTTTGAGGGGTGAGAATCATGTAGCAAAGTTCAAGACCTTTCCAACGAGCTATAACACATAGGCATATCAAACCAGATGAAGCCAAAAACCCCTTATTACTCCGAAATGGCTATATACATAGCCTTATTTTAATTTATTTAATCGCTAACTTAGGAAATATTTATATATATTAAAATATTTCCATAGATCCAATAATAGCCCAAAATAACCAACCAAACATGAATCTGACTTTGTCACTTGTTTGTGACTGATGCCGGACAAGATGGCCCAACTGGCAGTCACATCCCTAAAATCTAGGGATGCTGCTAGAAACTAGGAAACGCACGCAATCTTCCTGAAACTGAAACCATGGTATGGTCCCGTGGAACCTCAAATATGGAAACTACCACAACCTCCTAAAAAGTAGGGAATCTCCCTAAAATCAAGGAACTGCTCCCAACGGCCCACAAACTGCCTGAAACACCAACTCCGGATATTGAATACCCCTTGTGAGTCTCTATCCACCACTGCCAGCCTACGAGATCCAAATAATAGACCATCCCACTACGCTTCTCCTATCACCTAGAAAGGGGACATTACAATGCGAGGCAATTCTGAAAGGCATGCAAGAACTCGGCAAGACGATCCTCCGATCAATGGTCTCAAGATGGTGAAATGACCTGTCAGATGACGTAATACAGCCAAACTGGGAAGAAAGACTAGGGACGGATAGGATCACCTATTCCGCTAAGGACGTGAGTTTTGCTGGTCAATTCCATTCAGACATGTTATGCTTTGAGCGTAATCGTTCTAGCTGGAAAGATGGTTTGAAGCACGTGGACCAGTACCTTGAGGGCATGCAGTATAAAATCCGCCATCCTCCTGTGCCTCCATTCAGTTTGCTATTCCAATTATGCATCAGGTTCCAGGAATATGTTCGTAAAGAACGTACAGCGGGTCGAGACCTTTGGCAAGAATATTTGCATGATGAGGATGAATTTCTAGAAAAGGGGTGTGAAGCTGAAAAAGAAAAATTGCTCCCCTAAAGTGTTTTTCCTTTTTAATTTTGAAAAGTGCACTTTTTGGCCAAAGGGTCATGTTTGACTTCCAAGTCAACTAAATGCAAAACTTTATGTCTATGCACCTTTTTGGATTATTTTGGATAAGTTCTAATTACCTTTTTGGGCAGTTATTACTCCCTTTGGAGTAGTTGCTGATATTTACCCTCCATTTATGGGTATGGGTACTCTTTTATAAGGATGAATCTGGGCCATTTGTTTAGATTAAATCTTGGCCATTCATCCATTTTTGAAGCCTATTTAAGGGACTGGTTTTCCCTCATTTTGTAAGAAGTTCTTGGATTGTTGTTGAAGCTCTGGCGAAATTTACAGGATTTAATGCAAAGTTAAGACTGTTTCAAGTTTCCTTGTGAGTGCATGGTCTACTTCTTCATTAATTTAGAATTTTCAGTTATGTTTCTTTCCTTTATATAGCATTTTCTAAGTAAACATCCGATAGAATCCTTACTATTCATACCATTAGGGAATGGCTGATTGTCTTTCCTTCTGCATGGTTAATCTGAACCTTTCATATGCTTAGTTCGGTTATTGAATGCTTACTGAATGAATGTCAAAGTTCTGATGTTGTATTTAATAGCATGAAAACTCAATTTTCCCTTGAAGATCGCACTAGATTGATGCAAGTATTGTGCTTAAATGGCTGGTAATGCTTAATCTAGTTATTTGGAGAGGTCTGTCTGTTTACTGAATTTGCTATCTTAGTTAATTTACATTTTTTGTATCTCTCTCTCTCTCTCTCTCTCTATCCCTCTTTTTCCTTCTTTTACCAAGAGAATCCGCAGTCCTGCTGAAAACAGTATCAACCCAACTTAAACCATTCGATAAGCAACACTATTGAAGTCCTAGGGAACTCATCTAGCAATTGCCTATTTCACCGGAAGTTCCCTTGTGTTTCCAGCAAAAAACACATCAAACCACTGAGTAATCCTGTAGTTAAAACCTGACAAACGAAACCTTGAGGTTGTCCCCTTTGATCAAACGTAAGAAATAACATTAGGGATTTCCTTATCTCAAGAGAGGATAGGATACTTAGCGAGTACATTCTATTCTGTGTTGGCCGTATGGGGTTTGCAGCAATGCGATTTCAGACACGTCAACACGGTACCCCCTTCAAGTCCTTGTAGGTCCAGGCAAAGACGTCTTTATATTCCAGAAATATCTAGAAGGCTGCTGCCTCTATCATGGGGTTCCAGTCATCTCCTACAAGTATCACCTATGGTTCTGCCTCATTGCCCAGATTAACCTTCTCCACACCTCGTTCCTCGTACTTGATGGGTTTATCCCGTTCAAACTGGTGGGCTGGCGTGTCGTCCATCCGTGCCATTCCCTCTTGGTATCTACCGTACTCTGGGGGAAAGGATTGTTCTTCCATCCTGCCGCTTGATTCTCCTATCTGACATATTTGAAGCATGTGACACTCCGGGTGGAAGACCTCATAGTCCTCCATTTGCTAATGAAAAAGTCTCGCCAGTGAACTGGTTCCATCCTTGGAACATCCGTCCAGTTCCAACACTCCTTCCTTGTTGGGTTCTTTCCCTCCTCTGTCTCCCTTAGAACCCCACTCCCATCTATGTGAATCTTTTGAGTTGGAGTCCGATGATGCGAGCTCTTTGCTAACGGACTGGTTCCTTAGATCAATTACATACTTATAACTGTCACTCTCAATCACTCTCGATTGAGAGTGTATTCCTTTTCCAGTTATGATTAGCTTTGGCCATGATCAGCCACCCCCTTCCTAGAAGAGCGTTGTACGCTTTCCTTTTCAGCGGAATGACTACAAAATCCAGAAGGAATTGCTGTGTCCCAATTACCACCTTTTGTGCCATGAGGGTACCGAGGGGTTTGATATCGTGTTGATCCGCACCAACCAGGTGGAAGGTTGGTGGCCAAAGTGTAGGCTTGCCGAGGCTTCGCCAAGTTTCCTCCGGTAGTATGTTGACTCCGGACCCACCATCAACAATGGTGTTTGAAAGCTTTTGTCTCATTATATCCATCTCTACTACTGCTGGCTTCCGTTCGACACCCATTGCGAGTAGCATATTATTCATGGCATCTGTACCAGATTCCTTCACCGAATCCGTACTACATGATTCCGCCATCGTTTGGTGTTCCTGACTGAGGGTAGTGTCCCGGGTTATATTTGTCAGAGCCATCCTTGACTGTGGCATGGTCTGCAGAAGGTCAGACGTACGAGCATTGTGGTTTGTAACATCTGCTTGATGATAGTTTTCTTCGGTTCTGACCGGACTGGTGCATCGGTAGCCAGGTGCAAGGCCCTCCGCTCTCCAGCCATCGCCCGCTCGATATCCGCCCTTCCCTCCTAGAGCCTTTCTTTTTCTGTGCGAGGGTTAGGGTACATGGCTTTCTTGTTTTGCAACCTTGTGATTGCCAGTACATCTTCTCCTGATCCCTCCACGTCGAGCATGTTCACCCCTTTTTGCTTTGGACAATCTATGTCCTCGTGATTTCCTGGACCACAGCATCTGCTCAACAAACTTCCTGCATCACCTCCATTTTGGCATTCTCGGGCAAAGTGACCCCATTCGTTGCACTTTTTGCATTGAATCATGGGTCGCCCCTTCCTGTCTTATTGAATTCTGCTCCTTGTGTTATTATTGGATCTATTCTTACCCCGCCGATTGTTTCCGTACCCTCCAGGTGAGGCGTCAGAGTTTGCTGTTGGCTTCGGCGGTGTCGCCGGCGGTGTGGCTTGGTCGGGTTGGGCGTAGAGCACTTGTGTGCTCCATGCTTTCAAGTTGTACAGGCATTCCTTAGTGGAATGTCCCATTACTTGGCAGATGTCACAGAAAACTTTGCAGGGACTACTTCCTTTAGTGTGTCCTTCAGTCTTGCAGTTAGTACACCATAGTTCTTTTCCTTCCCTACCACTTTCCTTGTCACCTTTTAACTCCTTCATCATCCTCGTCATATCCTTCCGGAGTACTTGCACGGTTTTGGATCCCCCATCGCTGTCTTCGTCCGTGCTGTCACCATCGCTGGCCTGTTGCTTCCCCCGGGATGTCTTGTTTTCACTTTCAATATCCATGGCACGGTTGTATGCTTCGTCGTACGATGGCGGAGGGACCACTTTCATCGTCCTTCTCAGGGATGGTACCAATCCTTCCACGAACCACCACTTCTTGAGGTCATCTGCCGACTAGTTCTCCACTTTGTTAAGTAGTTCCCTCAGCGTTCTGTTATATGCGCGCACACTTTCGTTTTTTCCTTGTTTGGTGTTGTAAATTTCTGCCACAATTTCGTTGTCATCTCGTAGGAGTTTGAATTCTTCCTCGAAGGCCTTCCTCAGATTGCTCCAAAACGTTTTATGCTGAGCATTGAGGTCTGTGTACCAGTCGATAGCTATTCCTCGTAGAGTGGCCGGAAATGCCTTCATCTAGTAGTGTCGGTCGTCCTGGCCATTTGCTTCCCAGATGGTGACGCATGTCTTGCAATGCTGTACCGGGTCCTCTGACCCGTTGCCCATGAATTTTGGGAGTTTCTGCTTCTCCGGGGTGTGTGCCATCGTTCTATTCTGTACGGTTTTATGTAGTGCCTGAAAATGGCTATATGCCAGAAAGGTACTATGTGTCCGGGAGGTACTGTATGCTCCTGGTCTGGTCGGGCCCCTGCCAACTGGGCTTTGGTCACCTTCGCTTCTATAGTCCCTCCTCCTCGGGGTTTCTGGAGCTGGTCACCTTCGCTTCTATTTTGATGCCCTCTAACAAGGACAAATTTTTAATGCCAGACAACTTTGCTTCAAAAATAGTGGCGATTTCCTCATGCAGGTCTCATACCGCCTCCTCTCCTTGTTCGGAAAATTCCGATTGGGTTCTTTGTGATTCGGCTCTGGAGTTTGCTTCACTTGACGTCGAGTGTGGGGCCTGGTCGGCGAGATCTTCCTCCGCTACGTCTGGAAGTGGCAGGTTTCTGGTGACCTCGGCCAACTCCTTCCACGTACACAGTTTTTGCCTCTCCCGACTAGGACTCCGACTCACACTCCGACTTCTGCTGTGTTTCTCCGAACTCCTCAAGTCGGCAACCTCCCTTAGTCGCTGTCTCCTGTCGGCCTGTTCTTTTATGCGGAGAGATCTCCGTACAGTTCCCTCGTTTACTCCTTTAGTAGCAGTGGTACATCTGTCTTTGTTCGGCTGCAGGGGGATCAAGTGCCAGAGGTACGACGCCGACTAGCCTCCCTCTCCTCTTCCTCCCTACGACTCCGTTCCTCGTACCGTTGGAGAACTTGTTGCCGCCGAAGTTCCTTTGCCATTTCCTCCCTTTGGTTTTGGAGTGCAATCAAATTTCTGGTGAGTAACCTTGTAATACTCTCGAGTAGGTCAAACACAGGGGTGCTGACAGTGAGTTCACCACGTATCGTGCCTTCCGAGACGGCTCTCTCCTAAGCCTCTCGCTGCACGTACTGCGTGACCGACACGTCCTACAACTCCACCAAGTCTGCCATCAACTGATCCTCTCGTTCCTCTTCCGCGGTACTCTCTTCGTGTGTGTCGTTGTCCATGACAATTAATTGCTGGTTAAACGGTCGGCCCATTAATTGCTTCCGCCTGTCGCCATAGTTATCTCCAGGTTCGTTTAGGCAACGGGGCCAAAATGTTTAGTCGTAAATGTATAGTTGGTGAATAATCAGATAACACAGTATCTCCTGCGTACCAAGTATTCATGGAACAGAACAATTGTACATCATAACATAAATGACAAATGATAATAATTAGACCAGAAAGTTGTATCTTTATTCCAATGTCCAGAATTGTCCATACATAATCTCCCTTGCCGAGGTTCCAACCAAACAATATAAAGACCCGACGGTTGGTCAAGTTGCCAACCGTCACCAACTCCCAACTACCCGACGGGAACCTCTCGGCAACAACCATAAACATAACACACTTATAAATATTATTCTTACTAACATACTGTATCTGTTATCATGCGTTTGGTTGTTTAACGTTTGTTTATATACTCTAACTGACTATTGTTTGTCTTGTCAAATAGTCAATTGGGAAAACTTTTGTGGCTAAGGTAATGTTCCCACGGATAGGACTATAGTATATTTCTCAGTGGGTGCTCTTTCTAATATTTTTAGGAAAATAATCCAATGAAAGATAAACATTGATCTCTCTGCTACAGATTTTTAAGACTGTTAAAATTGTGGGCAATGTATTTTTCTGAAATAATTTACCTTACAATCTCTACCACTTGGGAATTTTTTTTCTGAAGTATCTGACTATGTGCTGCAAAAGCTCAATCCTTTCTCTCACTGCTCAAGGGTACAGATTGATTGTTTTCCAGTTCCTGGCAAAGCATAGGTTTTGTTGGTGCATGTTTCAAGTGTAATGTGTTGGTATTTTCCTCTCTAGTATTAATGGTACTTAGAATTGCTTTTGTGGCTTATAGTCCTAATTACAAGTATTTAAACATTGATCTCTCTGCTACAGATTTTTAAGACTCTTAAAATTATGGGCAATGTATTTTTCTGAAATAATTTACCTTACAATCTCTACCATTTGGGAATTTTTTTTCTCAAGTATCTGACTATGTGCTGCAAAAGCTCAATCCTTTCTCTCACTGCTCAAGGGTACAGATTGATTGTTTTCCTGGCAAAGCATAGGTTTTGTTGGCGCATGTTTCAAGTGTAATTTGTTGGTATTTTCCTCTCTAGTATTAATGGTACTTAGAATTGCTTGTGTGGCTTATAGTCCTAATTATAAGTTATAAATATGTTGACATGCCTTCTAATTGGCTGTTCTCATCAAATTCTGTTTGTGATTTTAAAAAAAACAAAATATCCAGTCTTTAAGAGTGCTCCTATTCTTTCTATAAAATATATAAAATTTTAAGGACATTGGAGGGAATTATTTCAGATTATCACCAAACATAGAAAAATGAAAATTCGATATGATAAGATGGTAAGAAAGAATAGGGTAAGAGCTCAAATTGAATTATCACCAAGTGTTGAAAAATGAAAATTCTGTAGATACAGTTACATAAGAATAGCAAAGATTTCTGATTCGATTATAATTATGCACATATTGGAGTTTAATATGAATGTTGTTAGTTTAATAACTAACTTTTGCAGTATGCTGACTACTTCGACAGAGCAATATGTTTTTGATACCATATAATGATGCTGTAAATTTCTACAATAACAATTGCATTAATATACCCACAGTAATGGCCTTAGAATCACCTACAAGGTCCTGGGATAGGCAGAAAGATTTCCCTAGGGGCATGAGGGAGGAGTATGGAAGAAGATAGGCTATCTTGATCTCAATCAAGATGTGACAAAAGATGAGGGAGATGATTATGATTACCAACCTTACAAAGAGAAGCCTTGGCAGGAGGATACAACTGGAGGTGGCCTTTATATGCAGATGGAAACTGACAATCCCTGAGAATATGCAATACACCCATTCGTTCACTAAGCCAATATTAAAGTGATAACCAATTTAGCATGATGGCTGACTAATTTATAAAAAGTGAAGTAAATGCTGGGCGAATTAACATTTTGGTGCATGGTGTTAACTAACAAGCTTTATAACAGCGGCTTCTTTGAAGAAAGACAAAGCAGTAATATCAGAAGTTGTTCTATGACAAACCTGACTCATTGATAAACCAAATGTATCAAAGACAATTTAAAAGATTTGTTTATATTAAACAAACGATCAATGCAAGGATCAGAAGATTAGTTTGATGGAATCATTATGGTTGATATTGATATTACAAGACAAGCAGCAAACTATGACAAAGACAAACAAAGCATTTAGGTCATTACTAAGAGATCGATCGTCTATGAGCATTCACTAACAGCGATCAGACTATATGGATGATAGACAGCGATTACCAAGAAGAGGTGCCGTTTACTATGGAAATATTAATATAAACAAAGTCAGGGATCAAGAATGAAGAGGATTATGGAGCATTATAGAATCGACTTCACAACAAGACAAACACAGCAGTATGGAATCTATACAAGCAATCGATAATAAATAAGATTATGACAAGGGAACGATAATGAAGAACATTTGAAAAGTCACTGCTGGTTGTGTTGTTCGAGATAAGCGGTGAGATTTCTTCAGACTTTGTTTACATTTAAGAAATTTTGTATCTTTTTCATGCAGGGTGCTAATTTGGACATTTTCAATTTAGTTTGGATACCAAAGTTGATTTTGTCATGTTGAGATTTCCCTTGCATCTTTTGAAGTATATTTTTGGGGTTGGCTATTTGTTCTGTCATGAATTCTCTAACTTTCTCTTTTTCCATAGCCTTCATGCAACAATTTCAGTATTTCTTACTCATTTGTTGACCGCTTGTATGTTGGAAGCTATGTTAGAAGTATGGAACTTGCATATATGCAATTCCTAGTTAACAATCTATCTTTCTCTCTTGTCCTCATCTCATTATAAATCACTTATAAGACACTAGTGGTTGACCTTTTAGAATGATCTTTTAAAATTCGATTACCTATCAATTTTGAGTTTGGTGTTGTGAGTTGAAAGGGCCATTTAGCTAGCTTTGCTTGTTTGTAGGTGCTCAAGATATGCTTTTAAAGTTGTTACACCCTTACATATTCACTCTCTTATTTTGCAAGTTTGGGGATTCTAAAGGTTTAGGGTTTCTAACACTCAAGAGAGTTGAGGATGTAGATGCTGCGTTAAGGGCACTTGATCAAATTGAGTAGAAATGTCGAATTGTTCTCATCGAGAAGGCAAAGACCCTAACAACATATTGAATAAGCTTGAGAGCTTATCCTAGATTATGTTTTACTAATTGCTTGTATTGGCATTTAATTTCTTATCAGAGCAATTTAAAGAGTTCAACTTGAGAGAAAACTCAAAGTTCTACTGGTTATGACCTATGATATGTGGCATTCAATGATCGTCTGTTCAACTACCTAGCACCAGAAGTACACAGATGCGTGGTAGTTTCTAAATTATGTAATGTTGTGTTTCATGTTAATTTCTAAGATTCTGAATATTTTTTATATTTTAGCAACCATAAATATGTAGTTGATGTTGTTGAGAAAGCTATTGAAGCTTGTAGCCTTTTATGGGCATTCATTGTATAAACAATGGTGATTTGTATTCTATTTAGTTAGTAGCTTAGGTTAAATTTGTTACTTCTTACAACTCATTTGCTTATTCAAATAGATTGACTTATTCATGAGATTTACTCGATTTCAAAATACTTCTTACAACTCTGTTGCTCATATGCATAATACAAGAAGAAATAAGAAAAATGTTGATTAGCCTAATACTTCTTTACCAATTTTTCAACTAGACCCTTCCCTAAGCACCTAAGTTCGTTGCCAAGAAATTTAGTGCCTATGATCTTATTGAACAACTTCATGTTACTCTTACTAATATCTCACTATAGGATTTATTAGGGGTATGTGTTAGGAAGCTTTTCATAATATTTTTGTTTTCTTCTTCCGTTAGGGCTATGGATGTGAATGCATTGATGGTTCATATTCATGTGGATACTCTGAACATTACATTCTATCCGCACAAACTCCTAGGTGAAAGTACAAAATTGTGTCATGTTTTACAACTTATCAACACAAATGACTTAATGTATTTTTAATTAAAAATTAATTCTAGTCAAACATATGGTCTATATAGGTTCATTATAGGTAAGTTATATGTGAGCTACAAATTTTCCAATTGGAAGTGTACTAAATATATGGGTGTCTGAAGGAAGTTGAGTCCAGTTTTTGGGTAAAATTGGAAGTGTTTTTTTTGTTTTTTAGAATTCATCACAATTGACGTAGAAATTTGAAGTACTTCAAGAATGAATCTTGAAAAATGTTAGTGATGGAAAATGTAGTGCTGAAATTCTAGTTTTCAAATATGCAGTTTATTTTAATACTCGAATGATATAAATTAAGTTTAAATAGGTATTTCTAAAACCTATACTTTAAAAGTCACTTTTTCAGGACCATGCCATGTCCGTGTATGACAAGCATAATTTGACCTAAATAAAACCATTTAATTGAATTTTTTAGTGTGAATAGGGTTCCTTAGCTTTAAAGTTTTTTATTAGCGAGTTCTCCACTATAGTTCTCTTCACACTTAGTTAAGCTTACTTAGGGACTTTTTCACTTTATCCCACATTGGTTGTGTTTTTAGTCTCTTGGGTGGTAAGTGCTATATATATTCACCCATTGCTCTCATGTGAGGATATTATTTTTCATTGTATGCTTCACATTCTCTTGAGTTGAATATAGTTTATTTGGCTCATAGTCTATTTCTTGTTTTGCTATCCTTCATTCATTCGCATTCTTGGGTTGAAATTTCACATGGTATCAGAGCAATTGTGATTTTGGGTTAGCATTTTCTTAGAAATATGAGTGTAGGGCTTTTATTTTTATGCACGAGTATGCTTTTCTCTCGCCTCTTCAGATGATCTAGAGAATTAGAAAATTGTGAAGAAAATGTAATTTTTTTGGGGGTTCTTGTTTATATCTTGTTAGTTGCAGATTTTTCAGAGCTTCCTAGAGACATTTTGAACTCACCATTGAGTTAGAGTAGACAAACACATCAAGTTTGGCTTTCGTTTCATCCGATTTGGAGATCATTTGATGTAGTTGCAGGTCGAGGGTTTCTAGCTCATGTGAGTGTTAACTTTTTTTTGGGGTGTTTTTAGGCCAAAAGAACTTCACTATTGAGTTGAGAGACCCAAAAACCCCCATTTTTATATAAAGATTGTCCATATTTGGACACCAGAGCCTATGATAAAAATTGCTTTTTTTGGAGGAGATTTTTTTATCTTCACAAGATTATTTTCATCAATTTTTTGGGTGTATTCTTACTGTTTGCAGCCTCAAATGGTTGCCCCATATTCCTATTATGACCCAGGGATCTTTTTGCTAGGTTTATTGACCTATTTTAGTTGATATAAGGCACTAAATTTGGTTTTTTTTGCCCAAGTGAGAATATTGGAGGTTTTATTTGCCCTCTTTTCACCTGTCAAAGAGGAAGCGCGAGGCCCAGATTGGTAGGAGGACAATTCCTCCTCACAAATCACACATCAGATTTTATATTTTGCCCTGATTCCAATGAGTAGTGGTTGGAAGGACATTTTTTTGTTAATTAGCAAAGTGCAATTTTATTGTTTAAAATGTTGATGTATTAAAATAGGCCATTTTACAGGAATTTGTTTTAACTATAACTTTTGATCGGTAGTTTGGAATTGAGTGTTGTCTTTTACAAAAAGTGCATATTCTTTCATTGTCTTTTACAAAAAGTGCATATTTTTTCATTTTGCTTCATTTTCTGAATTGTTGATGTAAGAACACTAAAAATTCTATCCATGGGGCTCTTGAAGTCATCTCAGTCTCAGGCATTGTTGGCTAGTTAGTCAAAGTGACAGAAAGAGTCAAGGAAACTTGACAAGAAACAAAAGAAGTCCAATAAGAAGTCACAAAAAGATCAAGAATAGTCATTGTTTGCCCCAAAAGCAGACATCAACTCCTCTTCTTTGAAGGCTCAGAAGAAGGAAAAACCAACTTGTTGTCAGTGATTGAAAGTTGGTTAGGAGGAGTTTTTGTTGTTGTAAGAAGTAGATCGATGAGCTAAAGCATCTTCTCACAAAGAACACCATTAATTTGTCTTCTTTTATTGCTTTACAATCTTCAACATCACCTTCTTCCAGATCAGGAAAAGGGAAATCAACTGCACTTGTTGCTACTGCACATTTTTTCTAAATAGTGGATTCTTGACTCGAGTGCATCACATCGCATGGGCTCTGTCAGAGAACATTTTCCTTGTTGGAGCCTTGTTCAATGCTCCACATTCTCATTGGGGATGACTCTCCTATTGAAGTCATCGAGAAAGGTTCTATTGATGTTGGCACTGGTACATTTGAGGATGTCCTCTGTGTGCCTAATTTGTTAACCTACCTTCTCTCAGTTTATCATATTGCCCAGAATGGCAGAAAAGTTGAGTTCACTTTAGATTCTGTGACCATCGGGAATCTAAAAGATAATGCACTTCTAGTAGTCGGTAAGGCTGATCATGAGTCTTAGTTGTATGCTTTCTCCCATTTTTTACCTAAAACACATTCTACTACTTTTCTCACTCATTTTGATTCTGTGAGCAAGCTATATCATAAGTAGTTTGGCCATCTCAACTTTTGCTATCTTCAACAACTCAACAAGCAGAATATGGTAACAGGTCTTCCTCGGATCAATTTTTCAGATGGAGTTGTTTAGGTTGTGCCTTGGGAAAACATCTTGAGGATAAGTTTGACAAAGGAAAGGCTTGGAGGGCTTCAAAAGTCTTTGACCTAGTTCACAGTGATGTGGTGGGCCCATTCCCATCCTTGTCTTTCAGTAAGGTTCACTACTTGCTCACTTTCATTGATGACTTTTTTAGATTCACTTGGTTCTACTTGCTTTGGCAAAAAGGAGAAGCAATTTGGAAAGTTTTTCAAGATTCTCCACACAAACAATGGAAGTGAATATGTGAACCATTGCTTTGAAAAATTTTGCACTCTTGAAGGCATAGATCTTCAACATACTATTGCCTATACACCTCAATAAAATGGTGTGAATGAGAGGAAAAATAGATCCCTAAAACAGATGGCTGGTTGCATGATCTATGCTTGCTCCCTTGTACCTACATAGTGGGCAAAAGCTATCAATTGCGCTGCTCACAACCAAAATAGAGTTTCACGTAAGGTATTGAAGGGAATAACTCCCTTTGAAGCTTGGTGTGTCAGGAAACTTGTTGTGCGACACTTTAGAGTTTTTGGCTCTCCAACATGGGCTCACATTCCTTTGGACAAGCGCAATGCCTTGGAACCTCAGAATCGGTCTTATATCTTTGTTGGTTATCTAGATGGTGTCAAAGGGTATCGACTTATGCATCCTAAGACATGTGAGGTTTTTATCGAGCAAAGTGTGCACTTTGAGGAAAGCTCTGCTAGCTTCTCCTATTGTCTTCCTTCCACCACGAAATCAAATAGTGACTTAGATGATTTTCCTCTAGCTTGAGGTGAAGTGTTCCACACCACTTGTTGATGCCCCTTTGTATCGTCAGGTTGTTGGTAGCCTCATCTACCTAACTCATACTCACCCTGACATTTCATTTGCAGCTGGCATTGTTTCATGATTCATGATTGGGCCACATGAGCTTCATTGGAAGGTTGCCAAACATATCTTGCACTACATTCAGAGCACTTACAGGTATGAGATTCACTATGCAATAGGAACAAGTTCAGATTTGGTTGGCTACTCAGATTCTGATTGGGTTGGTGATGTTGATGATCGCAAATCCACACCTGGCTACAACTATCACCTTGGTTCCGGTCCCATTAGTTGGCAGAGCCAAAAGAAGCATTGCATTGCTCTTACTTCAACCGAGGTTGAGTATCAGGGGGCTGATAATGCCACCATTGAGGCTATTTGGCTTCAAAATTTCCTCACTAAACTTGGCATCACTTTTCAAAAGCCATCAGTCATTTACTATGATAACCATAGTGCCATGCAAATTTCACAAAATTTGATCCATCATGAGTGACCCAAACACATCGAGATCCACATGCATTATCTTTGAGAGTTGATTTAAGAACATTTCATAGATTTGCAGTTTTGTCCAACAATAGAGCAGGTTGTAGATATCTTCAGTAAACCCTTCTTTGAGAGTAAGTATGTCCATCTTAGTTCTCTCTTGAGGGGTTTTGGATATTTCTTCTGGGGGGGTCACTTAGCCCTTCTTGCTTCATCCTCTCATGGGGGGGTGGGGGGTGAGAGTTTTTTCCCACTAAGTTTTCTCGTTCCTTTTCTGTTGGGGGGATCTTTTGTACATGGGTAACTCATCAGGCTTAGTTGTCAAGAGCCATCTCTACTTTTTTGTCTACATTTCTCCCCAAGTTGCACTTAAGGGGGAGTGTTAGTGTGAATAGGGTTCTTTAGCCTTCTAGTTCTTTATTAATTAGTTCTCCACTATAGGTCTTTTCACACTTAGTTAAGCTTACTTAGGGACTTTTTCATTTTATCCCTCATTGGTTGTGTTTTTAGTCTCTTGGGTGGTAAGTGCTATATATACTCACCCATTGCTCTCATACGAGTATATTATTTTTCATTGTATGCTTTGCATTCACTTGAGTTGAATACAGTTTATTTCGCTCATTGCTGATTTCTTGCTTTGCTTTCCTCCATTCATTTGCATTCTTGGGTTGAAATCTCATAGAATCCTTTTGTTAAAAGATTTGTAACACACTCACCTTTGATGAGAATATTTTTTTTGTTAATCTTTTATTGCGCATAATTGTTGTTTTGAAAAATCCTTGTGTATGACAAACATAACTTAATGTAAACTTATTATTTTTTGATTTTTTTTTTGAAACTACCTAGAATAGTCTCGAGTGTGATGCCATATAATTTATTTTTCAAAAGACTTAGAAACAAAAAAGTTATTAAAAAAGTAAAAAACCCTGTTATTTCAACTTAATGGACCTTTTTCATTACAAATTATTTAAAAATAAAAAAATTAATCCAAATTTTAAAAAAATACATATTTAGAATCTAGATAGTCTCTTTTGTAATGGGTTTTCATATTTTGAATAAATTATTTAAAAAAGGTCTTCAGATATATGTCCAAAGTCAGAATTTTGTATGGACACTAATATGGCCTTCAAGTTACAGGTGAAACCAGGTCCAAGGCTAAGGGTCGGCTCTCCAAGCCATTTTCCAAAGTAAAATCCAAAAGGGAAACCAGACCGAAAATTTAATTTTTTAGAAATAGGATCTAATTTACTAATAAGCATCTCGTTTATTTTTAAAAATTTAATCGAGCAAAAAACAAATGGGATCTTATTTAGGGTACGAGATCTTGATTAAAAAAAAGAAATAGGATCCTGATTAGTAAACAAGATCTTGTTTCTTTTCTAATTTTTAAAAAAAAAAATGACATGTTCTATTTTACAACCAATAGCGACTAATTCTGCATTATTTTATGATTCTTGTCTTGTTGATGCTCTTTTCTTGCAATTTTCTATCCATTTTTGGAAGGAGTCAATCATTGCATACCCGTGGAGTGGTATATTGTACATGTGATGATCCATTTTGAGGAGGAAGATTAATTGAATGAATTTTTTTTTTTTTGACTTCAATCAAGTAGAAGCCATACTTTGTTAATCACGAGATCTAAAGAACATTAGAAGAAGAAAGAAAGGAGGGACATGAACCCAAGGGAAATTCAAGCACAAAGAGAGGAGGCAAAACATCAAAGAGATAAAAAAATGAGGATTTGAGAAATGAATAATATTGAAGCTTTTGGATCCACGACAATGGAAGAGAAAAAAATTCAAGATGATCCAATGGAGGATAAGATGGACGCAGATGATACAAATATGGATGATGTTCATGTGCAAGATAATACAGTTATAGAGACTAATCCTACTACATCCTCAAATCTAGGTACATCTTCAAATTATCTAGGTATATCTTCAAATCCACCATTGAAAGACATGGAAAATGTGATTATAGATGATATCTGTGCTGATGATTTATTAGAAGCTGGATATAGCAATGTTTAGATTGATAATGTTTGTGACAAAATGGTACAAAGAGATATTGAAAATGAAATCCCTTGTGTTGGTGAAGATGAAAATCCTTTGGATGTTGAAAATGAAAATCCTTATAAACACAGTGAAAGTGACAATCCTCCTATTGTTGAAGATTAAAATATGTTTTTGAAAATTGAAAATAATGTTTTTGATAATCTTTTTGGTAACATTTCTTAGAGACATATAAGAAGCTATGCCAATAGAATATATAAAGAATATTTATATATATATATAAGCTATCAATTCATTGTCAACTAATGATGCAATTTATGAGAATGTAATAAATGTGAAAAAAGTAATGAAAAAATTAGGCTTTTTTGTGAACCAACAAAAAAAGATGAATCGGTTAAGCATTCTATGTCTACTATTGCAAGTGCCATTGAGTCCATTGGAAAAAAAGAGTCGATATAAAGATAAGAATGCGACACGACAAGCTATAACAACTGCTATAGTGAATAAAATAACTTTGAATAAAAGGCTGTTAAGCAACTTTAGTGAAATTTTAAAGATGCATCCTAAAACATTGGTAAGAGCAGCGAAGAGAAGAGAAAGTATTGAAAATTATCTAATCAACCAATGTTGGAGTTTTAGTGGTCAACTCTAAAGGTCTGATATGAAATTGAATATTGAAGTGAAATCTTTGGTTGAAAAGTATTCGCATAATAATACAAGGGTATAGTCTAATGTTAGAGATGTTTTGAAACTAAGAGAGAGATCGAAAATTTGTGAGCCTCATCCAAAACACTTATTGTTTGAGTTTTGTAGAAATTTTTTCGACGATGTCGTGTTACTTGGAAATATAACCATAAGTCAAAGATCATTTGACAAATGAAAGCCCTGTTATGTGAAAATTAATAAGCTACATATCTCTTGTTGTTGTAAAACATGTGCAATTTCGTTATTATTATGATGTTTTTCAATATATACATTGTGTTTTGCATACTAACATGCTTATATAGGAAAGTAGTTTTGATATGCCACCTGAAACAATCAAGGAATTTGTAGCAGGTTTATTTTGCGAAAGATCTAATGCGCATTTATTTTATTTAAGTTTGTGTATTTCTAGACAATGTACTAGTTGTGGCAATTTTTCATTATTAGTAGAATGTATGCATGAGTATTGAAAAAATGATTTTTGACAACTAGTCGATATTAAAAGATTTAAGAATATTGAGTATCGTTTAAAGGATGGGAAAAGCCTGTCAATTTGTTCACATAAAAAGTTAGTGTACATGCATTCATGTTAGAATTTAAGAGTAAGATTCTACTAAAATATGTGAAACACTCTCAACATGCTAGATGGCTTGATGGTCAATTTTGTACACCTATAAATTCATTTTCAGTTGGAAGTATACTATTAGTGGTGGACTTTGCATAAAAACTACACTCTTGCTCAACGAGAAAATTCAATCTTAGTACTACTATTCAAAGGAGGTGGCTATTTTGTTCATATTGTTTATAGACATGCAGATGATAGTACAAAGGATGATAGCAAATTTTTAAGGGAGTGCTATTTCTATGTGAGTGATAACTAGATGCACTCATCAGAGTTTGTTCAATATCGTTTCAACATATTTTATACAAATTTGAAAGAAAAATGAATCCATATGACAAAACATCTTATATGGTTAGATAATTGTATGTGACAATTCAAGAATGCTCAAATGTTTTATTGGTTAAGCAGGACTAACAAGGAATGCAATATCCAACATATATGGAGTTTTTTAAAAGATGGAGATGGTAAAGGACAACATAATGGAGCTATTGCATATGTTATAAGAATTCTTACTCGAGAGCAATTAAATTTAAGGATAAAGTAAAGTTTAAAGATGCACGTGCAATTGTGGATTGGTGCAATACAACATTATCTACCAGATCAAGCGTGAACTCTACAATTCATAAATTCTTTTGGCTAGTTGAAGAAGAGAACATTGTGCCTAGACTTGAATGTGAAAAAATTAACGGATCAACAAAATTGCATTCATTTAAGAGTTCAAATGCAAGCACATGGACTATCTTGACAAGGGGGCCTGTATGTTTTTGTTAGTTTTGTATTTCAGGTGATTCAAATGTATGTTAGAATTCTGAATGGGTTGTGGAATCAAATATTGTTGACACCGGCTCAAACACATGATGGCTATCATTATCCAATTGGTTCAGTGGTGGTTGTTTGCACTTGACTAAGGAAATATCTGACAAGGAAGAATGGTTTCCTTGCTTTCAAAGATTATGAAACACATAAGAAGATTATACACTACTCACATTTGATTGATTGTTGCAATAAATATACAACTTAGTGTGAGATCATGGGAGACCTGCTAATAAAACGTTGTCGACAATTTCTATGGAAGATCACGAGACAATTATAGATGCATTAGAAAAAAGAGATGATGCAGATGGTACAATGGAATAATATAGGTATGCATAGATAGTTTTATGTATAAATTTAAATGCACATGTTTTTCAATGATATTGATATTGCTTTACATAGTTAAAATTTATTTATTATCATTTTATACTTTGATAGATTCTAATAGCAAATTCCCTTAAGCCATCCTAACTAGGATTATCCCCTTAAAATCCATCCTAATAAGATATCCCCTTAAACTATCCTAATGAGATGTCCCCTTAAGCCATCCTAATTAGGTCCATCCCCTTAATCTATCCTAATGAGATGTCCCCTTAAACCATCCTAATTAGGTGCCTCCCCTTAAACCATTCTAATTAGGTCCATCCCCTTAAGCCATCCTATATATATATATATATGTTTTTATATACTTTTATTTACCAAGTTGATATATTTAGTATAGTTTTATTATTGTTTGATATAGGTCCATCCCCTTGAGCTTAAGATGGTACAATGGAATAAGTAAATATTTTTAATGATATTGGTATTGCTTTAATACATAGTTAAAATTCATTTATTGTCATTTTGTACTCTCATACATTCTAATTCTATGTCCCCTAACAATGATATTGATATTGCTTAAATTTTGTAGGAGAAAATGAACTTGAAATAATATTTTAAAAACTACTTAAATAATTTAAAATTTTTAATTCACCTTTTAATTTAAATAAAATAAAATTTAAATTAAATACTGTATGAGTTTGGTTATCTCCTCCCTCGTCCAGGTGCTTTGCATTTCCATGTGCTATGGGTGTTGTCTCTATTGTCTCATGCTATAGAAGAAAACGAAATTAGATATATTTATTTAATATTTAATTTATAAAACCATATGCAAATTATCATACCTGATTATCTCTTCTTGGCACATCCAGATGCTTTGCATCTCTACGTGTAGGTGCTATGGCCATGGTCACACTTGGCTCAACCTATAGTTCATAAAAAAGTATAAATAAACACATGTATGAACAATAAAATTCATGTAAAATATTTAATTAATTTTAAATACAAAACAAAAATTAAAAAGTACTTTTTTTGTTGCTCATCTCGAGACATGGTCCGAGTGGCTATATCAGGAACAAAAGTAGTAATAACAACATCCTATAAGCTCAAATAAAACACATGTCAAGGTCGACAAATTGATATTGATATATTTAAAAGATCTGTACAAATTAAATTCATATATGTATATATTAAAATAAAATTGTTTACGTAAAATGCAATTGATGACCCTTGAAATTTACCAAGATCATATGGGTTTGAAAAACCCATCCTCATGTTGGCATATATGCAGAACTTGGTGACATGATGATATTGTATGTTGTCATTGATGTCAATATGCTGAAGTATGAACTCGTATATTGAAGTAAGCAAATTGGCAAGAGAACTGGTATGATATTGTGAGCCAGTATATGTGAGAACCGGTATGATAATGTGAACCGGTATATGTGAAAAAGTGAAGCGGTGTGTTGGAATGAGAACCGGTATATGGGAAGTTTTGTATTGAGGTTTCATTTGGCATGACTACCAGTTGGTAGTCTCAACCTCAGGGTTTTCGGTTGATGCATTCCAAGCTTGTGTGATTCAACCGATGACATCTTGTGATGACTTAGCATTGTAATGAAGACCAGATAGTGTTGCCACATCAACCTTGTGCGTGTGAAGGATTTCCTTGAGGATCTTGCATGGAGATTGATCCTATCTACCTTGGGAATGTGCGAAGTCTCTGTAAACGGTGGAGAGCACGTGATGGGTTATCAACTTCCTGAAGCGGAAAAGAATGAACGTTGGAGAACGTCTTGAGATATGTTCAAGATTGTTATATTCAATGCAGTATGATTAACGGTCATGATTGAACCGATTGAATTGTTAAACCTAAATGTTTAGGGTTTAGGGTTTATGCTACCGACCTATCTGTTTCCTATAAGGTCAATGATGTTTTTCATTTTGAGGTTATTGGCAAATGCTATGTGTGTATCCAAGTGAAGAGATACTTGATTCTTGCTAGACTGAAGAAGTGTATTGATACCTGCAGAGTGTGATTGCAGAAGCAAAGGAGCTAAAGTGGGTCTGCCTTGGCATTGAGTGCTATTATCAGATCAGTGTATTGCCTGTTGACTTCTAACCATTTCAGCAGTTGGAAAATCCCTTAACCGGGTAGCTTTAACAGGCTTTTGTGTAAATCCTTTAACAGGGTGACTCAATTCAATGAGTTCTTTAAATCCTCTTGCAAGGTAACCTTTAACAGGGTTCTAACCTTTAATCGAGTATTTAGCCATCCCTTAACCGGGTGATCCCTAGCAGGATCGTTTCCTAGCAGAACCTATTGTAAAAGTCTTTAACCGGACTAGGCTCCTAACAGAGCGGACTTCAAAAGAGTTCAAAGAACAGCTTGTGGGTATTCATCCCCACCGTGGTTTTTCCCATTTGGGTTTCCACGTGAAAAATCAGTGTGTCATGTGTGATGCTTTTCATGTGATGCTTTAATATTTTCTGTCAAGTGGTGAAGCATGTTGAACCGACAGTCATTATATTTCTGATGATATATTACTTGTTTATGCATACAGGTGAAGTGGAAATGAGATATTAGATTGTGTAGCAATCTAAGTGTTTACCGGTTTATGTCATTCATACTCTAACTGTGTGTAATCGGTATTGCCTTGATTTAGACCGGTGTTACTGTTTACTAGTTATGTGCAGTCTTTGTAGTCAAACTGCTTGAGGAAAAGTTTTTGTCTGTACTGATTCACCCCCCCTCTTAGTACCAGTTTGGTACTAACTGTTCATCATTATTCATCACCTCACAGACACCCACCTACAAAATTCACATATGTATTTGTATTTAAAAATTTAAGTAATTCAGTTTTTAATATAAATTTCTACAATTGGTCAACATACATTGATTGCCTCATTTGCAATAATTGATACTGGAGGAGCACCCACCACAACCTCAAGTGGATGATTTGACATGGAGGTCGGTGTCACTCCCTAAACATGTATCAATATTAATATATTAATAAATTTATTGTATGATGAACAATGTTATGATTGAAAATTAATTAAATTAAAATGTCAATCGAATTATATACGCAAAAGGTGAGCCAATTTGCATATGTGTTGACAGATAATAAAATCGATCAAAAGAAGAAGTCGATGTGCCCCTAGCCATGGTCTAGAAACAAAACATTAGAAGTTATTAAATAGTTTACAATATATAATTTATGTCTATTATAAATTAAAATTATACAAACAAGTTTTTTATAAATTCAACATGTACCTGTCTATGATGATCCATCAGATGATCATCAACACATAAAAAATCTACATATAAACCAATATCATGATCCGGTGTTCCACGTGCAGCTGAAGTGGATGGACCACGTGCACCTTAAGTGGATGCACCATCACCAAGGACAAAACATAGTTGATTACAACTTTTTTCACCATCTCCTCCTGACGCTCCTCCTTCATCACAATGAGCTATCATATTAGTAGTCTGTTTGCTAAGATTAGTGAAGAGCACACTCAATGCTCCTAATGTTAATATCATGGAATGTTGATGAATAAGAATAAGAACATTGATAGAAGGAGGATCCACAATATGCCGATGAGGGATGGGTTGATTAGGGTTAACTTCTGGCCCCAACCTCTGTTGTGGCATGTTGCCACCAACACCTTGGAATAATCTTGTATCAAAATAATTGGGTTTATAACCCATAACAAACTCTACATATAATTTTGTCAAAAAGTAAAGAGGGACCTCTAAATTAGCATGTGGTGGATGGTCAAAGACCATCCAACACCACTCCCAAAAATGAGTCACCATTGTAGGATGCTAAAATCACCTCATGGATGTTCATGATTTGTTTGGAGGAATTTGTAATCTTGGTGCAACCACGACAGGGAGGGTCCTTAAAAAAGAACAATCCAAACCATGCAACAAGAGTTAACACAACATAAGCAACACAATGTGATGGAGGAAATGCAAAAAATATTGTATTATATCATGAAAATCAATTACAATCTGCCGACAACATGTAGGCTTACAAGATTCGACACACAAGCCTGATTACATACATGCTCATTACATATCTAGGGTCAAGCAAGAATGCGAGCCAACTTCGGACCTCCTAAACATATGATTCTTCTTCTATGTTCTCATCACTCCTTTCTAAATACTTAATTACATTGATTTATATGATCAAGAATGATCCGTGTCGGTCCAAGATGAAACAAATGCCAATGAACAAGATGAAACGTGTAAAACAACAAGGCCGACCTCCACCAAAGAGATCCTTCCGAAAAATCCATAGAATGAAGTGCAGACCCAAGGTAAGGTTGGCCACACACCAATGAATGTTGGAAACAATGAACTGAAGCTCCTAAAGTTATGAAAATGATCCACAAGATTCACCAATAGCAAATAGGTCCAAATGGTTCAGATGCTTTAAGCCAGAAAACTGTCTCAGATTTTGAAAGCGATAAATTTTTGGAAAAATATTCAAATGTCCTGCTGACTTAGGATAAGATAGATGAACATGTCGACAAAGAAAATCCATGAATAATCGAGAAGAACAAAAGGATCCATCTGAAACATGGAATGAAGTAAATACATAATAACAACTAGAGCACCTGCAAGGCTAGTCCATTGCAAGAAGGCACGATCAAAATACCCAATGTAAACTGGCACTACCACTCGACCATGTGGCCCAAAAAGGAACCACCCCTCCATGCTAGGAGATAGTACTAAGGCCCTCAAACAAGACACAACAAATCATCACTTGGTCTCACATGTACATCAGGTACTCACACAAGGCATAAGCATACAAGCATGACTCTCACAAGAGTGCTCCAAGTAAAGCCAACACATGACTACACACTAGTGAACATAAGGGAAGAGTGTCATCACATAGCTGGTATAGGTTACCCTGACAGGCCTCCATAGGCCTCGACCCCCATCCTAACTTACCCTGGTAACCTCTCTCGATCCTCCAACCCCCATCCATTTCTCATGCAGACCCAACAAACCTTTATTGAAGACATGGTAGTTGGTTTTCCATTCCAGGCCTTTCCACTGCATCCTGAGTCTGTAATAGCACTCAACCATGAGCAACGCACAATTTATCTTGATTAATGTTTGTAGAACCCAACCCATCATTTTTTAATTAATTTATTACTTATTACTCAACTTTCGATGGGTTATCCTGCTACTTGTTTGGGCACGACCCCCACTCGAAAGCCACTCTTCCTTATAACACTACACAACCTTCGAAGAACCCCAAGGCAAATCACAAAAGCCAACCAACATAGGAGTTCAAAAAGAAAAACTGAAGGACAACTTGATTAAACAAACCTTCTACCAAGATTAAATCAATTGGAGGTGCGAAACGAACAACTGGTCTATCCTAAAAACAAGACCAAAACCACAATAAGGCAAGTACGACCACAACCAAAACTTAACCCAATCAAATTGCACAATAAACTTACATTCAACAACATGCCATCCTAACACGAAAATGACTCTTACAAATCGGCACCAAAAATCCACCAAGCAGAGTACAACTCAAATGAATACACGTGCACTCTAAATCGGTGTTACTGTTTACTAGTTATGTGTAGTCTTTGCAGTCAAACTGCTTGAGGAAAAGTTTTTGTCTGTACTGATTCACCCCCCCTCTTAGTACCAGTTTGGTACTAACTATTCATCATTATTCATCACCTCACAGTGGTGTCCACCTACAAAATTCACATATGTATTTGTATTTAAAAATTTAAGTAATTCAATTTTTAATATAAATTTCTACAATTGGTTAACATACATTGATTGCCTCATTTGCAATAATTGATACTAGAGGAGCACCCACCACAACCTCAAGTGGATGATTTGACATGGAGGTCGGTGTCACTCCCTAAACATGTATCAATATTAATATATTAATAAATTTATTGTATGATGAACAATGTTATGATTGAAAATTAATTAAATTAAAATGTCAATCGAATTATATACGCAAAATCTGCCAAGTGTTTGAGAAACTAACAAATTTGCCAAGTGTTTGAGAAACTAACAATGCAGGCCAAACAGGTTATCTCGGGCAATTAAAGAGAGACTATAAATAACCAAAGAACAACTTCAGAGGCAAACCGCCGGAAGTTGAGGATAATGATTAAACGATTATTGAAAACAATACTTTTGGGCTTGTAAGGGAAGGGAAAAATAAAAACACCCTCCCACCTGATCACCCTGGCTCGTGGTGATGATGTATTAAATCTGAAACTATTATAAATGATTTGCTAGACTATGGTCCCGGGCAAGGCCGTAGGTTTTCTCGCCTCCACTCTTTCCTACCGGTGCCCGCACGAGTGGAGTATTGTACAATTTCAAAATTGATTAATAAAATTCTTGGCCTCGGCCTCTTATCAATCAAAAAAAAAAAATAACTTTTGAAAACTAAATTCAATATTTAAATCAAAATAGTCTTTTCCAAATTAAAATCATTTCGACTGACAAAATTGATGGTTATTCCTATAGCCTTTGTTTTCACAAATTCATTTACTATTATATCCAATTAAATTTAACATTCTCTTCATTTTGCTATTTCAAAATACATAGTATAAATATATATTTATATATTCAATACTAAACTGATATTTATTTTAAAAACCATATTTCCTCTAACCCCATTTTCCAAATAAAAATTACAAATTACAAATTATATATATATTTAAATCAAATTAAAAATAATATAAAATATTTTGCATTGCATAGGAAATAACATTTACTGTGATTTTGTTTTGACCGAGTTTTTTTTTTTTTTTTACACAAAAAAAAAACTCATGGCAACAATGAATTTCCAACACATGTATTTAACTACTCAATTGGCCGTAACGGTAGGAGAATGGATCCAATTAAATCCACAAATGAAATTTTCATATATAATATCATTATTCTACCTAATAATTTCACATTTAAAACATCAGATTCACATTTTTCAAAAAGTCTAAGGAGACCAATAACCAGGTTTTGGAGGCCATCCACCATTGATGGACCTCCAAAAACTTAATTAAAATTTGCCAAATGAAAAATTCCTTAAAACCCATTGGTTGATGGGTGAACAACATCATACTTTTAAAATAAAATTCACTTTGTAGGCATACATAAAAATTTGGGCAGCATTTCCCCAAAGCAACTCTCATTTAAAAAAAAAGTTGAAACATACAAATTCATATTTAAACTAAAATCCAAAATTCAAGTTGGAGAAAGGTTCTAAATCCATTTGCTATCCATTTGCAACAGGAATCACACAATTCCATAAAGAATCAAGGGAGAAATTAAATAAACTCACCTTCAAGTTGAAGAATTTCAAAATGAAACATGGAGCCAAAGACTCCGAAAGAACTCATGAAAACCGAGTAGCAACAAGAGTTTTCCCGCTCGAATCCAACAAGCTCCTACCCACAAAATCTCTCCAAGCAAATCCTTCCCAACCAAAATTTCAAAAATTTATTGTAGGGTTGGAAATCTCCAAAATTTGGAAAAGAATAATCCTTGTTCAAAAAATGCATAACCCCCATTTTAATTCCACCATATGGTAATAAATAAATACTCTATTTTTGTTAGCTTAATAGAATTTGATTTATCAATTTATAAAAACAATGGTCTTATTTTATTTTATTTTTTAAAAACAATTACTCAGGCCAAATATAATTTAGCTTTCACTAATAATTGAACATTCACATTTTCGGGTTTTTGAGGACAAGCGACACTGGGGTGAGGAGGCTCTTTGTGATCCTCTTCCGCCTCCTAATCTTTTTGGCAATTGCTCTATTCATGTCCTGCAATGGGTTTTTTGGAATGGCGTATTGGTGGTGTGTTATCGAGGGATCATTCAGAGTGGCATCGAGGGCATACAAGAAGACTGCGTTCTTCATATTTTAAGGGTTTCTTTGGGCCACGACAGAATTTCCCTGTGCATGCTAAGTCCCGTGGGCTTGGGGGGGTTGTAAAAAACCCTCGGGTAAAACCTCAGCAAAGCATTCAGAGAAACCTTGCTCCCATGGCTCAGCCAAAAACTATTTCAGCCCCTGCTACGAGAAATAAACCTTTAGATAAAGGTTCCTTACCGAAGAAGGTTTGGTCGCCAATGCCGTGTATCTCTATGGCTGACGCCTAGTTTGATAAAAAAGCTCAAGACTTGCACTCCTTGGTGGTTCTTATTCAGATTTGGGGAGATAATGTTTTGCTTTCTAAGCTCCATCATGAAATTCACTGTCTCTGGTATGGCACGCTCTACTTTCAGGTTCTCTTTGCAAATATTTTCCTTGTTATCTTTGATTATGTGGAGGCTAAACAAAAGGCTCTGGAAAAATCATATTTGTGGGTAGGTCGTAATTTAATCTTTGTGGAAGATTGGAAACCTCTTTTTTCTGTATCTCAAGATATTGTTAAATACACACCCACTTGGTTTTCGTTGCCTGGCCTTCCCTATGAATTTTCGGATTTAGATATTTTACAAAAAATAGGGGATTCATTTGGGAAATTCATTCATTCACATTCAATTTTCGAGGATGGGGTTTTTAGGGTAAAAATCTATTTTTTTCTTTCTTCATCTGTTGTGATTCCTTCTAACTGTAATTTGAAATCAATTGATGGTATGTGGCATTAGAGTATTGTGTGTGATTATGCGTGGTTTTCTAAGGCCTCTGTAACCATGGATGTCGGCCTTTTTGTTTCTCTTAGGGGTTTATCGTTTGTAGATAAGGTCACTCGGCTTGGGAAAAATGTTCCAAAATCTGTTCCTCCCTCTTCTAAGGTTGATGAGGGTAGTCGGCCTAAATCCCCTCCTCTGCAAGGACTTCCTGTTGCTAGCGATATCCCTTCAGTTATACAAAAGGATGGGGAAGGTGTGACAATGCTAGGTTTACCTTCTTCTATGAAGGATGGCCTGCTCATCAATTCTCAAATAGATGTTGGTTTGGTGGCTAATTGTATGGAATCTTTCCTTTCTGATGATGATTTAATCTCTAAAGTTCAGAAAGTGGTTTTTGATCATAACATTACCTTGAACTCGGATGCTACGGACAAAGTAGTTGAAGCAATTGATCAGGATTTGGTTAATTTAAACTCTTCTTTGGTTATTCCCCCTCTTGGTAATCCTTTTGATATTCTATCTGATAAAATTCAGGATGTTGAAATTGCTTTGGGTTTAACTGGGGATGGGGATGGGAATGTGGGCTTTGATCTTGTGATTAATAAACCTCTGGTTCAATTCCCTTTATCCCCTACTTCACCATCTCCTTCTCCTGTGAAGAGGGGTAGGAAGCTGAAGGCCTTTTACACACAACTAGAAATTGACACTGGCATTCAATATACACTCTTGAGCCCAAAATCAGGGTGTGGTAAGAAAAAAACTAAATTTAGTCCACCTTTCACTTGATCCGTGGCTTCCAAGTGTTGCTTGAAGACTGAGCTGGAGAATGCTGACCTAACAATTGAGAAGAGGGGAAAGGATGCCTCCCCTCGAGTGCAATGAAGTTTGTGTCTTGGAATGTTAGGGGCTTAAATGCCCCTAACAAAAGATGCCTCATTAAATCACAGTTGGATTTATTAAGTGTGATGTGTTACTTTTGCAAGAAACTAAGTTAAGTTGTCAAGGTGCTGATTTTTTGTTTTCCAAATGGAAGCCTTGGAACTTTTGTGTATCCCCCTCGACGGGGGCATATGGGGGTTTGACTTTCCTTTGGAAGGATATGTCTATTGATTTGAAATTGGTTGTTTCTGCTCCCTTTTGGATGTTGGCCTTGGTTAGAAGTCGTGTTTCAAATGTTAAACTCTGGTTGTTCATTGTTTATGGACCGATGTCGATTGGGGGTAAGAAAGATCTTTGGGATTCCTTATCCCTCACCCTTTCCCCCCTTCATGGCCAGTTTGTGGTTTTTGGAGGAGACTTTAATGCCATTTCCTCTGATGATGAGAAGTGTGGAGGGATTTTGCCCAATAAGCATATCTTGGAGGACTTCTCTGCTTTCATTTTAAGTAATGACTTGGTGGATTGTAAAAATTTGAATGGTTCGTTTACTTGGACAAATAGGAGAAAATATTTCTCGTAGATTGCTGAGAGACTTGACCGTTTTCTGGTTTCTGACAATTGGATTTTCTTTAATGTGGATGTTGTGGCCTCGGTCTTTCCTTATGTTGGTTCAGATCATTTTCCAGTTGTGTTCTCCATCTTCGATGATAGAGCCCCTGGTCGTTCTTCTTTTAAGTTTGAACCAATGTGGTTTCGTGATCCTTCCTTTTCTTTGCTTTTACAATCCTGGTGGTCTGCGATTCCTTTTGTTTAGCGCACTAGGATGTTTCAGTTTGTTAAAAAACTCTCTTATTTTAAACAAGAAATTAAGAAATAGAATGTACTGAATTTCAAAAATATTTTTACTGAGAAGATTAAGATTCAGGAAGAACTTGAAGCTCTTAATGCTAGGGTTATGAATTGTGGCATGGATTTTGCTACTTTTCAGAGCCACAAATCTTTGAATTCTCAGTTAGAAGAGATTCTTTCGAGAGAAGAAATCTATTGGCGTCAAAAACCCAGAGATTTATGGTTGAGTGATGGTGATCGAAATACCAAATTCTTCCACACTTCAGCCAAGATGAAACGACAACGTTGTAGGATCTCTTGTATTCAAAACTCTGATGGGGTTGTTTTTACTGAAGAATCGAAGATTGCTATTGAGGGTGTCTCGTTTTTCAAGTCTTTGCTTTCAGAAGAGTCATATTTATTTAATGATAATTTTGCTTCTTCCATTCCTAAGCTTATAATTGATGAGGATAATGCAATTCTCATGGCTCCTTTTTCCATCCAAGAAGTAAAAGATGTTGTCTTCTCAATGTCGCTTGATAAGGCCCCTGTTCCTGAAGGTTTTACTACTTTGTTCTTTCAAAAATTCTGTTCATTTTTTGGGGAGGATCTTCGTTTTCTTTTAGAAGAGGCTAGGTGCAATAGGATTATGTTAAGAGAGCTTAATTCAATTTTAATTGCACTCATTCCGAAAAGTGAGAATCCTAAGTCTTTTGTAGATTTTCGCCCAATTTCTTTATGCAACACCTTATACAAAATTATTACTAAGGCTATTTCCTTAAGGCTTGCTAAGCTCATTCCTAGAATTGTCTCGGGTGAACAGGGGGGTTTTGTCCCTGGTAGGGAAACGGAAGAAGGGGCCATTGTGGCCCATGATATTCTACATTCTATCTCTCAGTTGTCTATTCTGGCCATGATTCTCAAGTTGGATATGATGAAGGCCTATGACAAGGTAAGTTGGCAGGCACTCTTCTGCGTGCTTAAGAAATTTGGGTTTGGAATTAAATGGGTCAAATGGGTTCAGGCATGTATTAGCACGACTAGGTTCTCAGTAATTTTGAATGGTTCTCAATGTGGTTTTTTTGCCTCATCTAGAGGACTTAGGTAAGGGGATCCGTTGTCGCCCTTCTTGTTTATTATTCTGGTTGAAGCTTTTAGTAGAGCTATCTCATGTGCCAGGGAGAGTGGCTCATGGAAGGGGATTTCCATCCCTCAGATGGCTACGAGTCATACTCATTGCTTATTTGCGAATGACACATTGCTGTTTGGCAAAGCTACCATGGGGGAAGCTCAGGTCATTAACAAGATCATTTTGGATTATTCTTTGTTCTCTGGATAGAAGGTTGATCAGACTAAATCAAAAAAATTCTTCCTTAATGTTTCCCCTCTGGTGCAGTCCAAATTGTCTCCCTTTTGGGGCTTCTCTGTGGGTCACTTTCCTTGCAACTATTTAGGGCTTCCATTTTTTACTGGTTCAGAGAAGCATAATTTTTGGGAACGAGTTTCGGGGGTTATTTCTTCAAGAATTATTTCTTGGTCTCATAAGTGGTTAACTTTTTCTAGTAATATTGTGCTTATTAGAGCTGTTCTAAATGCGGTTCCTATCTATCTGTTATCTATTTTAAAGGTTCCTAAGAAGTCTGTGGCTGCTCTATGATCAATTGTAAGGTCTTTTTTATGGAATGATAATGTGAATAAGAAAGGTAGGATCCCCTTGTTGGATTGGGATAGGGTATGTGCTCCTAGGGACAAAGGAGGTGCAGGGGTTAAGGATCTTGGTAAGCAGAATTTGGCTCTTGGTGCTAAGTTAATTTGGAAACTTTATAAGCAGCCCGAATCCAAGTGGGCATCTATTTTGTCTGCAAAGTACCTGAATAACTATTCTAGGGAGGCTATCTTTATTGCTTCTTCACTTCCCAAAGGGTCTGTGATCTGGAATTTCATGGTTGAGTGCAGATCTGTCATTTTTCCAGGATTGTCCTAGCTTATCCATAATGGTCGTAAGGATAGGTTTTGGGATGAAGTATGGAATGACTTCCCTGCACTCTCTAGTCTTAGGGATTGGTCGCCTCTTATGTCCATCCTTAAATCTTCTTGGGGTATTTTTGTGGCTGATTATTTTTTTGTGGATTCCTTGGGCTTCTTGCCTATGGCAAGATGGAAATAAATTGATTCTCTTCCATTGGATCAAGATGTTAAGTCCGCGTTTGTGGATGAGCTTAAGAAACACCCATTAATCTTCTCTGAGAATGATGATGAGCTTATTTGGACTTATTTAAAATCAGTGGAATACTTGGTCAAAGAAGGATACAATTATTTGTCTTTAGATGTTAAAAGGGATGATTTACAATTTAAGTTATTTTGGCACGCTGCCTATTTGCCCAAAGCAGGGGCGTTTGCTTGGCTGGTTGTTCAGGATAGAATTCTTACTGGCATGAGATTAGATAGGTTGGGTATCACTCTGGTTTTCCCTTGTGTCATGTGCGGTGGGTCCCTTGAATCAGTCGATCATCTCTTCCTTCATTGTCCCTTTTCTCATCATTGCTGGTATTGGCTTTTTAATAAGTTAAATTGGAGGTCTGCTCTTAGTAGGGACCTCCGATCTCACTTCATGAGTTGGCCCCTATTATATCCATCTTTATTTTATGCTTGTCTTTGGATAATTTCTCCTTCTATTCTAATTTGGAAAATTTGTCTTGAGAGGAATAATAGGATTTTTAAGAAACACTCTTCCCCTTTGCAAGATGTGCTCTTTTGTATTGAGAAGTCGATTTCTGAAACTATCCTGGCCTTCATTTACAAAGGTACTAGTCTGCACAATAATTTCACACCATGGGATAATTGGATTACCAAACATTGGTCAGCCTTACAATCGCTCCCTTTGAGTGGGGCAATTTCTAAAACACAACCTTTAGTAAATAGAGCGGAGGTGGTCTGGTTGCCTCATCCGGCTTCAAAGTTTAAATTGAACTTTGATGGAGCGTCCCATGGTAACCCTTACAAATCTACTATTGGTATTGTGGTTTCTGATGACAAGGCTGGTATCATAAAAGATCAATGCCAATGTATTGCCTATGGAACTAACAATGTGGATGAACTTCATGCTCTTTCCACGGGTCTTGATCTGCTCCTTTCATTACATTTGTTGGATGTTGTCATTGAGGGTGATTCTCAGGTTGTTTTTTACATGGTCACTAATCGCTCATCCCACTCCTGGCATCTAAAGTATTGGTTGGACAAGATACTTGCTCAGCTTGAATTGTTCAATTCCTTCACTATTGTCCACTATTATAGGGAAGCTAATAAGGTGGCACACTTCTTGGCCACTATAGCTTTAGATGAGGATATCCATTTTTTGGTTGATGTGGCTTCTAGTTCTCTATCTCCTCATCCGGTTTAAATGTTTCTAACTCATTTGCAAAAGCACGACCTTGTGCCTTGCTTGATGATTATATTCAGGCATGCAACTTAATGTGCTGTTGATGGTCTTTTTGGTCCTCATTACTTCATTATGTCTGCATTACTGTGTGTAATCTCAGTCTGGGTAGGGGTTTTTGCCTTTATTGCAATTGGTTGGGACCTGTGGTGTGCGAGACCATCTTATAATCATGCTCTACACTTTGTTTACACACTGTTTTTGTTTGTTTCTAACTCATTTGCAGAAGAATGACCTTGTACCTTGCATGGCGATTATATTCAGGCATGTAGTAATGTGATGTTGATGGTGGTCTTCATTTCTTCATTATGGCTGCATTACTATGTAATCTCAGTCTGGGTACGGGTTTTTGCCTTTAGTTGGGACTTGTGGTGTGTGGGGGCATCCTATAATCATATTCTGCACTTTGTTTACACACTTCAAATCTGCCCCGCGCTTAGCATTATTGTCATGTGGTTTTTGCTTGTTTAATTCATGATGTCTGCACGGTTTTCTTGTGCTTTTTTCATGATGGTTGTACTTCTGTCCGGATGGCTTGCTTTCAGTTTTAACGTTTCATTTATCTTCTTCGCAAGCAGTGGCAGTTTATTGAGTTATTTCATTTCATGTGGGGGATTTCACTCATGTGGCTATCTTGTTCTATTATTTTGCATGCTTATGTTGATTTATGGCTATGAGTATCATGCGGAAATTGTCATCATTTTTTATGAAGGTGGTGGCCCGTGGTTGCTTTTTTGCACGTATGCCATGGGTTTGTTTGAGGTAATATTTACTGTTGCATCCTTTGGTGGTTGTGTTGTTCTCTCATAATGGCATTTGATCTCTTTATATTCCTGTGCTCTCTCTTGGTTTTGCATTATCTTTTTAATGGAATTGGTGGGCTATCACATTTTGATGCCTCGCAAGCATTATGATTTCCAAGACTCTCATGTTTTTGATGATGAAAAGCTTGGTCGTCTGTTTCAAGTTTATTCGCTAGATTTCTATCTGGCTTTTCACAAGGTTTTGGGAAAGCGATGGCTTGTGGAAAGCTCAGGTTGCTCTCTTGCTGAAATTGCATCTCGTTTTCTCACTATTTGTATGGATGTGGTTTTGAATTCTGCTATAGTCAGGGCACTTTTTGATGCATACTTCCACTACTATTTTTACACTGCTGATGATTTGGATAGCACATTATCTTATTACCATTTTGAATTTGGTAATTTTGAGTACGGTGGTTTGCTATCTCGTTCTCAGTTATTATCTTTTGGTTCGCATGGGGAACTTCTTTCAATTTTGAGAAATGGCTTGATTTCTAACCTATATGATGATACTTTGTTTGCTATGGTAACTCTATTAGATCATGTATTGCCAGATTGTTTGGCTACAACTATCAATTTATTTCCAAGTATTCGCTTTCTCCTAGAATCAATGCATGTTGCTCGGTCTTCACCAACTTCAGTTTTGCCTATCCAGATGGTGCCTCCTGCAATTCTTGTTGAAGTTGATACCCCCCTTCTTCTCCTCCATTGGAAAGCACTAGTTCATGGTATATGAATCCTTAAATGAAAGCTGTGTTAAAGACACTTGGATTTGTAGAATAGTAAAGGAAGATTTGTAGAATAGTAAAGGAATTACAAAGCAAAAGATAAAGGAAAGGTTTTTGGCTCATGGGATTTGGTACAGGGCTTTGAAACCTTCTGTCTTCTTCCATTGATAGTAGCTGTGGAGTCTACTTTTGAAAATTATCCAATGGGTTTGGTAATTGCCATATGGGCTCTATGTAAAACTGATATTATATGTGTTGTGACCACATTTCGTATGTGGTTTTGGGTGGGATGTATAAACTGACTTGTTAGATACTATAGGTTTATTTTACGAGCTGTGACCGAAGGTTTTCTTCCCAGGGTTCTTTCCTCCGGTATTCTCTTTGAATCCTATGTAAAAAAATAAAAAATATTAATAAAAATTTAGTGGAATATTCCACTTTTATCAAAAAAAAAAAAATCACTCTAACTTAGACAATTAAAATAATTGATTAATTAATTAACCACAAAAATGATTTTAATATAATTTATTCTTAATTCCCTTTAATCAACACGTCACATTAAATTCTCATTAACTACTCAAGAAGAGAATAATTAAACACACAAAATGCATAACACACAACACTGAAATGAAACCAAAATAGAACATGACACACATACCAATGTCGGAAAAGTGGCCTACTAGGCGAATCAACAAGGAAAATAAAAGACTGGTGATGCTCACAATTGAGCAAGGCTAGGGTTAACATTAGGACCTTAGAACTACCTCCTCCACTTCCATTAGGTTAATTAGGTACACTCAGATCTGTGGAGTCAGGTGGAGATGATACCTCGTACCTATACAATACTTGCACTTGCAATTTCTTGCATCAAAGAACCACATATGCATATATATACAAACACAGTACACACATCGGTGAAGGACAATCGTGACGTTCCCTGTCTGACCGAAGTGAGTGAAGGAAAATCATCTCCTCGCACGCCATACACTTTCACACAACACGACAACATATACATAAAGCAACTCACATGTAAAGTAAATGTGTTAGTCCATCATTAATAATGCATAAATAAACTTAACATTTCATCATTTATAAAGTACAATGCAAAAGCAGAGTTTACAACTACTCATCAATAAGCAATAATGTAAATTCAATATCTATTCCTCAATGTAAAATAATGCATGATCATATGCACCTAATCACATTCCCAAGCATAACAATAGAATAACACACCACAATCACAATAAATCAACCATCCATGTAAGCCACATTAGGGTCAACCTTGGTCAACGAGGTCAAAATGGGTCCGAACAAGGTAGGGGTATTACATTCTCCCCCACTAGGGTCCGACTTACTCCTGAAAGTCATAAGGCTAGGATAGAAAACAAGGACATCTAAGTCATCACACTCACATATCATAACCCAAAACCATAACTCAACTTAAGGAGAATGCAATCCACAAAATCAATATACTAATGTATAGAAATCAAAATCCATGTCATCTAATTTAACATAAACATTTCCTGCATTTTTGAAATCAAATGGTTAACATTGAACAATCTTCCTTTTACGTTCCTTAATTATGTAAATCTATGCGTTAAAAGAGTTACAACAAGATGCATCATCTTTAATTATCTAGGTTAAACATACTAACACCCTTATTCAACTGCTAGGATCACTATTGCAACATACAATCATACAAGAAAATATCTTCTACAAAAATCCTTATCCAAAAATATACATATCGTTTTGTTCAAAACATCATCACTTAGTCCATCCAAACATGAAAACATTTATTTTATATCAATAAGCATCATAAAGATGGTATTTACATGTCTACTGCAATATCCTAATTCTACACACTTCTTTGCATTACTAGATTAAGCATAACATACTCTCAAATTGAACTTTAAAATTCAGTCATAACTAATATTTCACACTACTTCAAGGTACATAATGCATACACATTAAAGGAATAAAGGTTTAGGGTGCAAAATCACGTCAATAACAACATCAAAACATCATTCCTGATACAAGATACAACCTCATACGAAAGAAGAAATGAATATATAATTACCTACATTCAACCATCTAAGGTCTACTTGATTCAATTAGAACTCTTGTAGGCTTTTCAAACACTCAATGAGCCAATAAGTCTACAGAACATTATTATTTATCTAAAGCTACCACATAATTAACTAGGTCCAATTCACACTTCTTTCTACTATATCTGATAATTCAAACGATTTCAAACCAATTTTATCAAATAAAATACACTTATTTCCTTAACTAATCTCGTTATTTAATTAGTTACCTCATTATGCCTAGAATCACTCTCTGCGGTGTTATCCCTTAACACACTATCAGAGGTTCAAGTGAACGTGATAGATATAACACTTAACACATAGCCAGGGCCAACGAATATAAACATTTGAAATGACTACCAAAGATCTCAAAAGAACGTCATCCAAATGATGATCGCCAAATACGACGATAAATAGGAAAAATGCCGGCAATTTCGAAAATCAACAAAATCGAAAAACATGACAAGCATCAAATTTAATAAAAAAGGAATGAGAATTTTAGTGGCCATTTCTTCATAAGAAATTTCAAAAGAAAGTGCTAGCACCTTATCCACAAAACACAAGTTAAAAGATAGTCAAAAAATTGTTGCAATAAAACAAACATAACACAGAACAAAGTGACCATTTTCAGCCACATCATAGGGAGTAACTGCTACACTACATCCAAGATCACATGTCCTGAGTGCGTTAGAGAATGAATCATAGACACTAAGGCTATTAGACTAACTACTATACTTTAATACCATGCAATCTTAATTCACAAGTGTCACCTTCCCAACATTATTGTTTATCCATATTACTAGAATTCACAAATCGAATAAGATAAGGATGCAACATCTTTTCTATATTTTCACTAACCCAACACAACATTCTTGTAGTTCTTAATAATTACATAGGTTTTGCAAAGCTAAGAATTCTATTTCCAAATAAAACAAAATCACAAAGGATTAATTTCTTATTCTCCACACACATTCTACATGTAGTGATAAGATTATCTTAATCAATACTTTTTTTTCCCCTTCAAGATCCATCAATCATCTAAGCTACATGGATTACCTATAAATCTATGTAAAAAGTATTCCATTTACTTACTTGAAATGATGCACTCATAGGCAAAACAACCCACTTTGGTTATCAATGTAGAATGAAACATACACTCCTTAATACATGCCTCTTAATATTCATTGCAAACAATCAATTATTTTTATTTAAGTTTTAATTACACCATTTAATAGCATTTCTTTTAATCTTCATAACTAGATAAAGAGAGAAGGGAGAGAATTTTCAATAGTCAATCACTTCACACATATGCACGTAATCTACAAGTTCACACAAGTAAGACTAAATTTCTCCCTATATGCCTATCATCCTTATTGTGCTATTTTCTATTTCACTTCTAATATAAAAGAATACAATTTGACTTATCATGATATTTCCTTACATTAAAGATGCCACTAATGTCTTAGTCTCAAAATGAGAATAATAAAATTTCAATCTTTCCTTACATGCTAACTTCAAGCAAAACACTCATTACTCTTAATTGATAAAAACACATCATTAACTATGACTATTCATTGAATGTCAAAACATGAGGAGGAGAAGGAAAATTGAAATTACCATTTATCTAATATGTGGCTATGTAGGCACATCAAACACGTTCTACATTTACACATCCTATTTATACATAGTCAATTTAATATGCCCACTGCAATTGTATTATTGTACTATTCTTACAGGTCATTATTCAAGTTGATCATATAAAACACACAATGAGATCCTTAATAAAAACACATCCAATTCCCTCCTATACCACTACACATAATCCTTTACCCATCCAATATATCTTCTAACATTCAAGTACACACCAACCTCTCAAAGATTCACATAAGTGTTTCAAGAAAACACAACGTACATATATTTTAATTTGTAGAGAGAAGGAGGAAGAAATACATCTAATTCACAATGAGTACACACTCAACATTTTCTCTACAAGCTCTCATAGTTACGACACTAAATACAATTATAAGTGTAACACAAACCCAAACTCATATTTTCAGACTTAAGACAATGCATTATTCAACCTATTAAGCTAGTCTAAATAGTAGAATACCAGTTAAGAAGGTATATCCAATTATATTTGAAAAAGATTAATTGTAGACCAAAACATCTTACAAGAAAACAACGCACGTATAATCACACAACAACCACTATCAATCACAAAGAGAAAGAACTGAATACATATGTTACACTCATTTGGGGTTTCAGAAAGAGTGAGATAAAGAACAGAGCATGAAAATCTAAGATATTCAAGATCCCAAGCATTAATCATAAACATAGATCAGAGAGACAAGCATACAATGAAAGGACTATATATTTCACACCAAACTAAAGGTACCCGTTACACCAGAGATCCTAGTGCTTGTAAACCTTGGCTCTGATACCAAGTGTAATGCCCCATCATGATACCCTAAAGAAAACAACTACAAACACTCGAAAAGAGTGCAAGTAATTTTTTTAATAAGAACACACTAATGTACAATATATACATTGAAATAGAAGTTGCACAAGCGAAAGACTTAACACAAACTCCTAAAGGGTTTCCAACAAAGATTACTCGATTAATCCAATGAACATTAAGGTGTATTAATCCAATTAACAATGAGATTGATTAAACCTTCTCATGATAGAATGATTACCACATGAACATAGCAATTAAATTCCATAAGAGATTAAACTAAACATGATTGAATATATACAACTGCCATTAGTTTCATTACATCACTAAAGCTACATTCATCATAATCCATATTGCCACATTTTATTTATAACTTCATACATCCAATTAAGATTAATATCACCTAAATTACATTATAAATTTTAACTATAATACCATTCATACATCTAAAATTAAAAGGAACTAGTTGAACACATACACCATACAACATCAATTGATATTGGAGTTCACCCCTAATGGGCTACATCTCTGGGTCCACTTCAAGTGCAAGACCATTCTAATAAATAAAAGATAAAAAATATATAAAGTTTACATCAATTACAACCTTCCATCAAGGCGTACATAAACAAATGATACATATGACCACACAGGGTCCAAGAGATACATGAATGATCTGAGAAGAACAAAAGGATCCATCTGACATATGGAATGAAGTAAATACAAAATAACAATTGGAGCACCTGCAAGGCTAATCCATCGCAAGAAGGCACGATCAAAATACCCAATGGAAACTGGCACTACCACCCGACCATGTGGCCCAAAAAAGAACCACCCCTCTGTGGTAGGAGATAGTACTAAGGCCCTCAAACAAGCCACAACAAAGCATCACATTGTCTCACATGTACATCAGGTACTCACACAAGGCATAGGCATACAAGAATGACTCTCACAAGAGTGCTCCAAGTAAAGCCAACACATGACTACACGCTAGTGAACATAAGCGAAGAGTGTCATCGCATAGCTGGTATGGGTTACCCTGGTAGGCCTCCATAGGCCCCGACCCCCTTCCTGGGTTACCCTGGTAGCCTCTCCCAAAACTCTGGCTCCCATCCATGTCTCATGCGGACCGAACAAACCTTTCATGAAGACAAGGTAGTTGGTTTTCCATTCCAGGCCTTCCCACTGCATCCTGAGTCTATACTAGCACTCAACCATGAGCGGGGCAAAATTTATCCTGATTAATGTTTGTAGAACCCAACCCCCCATTTTTAATTAAGTTATCACTTATTACTCAACTTTCGATGGGTTATCTTGCTACCTCTTTGGGCGCAACCCCCACTCGAAAGCCATTCTTCCTTATGAGACTACACAACCTCCAAAGAACCCCAAGTCAAACCACAAAATCCAACCAACATAAGGAGGTCAAAGATCAAACTGAAGGACAACTTGATTAAACAAACCTTCTACCAAGGTTAAATCAATTGGAGGTGTGAAACGAACAACCGGTCTATCCACAAAACAAGATCAAAAACACAATAAGGCAAGTACGACCGCAACCAAAACTTAACCCAATCAACTTGCACAATAAACTTACATTCAACAACATGCCATCATGACACGAAAATGACTCTTACAAATTGGCACCAAAAATCCACCAAGCAGAGTAAAACTCAAATGAATACACTTGCACTCTTAAATCATCCATGTTAAGGAATCATAACAATCACTCAAAAGTTACTTAAAAACCAATGTCAACTAATTGCAGCTATTTCAATAACTGACTCTTTCATGATAATAAAATCCACTTTAGGGAATAACACATAAAAAAGGTCCAAGTAAACATACACCCCAAATAAGTTTGCTCAATACTTGATTTTTTACCACACACCTTAAAGGAATAACAACAACTCGTAGCCTAATTAAACCATCATTTATAAACAAATATATAATCATTTTAATTTAAGCCAAAGCCAATTTGGCTATAACAAATACCATTTGAATTCAAATTTCAAATTAATGACAATAACATTTAAAATACTTTTGAAAACCAAATTCAATATTTAAATCAAAATAGTCTTTTCCAAATTAAAATCATTTCGACTAACAAAATTGATGGTTAGGTTAGTTATTCCTATAGCCTTTGTTTTCACAAAATCATTTACTATTATATCCAATCAAATTTAACATTCTCTTCATATTGCTAATTCAAAATACATAGTATAAATATATATTTATATATTCAATACTAAACTGATATTTCTTTTAAAAACCGAATTTCCTCTAACACCATTTTCCAAATAAAAATTACAAATTACAAATTACAAATTACAAATTAAAAATTAAAAAATTATAAATTATATATATATATATATATATATATATATAAATCGAATTAAAAACAATATAAATATTACGTATTGCACAGGAAATAACATTTATTGTGATTTTGTTTTGACTGAGTTTTTTTTTTCCTTTTTTAACACAAACAAAATTCATGGCAATAATGCATTTCCAGCACATGTATTTAACTACTCAATTGGCCCTAACGCTAGGAGAATGGATCCGATTCAATCCACAAATGAAATTTTCATATATAATATCATTATTCCACCTAATAATTTCACATTTAAAATATCAGATTCACATTTTTCAAAAAGTCTAAGGAGACCAATAACTAGGTTTTGGAGGCCATCCACCATTGATGGACCTCCAAAAACTCAAAAAATTAAAACTTTCCAAATAAAAAATTCCTTAAAACCCATTGGTTGATGGGTGAACAACATCATACTTTTGAAATAAAATTCACTTTCTAGGCATACATAAGAATTTGGGCAACATTTCCCCAAAGCAACTCTCATTTTTAAAAAAAGTTGAAACATACAAATTCATATCTAAACTAAAATCTAAAATTCAAGTTGGAGAAATATTCTAAATCCATTTGCTATCCATTTGCAACAAGAGTTATACAATTTCATAAAGAATCAAGGGAGAAATCAAATAAACCCACCTTCAAGTTGAAGAATTTCAAAATGAAACATGGAGCCAAAGACTCCGAAAGAACTCACAAAAATTGAGTAGCAACAAGAGTTTTCTTGCTCGAATCCAACAAGTTCCTACCCACAAAATCTCTCCAAACAAATCCTTCCCAATCAAAATTTCAAAAATCCATTGTAGGGTTGGAAATCTCCAAAATTTGAAAAATAATAATCCTTGTTCAAAAAATGCATAACCCCCATTTTAATTCCACCATATGGTAATAAATAAATAATCTAATTTTGCTAGCTTAATAGAATTTGATTTATCAATTTATAAAAACAATGGTCTTATTAAAATTTGATTTTTTTAAAACAATTACTTAAGGCAAATATAATTTAACTTTCACTAATAATTCAACATTCACTCTAACTCAGACAATTAAAATAATTGATTAATTAATTAACCACAAAAATGATTCTAATATAATTTATTCTTTATTCCCTTTAATCAACACGACACATTAAATTCTCATTAACTACTCAAGAATAGAATAATTAAACACACAAAATGCATAACATGCAACACTCAACTGAAACCAAAATAGAACATGACACACATACCAACGTCGGAAAAGTGACCTACTAGGTGAATCGACAAGGCAAACAAAAGACTGACGACACTCATAATAGAGCAAGGCTAGGGTTAACATTAGGACTTTAGAACTACCTCCTCCACTTCCATTAGGTTAATTAGGTACGCTCAGACCCGTGGAGCCAGGTAGAGATGATACCTTGTACCTATACGCTACTTGTACATGCAATTTCTTGCATCAAGGAACCACATATGCATATATATATATATATATATATATATATATACAAACATAGTAGATACACCGATGAAGGAGAATCGCGACGTTCCCTGTCTCAACGAAGTGAGTGAAGGAAAATCATCTCTTCGCACCCCATACATTTTCACACAACACGCCAACATATACATAAAGAAACTCACACATAAAGTAAATGTGTTAGTCCATCATTAATAACGCATAAATAAACTTAACATTTCATCACTTATAAAGTACAATACAGAAGCTGAGTTAACAACTACTCATCAATAAGGAATAATGTAAATTCAATATATATTTCTCAATGTAAAATAATGTATAATCATATGCACCTAATCACATTCCCAAACATAACACTAGAATAACACACCACAATCACAATAATTCAACCATCCACGTAAGCCACAAAAAGTCAACCTTGGTCAACAAGGTCAAAATGGGTTTGAACAGGGTAGGGTTATTACAGTTTATGATTTTATATTTTTGCTGAATTTTTTTTGTAGAAATTTTTGTATTTGCGTTGTTTGTATAATTGTGCTAAACTATTGTGTAAATGCACTAACCTATGGTGTAAATGCACTAATGTGTCTAATTTATGTATTTTTCACAGTTTTGCTTATTTTGATTAAATTTTCCAATTGGATTCTTGTACCAAAGTCTTGTTTGAGGTGTGTTGATGATTTCCAAAATTGGTCTTGATCAAATGTGATGCTTTTACATGGTTTTATGCTTATTTTTCTTCCTACGTTATTGTGGTTGTATTTGCAGTCTCTCCATGTTGATATGCCATGGTTGATGAGTTTGATATGTTGCTGTTTTGGACCAGCAAGTGAGTTGGCCTTGTTGTGGGTTTATTTTCATGATTGACAACAGATTTGATGGCTTGATATGCCCTTTGTTTATTGTTGGCCAAGAGGCTCGTTGCTATTCTTCTTGATGTTGTAGCCATGTGTATATTACATGGAATTTGTATGGATGTACTTGGCTGCATATGGATGTTATGTCTTCATATTTTATTATGGTTTAGAGCCTCTTGTGATTTATTGTTATGCCATGTTAGGGGGAGTGGGCTTCCTTGTGATGACCAGGGTCACGAGAGATAGGCTTGCATGAGGTTCCTTGTAAGGATGCATGAACTCTAGACCGCCAGGGCACATGAGAGTTTACCGTGATTTGTAAATAAGTGATAACCTAATAATTAATGGGCTGGGTAGTTAGATTCATTAATAAAGATAATAATTGATGTGAGCCTCATGACTTGATCCTAGGGAGTATATTTTAGGATAAGCATGAGAAGGCCATTGGTATGGCAATTTATTCTCCCTTGATCTCTCATAGGTTGAGATGGCTCCACATGTCCATCAGGCTAGTGCCTTATGTTGTTTTGTTTTGAGGATGACATGTGATGACACTCCACCCCTACATGTTTTCCCTTGATGATTTATGATTATTCCTTATTGGTTTCATTTATTTCTTGTTGATTTGTATGCCTCTGAGAGTTTATTCTTGTTGTTATGTGTTGGTTCTTGCATGAGAGTCCTTGTGTGGTTAGTCTCTTTGGTTATAGGTGCCAACTTAGGTTTAGAGTGTGTGTTGGGACCTTGTGTCATCTCCTATCATGGGGGGTGGTTCCTTTGGTTCCACATGGTTGGGTGGTTGGTGCTTTTTAGCCATTGAGATGTTCTCTTGGATTCTTCTTGTGCGGATGTGGATTCTTCTTTATGATGATTATGGATGTACCTTGTAGCAAATTTATGTAATGAATATGATGGAATTCATGTAATGTAATATTCTTGTATGTAGTAGTTGGGATCTTGTAATAGAAAGAGCTATTCTCATGATGTATTTTATGTAATTGTAATTGTAAGAAGGTAGTAGATGAAATTTAGTATTATGTCATGGATTGTAATAAGACTATATGATGTATCACGTTGTACTTATAGAATGGAAGAAAGGTCCTTAATTGTATTATTTGAAATGGAATTCTATGAAATGATTAGGATGCAAATGAAATGTGAAGGAACCTTAATGAATGGGTTAGTATTAATGAGAATGCTAGATAATATGATTAGATGAATGATTCATGTAGACGCATTGGTAGAAAGAAAATTATGCATTGCATGCAAAGGATTGTTAAGTAAGAAGATTGCATTAAGATTCTTGCATTATGCATTTGGAATTAATGTTAAAATAAATGGCCATGTTAGGGAATTAGATGCAATTAAAGATGGAGTATACCTATGAATTAGGATTTCATTATCATGGAAAAGGATAAAGAGCATTTAGATAGGAATTGTTGGGTTAAGACACATTTGGATTTGGTGCTTAAAAAGAATGTAGATCTAAGGGGAGTTATTCTTGCATTGTAATGGTTAAAGGTATCATGATAGAAAGGTGTTAGAGTAGTATGCATATCATATTGGATAAACATCATAGTAGATTGCATATATCATGGTTAGGAAATTGATATAATACATTAAGTTAGAATGAAATGTGACTATCATGTGAGTAGGATGTCATTATGATAGTTAATCAAGTAATGGCATTGAAGTACCCTAGGGAAAGATTATTGTTGTTTTTCTTTATTTCCGCTTGCGTAAATTAATGAAAGGTGTTATGATGCATATTCATAATGGTTAATTGGTTAATGAATGTAATTAGATGGAGATGTTATAAGCTGCATTAGTTGTTAAAGGATGTTAAATAATTTTTTTTAATCTCCATTAGTATTTTAGATGCCTAGTTTCTCTAGGGTATTTTGACAGGCATTACAACATATCTATGGGCAAGCTCTTATATATACATGAAAAATATACACAAAAAATAAATTATAAAATTAATTTTAAAGAATATATATATATATATATATATATATATATATACATAAATTATTTTCAAACATAGCTAAAACTATACATATTAAATCATATGTACATACATACATGTATTGGAAGAAATTGCAATCTAACTATAAATCAAACTATGTATGTATCATTTGAAACTTTGAAGAACATGTATATGTATTATAACATTAAAAATTAAAAAATATCTTATTACAAATTTAAAATACATGTACTTACTAAAAAATAAATTCATTCTTGATGTTTAAGTGAACACTGATTGAGAATGATCAAACTTTTAATAAATACATGTCAAGTCAATAGTCATACATGTCTTAAGGGGCCATTGGATTGAGGATGTCAATTAAGGGGTCCTATTTTAACTAGAGGTTATAATGAGATCCTCAATGTCAAGTACATACATTGAATGTATAAGGGTTCATGTGATAATTAATGTCTTAAAGAGGTCATGTGATAATGAATATCTTAAGGGATCATGTGATAATTAATGTCTTAAAGAGGTCATGTGATAATGAATATCTTAAGGGATCATGTGATAATTAATGTCTTAAGGGGTCCTATTTTAGCTAGAGGTCCTAATACTAAATGTTGAAAGTATAAATTGAAAATATAAGGGGTCATGTGATTGGGGATGTCTTAAGGGGTTCTATTTCAACTTAGAGAGGTCCTAAGTTCCCGAATATCAAGTACATACATTGAAAGTATAAGGGGTCATGTGATAATTAATGTCATAAGGGGCCATGTGATAATGAATGTCTTAAGAGGTCATGTGATAAATAATGTCTTAAAGGGTCCTATTTCAACTAGAGCTCCTAATGAGATCTTGAATGTCAAGTACATACACTGAAATTATAAAGGGTCATGTTATAATTAATGTCTTAAGGGGTAATTGTGATAATTAATGTCTTAAGGGTGTTAGTGAACATATTTTGCTCTTTGCATGTAAATGATTAATTTTAGGACTCTGTTACCTTCTTTTAAGAACAAATGGTTCACTGAACAGTTGGGTCGGCGTTTGCTCAATCACCTCCCTCTGAATTTTTGCCTAGGTACAGCTCCCTATCTAGATTTTCATAAAGTATTTTTTGTTTTGTTTTTATATTTATATCCAAAATGAAAGCTTTTAACCAGAAAGCGTATAAGGCCGCCTATATCATTCTTGGATGAAAGGCTATAACTTTCTTCATATCTCATAAATAACGGAAACTATCTTCTTAATTTTCAAAGTATGTAATCACAGTAACTGAAACAAAGTTCAATATACTTCTTCCAAATAAAGACGAACAGATTCAAAGAAAATGAATGCACCCACAAACATGAATCTTTTCCAGAGTAAACAACACATTCAAAGGAAAGAACATCAGAGGGATAATGAAAAACTGCAATGAAATAATCAAATACTGTTTCCTGATCGGATGAACATATGCAAAGACAAGTTATCCATTCGGATTCAAAATTGACAGATCTTTCTTCTCCCCAAAAACAATATAACCAGATTTCATATATATATCTTTATGTAATCAAAGACATAACGATACATCTGCTAATCTTTTTCCACCACAGATTTCAACCATCTGATTCCTTCTTTGATTAGGAATGAGAAAATACAAAAACAAACACACATTCCAGTTTCTTTAAAATTAGTTACTAAAAATATAACCCTTCTATCATCGATTCTACTTAATTTATAGTCTAAATGGGGGGGGGGTCTCCCTGAAAACTCGACCACTCCTCGATAAAACAATTACGAAACCAACAGAAAGTATTTTGGGACAGTTGTCCCAAAGTTTTTGCATAACTATGAAAAATGTTTTGTTTTTAAAAATAAAGAAAACAAGCCCAAAGCGGATGCATTATGTTATATCTCATCATCACCCTCTTCTCCATCTTCACGAGCGTCATGAGCAGCCATGAGTTCTTGGATCATTGATTGGCTTGGGATTTTCATTGCATTAAGCTTCGCCTTTGCCACCTCTTTATTCCACCTGTGTTGCACCATTTTCTCTAAATGCTTCGGCAATTGATCATTCCCAATGAATACCATTGATTCAATCCTAGCCACTTTGGTTATATCCTCCGGCGTGAAACTACTCCTAACTCTGATCTTCTCCATGTTCAACCGGAATGACTTGACTGCCTCCTGTGTACTTGCCCCGCAGATTCCTAGTTCCCAGTCATGATTGGGATTTACCACTTTATTATCTTTGACAATATTGCTTTGCAAATGCTGGAGTTCATAGACGGAGGTTTTCGCATCCGCAATTACCGACTGAAAGGTGAGCACCCACCACATGATAGTCTTCTTAAGAACGAAAAGTTGGCATTCATCAGATACCAGCTTAATTGAATGTTCTGTGAGAAATCTGGTAGTTCCATACTCTTCGATTTTGGTAAACAGAGGTAGGACATTTTGCCATTTGTGCTCTTCTTTCTCCCATGGTACAAGCTGATTTTGAATTTCAGAAATCAGGCCTTGTACCTCATCACACAACTTCTGGGAGTCGGTAATGTATTTTTCACCATCTTTGATCACTTGTTCAATCCATTTTTCAACCGCTTCAGTGATGCTCTTAGCCCGTTGAACTTGATCCATCAACTTCCTATTTTCCGGAGAAGTTGGGTCAAAATTCTCAGTGGCATGGGATATTGGCATTGCTCCAAGGCAACCGATGCTCTCGATGAACTGAGCCAAAACACTTATATGTCTTTTAAGTTCTCTTTTCTCTCGTCCATCCTTCTCTGACCGGGTAAGCATCTTCTTCGCTGATACTTGGAAAAAATGGTTATCCGTATCCCTGCTCATCTTTCCCAATTCTATTTTTGTTATTTCAAAATCATCAGAACCAGCCTCTTTGTTCTCATCTCTCGGTTTGTAAGAAGCAATTTCTGCCGTCCACTTACCAGTTTCCTCGTCATTGTTTAGGTGCGCGATGGTCTTGAACCTCTTTGGCTTTGGATTCTTCTCAGAGTACTTGGCAACCATCTCCTAAATTGGAATGGTCACAGGAAGAGAGCTCCTTTTCCTGTTCACTAAGGTTGTTAACCATTTAGGAGTCGCAGCAGAATGAGAAGTTCCTTCAATCATCTTTAGGGGTGGCGTCATAGCCACAGTCACCATTTGGGAGTCTAGAGCACAAGTAACTTCACCATCCAAATCTTCAATTTCAAAGATCTGAGCTTCAAGCACGACATCTTTGGCTCCCATATCCTTGACTTGGTCCATCCTCTTCTGGGCGATACTACGTGATCGAGTATACCGAGGGGTACTGAAATCCAGAGTTGGGCTAGGTCTGCATCTAGGCGGAGCCAACTTGATTTCCTTACTTGCACGAACAGGAGCACTGTTAGAAGGACATTTTGGTGAAAACATACTTCTCATAGAAAGAGGCCTGGCGTTTGGCTTCATTGCTTTCTTCTTGGCCACCCATGCCACTGTTCTGTCCAGAACTCATTTGGTTCTCAATTGAATGTCATCATTTTCATCTTCATCCCAATTAATTGGGGGCATTTCAGTCTCTGCGTGGGCTAAATACCCTGGTTCAAACAGTTCAAGACAATCTTCTTCAAGCCCTTTAATATCTATCTTTATTTGCAGAGAAATAACCTGTTCCAGCACCAGTCTCATATTTTCTCTTTTGAAGACTTCAAGTTCATCTGAACAGTCTTCCCATAAATCTTCTAACTGTGGCGTGGGAAGATAAGGCATTAAACCAAGGCTCCGAGAAAATCCTTTGTTGTCAAACCCTTTTCTTTTAGCATATAGAGAGAAATTAAAATTTCAAAGGTCTGCTCCTATACTTAGTGCATTAGACATTGAATTACAGGATAACACTCCCAAATGTATTTGAAAATGACCTTCCCACTTGTCCTTTGGCTGTGCCTTCTTGACCACGGAAGTCAGTTGTCTGCATATTTCTGCTAGGACAAAACAATCAAAATAGAAATGCGGAAGCTTGAAGGGTTCCTCTTCAAAGCCTCCCACTCGTATATAACAAAAGCATGGAAACTGGATGTAAAAGGTTCCGAACTTCTTAATCAAAGCTTGCACCTCATTTGAAATCCATTTGGCTTTTGTACCATTCAGTTCATGACACATATCGCCCAGGAATGCATTATGTACCCTTCTGAAATCTTGTAGGGCATTGTCTTTTTGTAGCATTGGATAAAACTCATACACCGAAACATCTTCTTCAGTGGGCTGCTTGGGTATGTCGGTTAACTCCTTAACATAGGCCAGACAATACAAAAGATACAAGGACATGAAAAAGCTTTGCTCAAATTGGTTGGCTAGACTCAACTGCTCTTTCATCGAATCAACAATTAACTCCACCCAATCTAGATATTGTTTTCCTTCCAGAACTAATTATACATAGCAATATATCCAATCATCAAAGCTATAAGCTTCGACAAAACCTCTGACTCGATGTAACAGAAGTATTACATCATGAATATGTGGCAACATGTGGTTCTTGTTAGGATTTTTAGGCAGTCTAGAACCACCTCTCTGAGGGACTTTCAACCAGTACTTCGCCACATTATTCCTGTGTCCAGCTCTATCTGCATTGAACTCACTAATTGACTAAGCAGGGGAGAAATTAGAAAACTGATAATCTGGTATTTTGAACACCGAAGCAATCTCTTCGTGGTTAATGGTGAGAAGGGTTTCGTCGTTATCTCTTTTGATAGTTTTAGATACAGGGTCGTATCTGACAATACACTCCTGAACAAGCTCTGGACAAGGGATTGCCGAAGGAAAGGCTGCAGCTTCTAAAAGTCCACTACTCAAAATCTCTATATAGAAAGACTTATCAACACCCCTAAACACCCTTTCTTTCAAATCTTCAAGGTTCTCACCCTTGAGGTCAGTATCACTAACTATGGCTTCTGTGGATGCCATGCTAAAGACGTTTCCAAACAAGTGCAGGGTGGACTTCATGATTTCAAAACAAGAAACCCAAACTTGATTGCAATGAAACCAAACCTCTGTATGAGAGAAAATGCAAGGGAAAATACAGGAGAAAATATGAGAAAGACTCACCTTCACAGCTGTATAATCGGACGACGGCTAGCGGCAAGAAAAACTCCTATCCAGGGACAATATAAACACAAATCTAGCAGCAAGAGCAAATGCAGAACACAAATGATTTTCATACCTTATAAAGAAATGTAATAATGCAGACACATTAAATGCAATGATTTCACAATTTCATTCCGAACGCGGCAAATTGATAGATTAGACCCCCGCACGCATGCATTGAATGCATGGCGGCGTACTTTAAGAAACTGCCAGTTCCCGCAACATTCACTTACTTCGAAAAAACCAAAGAACAACATCACTTTACAATATGGTTCTGCCTCTCCGTATTTAGCAATAAATGCACTTCTCAAAACATTAGAAACGCGGGACCCACCAGCATTGAACCTGTGTGAACATCTTGAACCAACTTCTTGAGTGTTCAAGTAGTTCAAGATGTACGCCGCATCAAATTGTTGACCGCTTTGCCGTGTTGAACACATTGAACATATTTGAACCCTTTGAACTTAGTTCAACAAGTTTAACACAAATATTATGTCACCGAACAAGAAAAACTTTATTAAAGAGCCGCTGCAAAAACTTAGAGAAAATGTTAGTACGAAGAGCCTTTTCTAAACACTTCGGAACCTATTGAACCTAAATGAACATCTTGAACCTAGTTCAGAACGGTTCGACGCGTTCAAGGAGTACAATGAATTGTCCAAACTTGAATGAAAATGACTAGAGAAAGGACTTGAGATTGCATTTAAAGACTCGAACCAAGGTAATATGGTATGAACTAGGACTCCAACATAAAAAAGGAAATTATGACCCATTCTCGGCATGAAGAATAAATGACGCGGTAACAAAGGGGTCATGTGATAATTAATGTCTTAAAGGGTCATGTGATTGAGGATGTCTTAAGGGGTCCTATTTCAGCTAGAAGTCCTAATGAGATCCCAAATATCAAGTACATACATTGAAAGTATAAGGGGTCATGTGATAATTGATGTCTTAAGGGGTCCTATTTCAACTAGAGGTCCTAATGAGATCCTAAATGTCAATTAAATACATTGAAAGTATAAGGGTTCATGTGATAATTAATGTCTTAAGGTTTCATGTGATAATGAATGTCTTAAGGGGTCATGCAATAATTAATGTCGTAAGGGGTGCTATTTCAGCTAGAGGTCCTAATACTAAATGTTGAAAGTATATATTGAAAGTAAGTTTTAGCATGCAAACTCGCTTAAGGGTCATGGTCAAACTTATATATGAGTACATGATGTCAAGTATATGGAAGCTTTTAAGAGACCTCCTAATTGGTAATATAATTGTCAAGTATGTCAAACTTATGATCATAGATATAAATGATGTCAAAATTAAGGATGTCAAGTAAGGGGAGTTCAACATGATCACAAATATAAATGAAAGCTTAAATAAGGGGTCACATGCACGATTTAGAATATAGATTAAGGGGTCCTATTTCAGCTAGAGATCCTAATCATGAAAATTTGTCAAGTATACATGTTGAAAGTATGTTAAGTATGAAAGAAATTAAGGGGTGAAATTAAGGGGTCATGATCAAACTTATATATGTCTAAACATTAAACTTACATACATCAAGTATAGAATCTTAAACCTAAAACATGTCAAGGCCATCCTAGAATGGGAAGGCTTAAGGGGTTAAGATCTAGTTAATGTGTTTTAAGGGGGTAGTTATAGGATGACTTAAGGGGAGTTCAATGTGATTTGATAAATGAAATTTTAAGGGGTGCTAACACAACTAGAGGTCCTAATCCTAAATGTTGAAAGTACACATTGAAAGATCTTAAGAGGTTATGATCAAACTTATATGCCTAATTGTTAAGTACATGTCAAGTATGAAATTTTAAGTTTGGGTCATCATCAAGAATGTCAAGGCATCCTATTTAATAAGATGTTGAGGGCTCCTATCTAATAGGGGTTTTGATTTTGGTTTTCCTTATGGTTTTGGTTTTGATTTTTGCTTTAGTTTTGGTTTTGACTTTCGTTTTTGTTTTCCTATTTTGTGCTTGTGGTTTGGGTTCGACTTTCATTTTCCTTTTTATTTTCATTTTTTATGATTATGCAAAAGAATCTATTTTACAAAAACAATATAAACTACATAAATTTTAAAACATGAATAAAAGTAAAATCATAATTTAATTTAATATTAAAACCTAAAATCATTTTTTAAATAAAAACCTAAACAAAACACTATTTTTTATTATTTAAAATTTTAAAAATACATAAAAACTAAAACAAAAAAAAGGGAAAAAGCCTACCTATAGGGGTTGCTAGGTGGCTATCTTCTCTTTGAATTGGGATCCCAAGTTGTTGTGATAGTGAGAATGAACCGGATCCCATTTAAAAAAAAAATTAATACTTTTTTTGAAACAAGATCCCGATTCGGTTAAAATGGGATCCTAATTAGTTTGAAATGAGACCTCGTTCCTAAATTTTAGGGTCAAGATCTCGACACTAACGGGATCTCGTTTCGTTTTTCAACTTGGGATCTTGGAGCGAAATGGGGTCTCGATTTGTTTTGGTCGGGATCCCATTGTGCTCTGCGTAATTTGTGAAAGTTGCCCAAGTGTAAAACGTCTAGTCTAAACTAACTCAACTTCTTATTCTTAACCATATATTTTACACCACTTTTTTTTTTAATTTTAAATAATGCTTGGTAAATTTTTTAATGTGACCGGTGATGCTAGCATGACACGCCCTCCGGTTGCACATGAAACACTTTTGACCTGAAGCTATGAATTAGTGAGGCCACAATCGGGGGACCTCATCCCCACACTTCACTTGTTCAAACCCGCAAGCACAACGACACAGCGAAGACACAAGGCCTGCGAGCACAATGGCCCAACAGGGGTTTGAACCTTGGTGGCTGCTTCACCAATGAAGTGTTTTAACCACGACACTACATGTCCAAAGACATATTTTATACCACTTTGGGTCTAATTACGTTTTATTTTATTTTTGTTGTTGAAAAAATTGATATTTCAATAACTCCTACTCTTATAAATAATATTTTGTTAAAATATTAAAAAAGTCCTTTCGTAGATGGATAAGTGAATTTTGTAAAATATATATCTAATAATATTTTAATTAGTTTTTATTATTTTATATTTTATATTTTAACTTTATTGAAAGTAGGTCAATAACACTAAAATATAGAGTTGATTATGTTGTATAGAAAAATTACTAAACTTTATTTAAATTTTTTGAAAAAGTTACTATGTAGTAGAGAAAAGAATCTATGCCAAGATGATATAATTCTTTTCTATTTTGGATATAATTTTAAGACAAAAGGTGGTGCCAAATGGAAAGAGTTATATTTTTGTACACAACTTTTTAAATTTATTTATAAATATATATGATAAAAAGTAGTGAAAAATATATCCATGCAATAAAGTTTGAAATTACCAATACACACAAAAAGATACTCTCTATAAAGTGTGGGCCTCATGTAACTTCAATTCCAACATTTTATTAGCAGTTAAATTTTAGTGCTTACTTTTATAAAAAACTATATTCAAATATTTTTTAAAACTTTACATTTTTTTAGAAACATAGAATAGACTAAGAATTATATATTTTACTAGTTTGCATCAGTTCAAAATTCAAAACATATATGTTACTTTCTATTGATTCAATTTAAAATTTTTAATCAATGTTGGCCATTTCCTTTATAAAAGTGTGATATGATTTTGTACTTTTACCCTCCTACCTCTGGAAGTAAGGAATCTAACAAATGCATTGATGATAATTGTTTATGTTAATGATATTGGTATTATGCAGACTTTCATTGATACTGGCTCATCAATCAACACTTTTAGTCTAGAGCTTTTGGTTAGGCTTCGATTACACTTCCCTTCCTAGACTATATTCCATCATTATCTTCTAACATGTTGACATCTGCTTTTGGGGTCTCCCCTAAAAAGCAAGCTTAGGAGAAAGTTGACCCCAGGGTAAAAGCACAAAACCGTGTCATGTTGTCACATTTCAGGCCAACTTATCAACACAGGTGAATTTAAGTAATTCTAACTAAAAATTAATTTTAGTCAAACATATGGTCTATAGAGATTCATTATAGCTATCTTATATATGGGCCACAACTTTTTCAATTGGAATTGTCTACTAAATGTATACCACTTTGGATCTAATCACTAATATATATATATATATATATATATCCTGGAACCACAAATGGCTTACCATGACACGAAAAAATTGTTCTGATTAAGTCTGTGTTGAATGCGGTTCCAATTTACTTAATGTCAATTCTCAAAGCTCCAAAGTCTGTTGTTAGTTTGAAGGATACTTTGAGATCCTTTCTTTGGAATAATAGTAAGGATGGGAAAAGTAGGATCCCCTTGCTAGCCTGGGATAAAGTTTGTCTTCCAAAAGAGCTTGGTGGGTCAGGGATTAGAAGCTTGGAGAATCAAAATCTAGCCTTGGGGGCTAAGATAGTTTGGAAATTGTATGATAAGCCAGATTCCCTCTGGGCTAAGATTATGTTTGCTAAGTATTTTAACAATGGGGCAAGAGTGTTTTTTTCGTGCTTTGAGTTTGCCCCATGGGTCGGCTATTTGGAATTTTTTGGTTAAATGTAGAAGTGTCTTGTTGCCTCACCTTTCTTGGGTTGTGCATAATGGTAGCAAAGTTAGATTTTGGGATGATGCTTGGAATGGTCATTGTCCTTTGGACTCCATTAGGGATTGGACCCCATTGAAGTCAATCCTTTCTGTCAGATGGGGAATTTTTTTGTCTGACTATTTTGATATTGTACCAAGTGGTCATGTGAAGTTGGCTAAATGGAAATCAATTGATTGTCTGAATGTTGACTTAAGTTTGAAAGTAGAATTTTGTAATGTCCTTAAGAATAGAATTGTCATCTTGTCTGAGAGGGAAGATGAGCTTATTTGGACTAAGAGTGTCTCAGACAAATACTCTATGAAAGATGGGTATAACTCCCTTATGCCAGCTAAGGACTTGTCTTCCTGGCCCTTTAAATTGTTTTGGCATTCGTCTTGCCTTCCTAAGGCAGGTGGATTTGCTTGGCTTGCTGTACAAGACAAGGTTCCTACAGGGATGAGATTGGACAGGATGGGATTGATTGCTATTTTCCCTTGTGTTTTGTGCAATAAGAATTTGGAATCTTCCTCTCACCTATTTCTTCACTGTGATTTTGTTTTTGGATGTTGGAAATGGTTGTTTGGGAAACTAGGCCTGTAATTTGTTATTGACAATGATCTTCTCTCCCACTTTAGAGCTTGACCTATCTTGTTTTTCTCATCCTTTTATGCTTGTCTCTGACTCATCTCTCCTTCGATTATCATTTGGAACATATGGTTAGAGAGAAATAATAGGATTTTTAGAAAGCAGTCATCTTCGCTCTCTAACATTTTAACCAAGATTGAGGCTTATATCTCGGAGGTGGCTCTGTCATACATACATAAAAATTTGGAGAATTTGACATCCTTCTCTCATTGGGATGGTAGGATAACAAGGACCTATAAATCTCTCTTTGTCATCCCTTCTCATGGGTCTGTCGCAAAAGATCTTATCACTATTAATAAGAGACTTGATGCTAGATGGGATCCTCCTCCTCTGGTATATTTCAAGCTACATTTTGATGGAGCTACTAGGGGTAATCCGGGGTTGGCTGGGGCTGGTATGGCTATGTTTGACCACAAGGCAGTCTTGATAGCAGCTCAGTGTCATGCCCTTGGTTCCTAGTCAAACAATTTTGCTGAGTGCCAAGCTTTGTCTCTAGGGATTCTATCTCTTTAGGGATTAAAAACCTGTTAATTCAGGGGGACTCGATGGCCATTATTCAGAGTGTTTTGTCCAGTAAGAGCAACTGTTGGCATTTGAAGTACATTTTGGAGCATATTATGGAAAAGTTGTCATTTTTTGATACATTCTCGATATCACATTGTTATAGAGAGCTTAATCGGCTTGCAATTTTTTTGGCAAATACTGCAATTGACTCTGGTGCTCAATTTAAGAATGTGGAGGTAAGTGACATTCCTCAAGATATTCTCCTAGGGTATTTGATCTAATCTAGGGGTATTATGGTCACTAATCGCCCATCTCACTCCTAGCATCCAAAGTTTTGGCTGGACAAGAATACTTGCTCAGCTTGAATTGTTTAATTCCTAACTTATGGTCTATTGTTACAAGGAAACTAATAAGGTGGAAGAAGCATGACCTCGTACCTTTCTTGGCGTTTATATTCAGGTATGCAACATATTGTTGTGTTGATGGCCTTTTAGCCTTCTTCACTTCATCGTGTCTGCATTTTTGTGTGTAATCTTAGTTTGGGTACATGTTTTTTTCTTTTGTTGTTATTAGTTGGGATTTGCGGTGGGTGAGAGCATCTTACAATAATGCTCTACATCGTTTGCACACTTCAAATCTGCTTTGTGCTTAACTTTATTGCGATGTGGCTTTTTCAATTTCGTGATGGTTGTACAGGGTTTCTTGTTGTGCTGATTTCTTTATGATTGTACTTTGATCCGGGGGCCGTGCTTATAGTTTTAATGATTCATTTATCCTCATCTCTTATGGTGGCAGTTTATTGAGTTATTTCATTTCGTGTGAGGGATTTTGTTCGTGTGGCCATCTTGTTTATGGTTTTGGCATGCTTATGTTGATTTATGGTTATGAGTTTCGTGCAGAGGTGGTCATCATTTTGTAGGAAGGTGGTGACCTCTGGTTGCTTTTTAGCTCGAATGCCGTGGTTTGTTTGAGATGATATTTATTGTTGTGTCCTTTGGTGGCGGAGCTTGTTCTCTCATTATGGCATTTAATCTCCTTATATTCCTATGTTTTCTGTTGATTTTGCACTATCCTTTTATTGAGTTTGTGGGCTATCGCATTTTGATGCCTCGCAAACACTATGACTTCCAAGATTCTCATGTTTTTGATGAGGAAAAGATTGGGCATATGTTTCAAGTGTATTCTCTGGATTTCTCTCTGGCTTTTCGCAAGGTTTTGGGAAAGCAATGGCTGGTGGAGAATGTAGGCTGTTATCTTGCTGAAATTGCATCTCGTTTTCTCACAATTTGTATGGATGTGCTTTTGGATTCTACTATGGTCAGGGCACTTTTTGATGCATACTTCCTCTCCAATTACTACACTGCTGTTGATTTGGATAGTGCATTATCTTTTTATCGATTTGAATTTGGTAATTTTGAGTATGCCGGTTTCCTACCTTGTTCTCAGTTATTATCTTCTGGCTGGTATGGGGAACTTCTTTCAATTGTGAGAAATGGTTTGATCTCTAACCTTTATGATGATACTTTGTTTTCTATGGTAGCTCTATTAGATCATATATCACCAGATTGTTTGGCAACAACTGTAAACATATTTTTAGGTATCCACTTCCTCCTAGACTCGATGCACGCTATTTTGTCTTCACCAACATCAATTCTACCTATTCAGATGGTGCCTTCTGCAGTTCTCATTGATGTGGATAGTCCCCCTTCTTCTCCTCCGTTGGAAAGCACTAGTTCGTGGTATATAACTTTGTAACTTTCTCAGACAGAGAAATTTTTGTATCTCAGATAGAGAAATTTTTTGTACTCATTACAAGGGGTTGGGTTTTTGCTGGCCAACATGGCGATTTTGTAATCTTGGGCGGGCTTCTATCTGTTCTCATGTATGAGCTAGACCAGAGGTTTTCTTTGCCTGGTTCTTTCCTACTGGTGCTCTTTGAACCAGGTTGTAAAAATTTATAGTATTAATAAAATTTAGTGGTTTACCACTTTTATTAAAAAAAAACAAAAAAACTCCTAGTCTTATAAATAATATTTTTTGAAATGTAAAAATACCCTTTTATTGATCTACAAGTGAGTTTTTCAAAATATATATCTTTTATTATTTTTATTAGATTTTACATTTTATATATTATTTCTATTAGTAGGTCACCAATACTAAAATATAAGGTTGATTATCTTGTAAATGAAAAATGCTAAAATGTATTTAAAGTTTTTGAAAAAAATAAATGCATTAGAGAAAAGAGTCTATGTAAAGATGATAAAATTCTTTTCTAATTTGGATAAATAATTAAACAAAAAGGTGATGTCAAATGGAAAGAGTTATATTTTAGTACACTCAACTTTTCAAATTTATTGAAAAATATATATACATAAAAAATAGTTAAAAATATATTTTTGCACTAAAGTTTCAAGTTATCAATATACACAAAAAACTTGAAGAAAAAAGGCAAATTTTACTACATAAAGTGTGAAGCCTCATGTAACTTCAATTTCAGTATTTTCTTAGCAACTAAATTATAGTGTTTACTTTATAAGAAAATATTCAAATATTTTTTTAATTTTTTTTAAAAATTACAACCATAAAATACACAATTTTTTTTTTACATTTTATTAGTTTACATCATTTCAAATTCAAAACATATATTTCACTCTCTATCGATTCAATATAAAAAGTTGAATCAACATTGGCCATTTCCTTTATAAAAGTGTGACACAGTTTTGTGCTTTTACCTCCTAAAGAAGAACCAACTAAGAAACATGATCCTCTCAAAGATGGCCCTCCAAAGATAGATCCTCCTAAAGCAGATAGTCCTTAGTCTACCCAGGTGTTTAATTAACTTCTAATACATCTAATTCTAAAGTACATGCATGTTTAAGTGATTATTGGGGAGCTTATACTTCAGTTAATCCCATTTTGGTTAGTACAAAGTATACCTTATCTACTTGAATATTCCTAAAATCTCATTCGCCCTAGATAAGAAGGGTGATTACGCATCTATAAAGCCAAGTGAAACTTACGATGCTGATCATCTCTTCTATACTAATCCCCCAACCTCTAGAGAATTACATTTTATCTATGGGCCAAGGTATGATCTTGTTTCTAAATATGGCTATGGAGGTAGGGGTTGTGGACTTGAGCAAGGTATTCGAGTTTCTGTGGAGCCTAAACTCTATCACCATAATACCAAGCTCATAACCTACACCATGTCCCCTAAGACAAAGCCATGGTTAAATATCAACATGATCTCTATTGAGACTCTCCCTTTTAAGCTTGTTCATCATGACTATATTGATATTGATGCGAATTCCAATAAAGTTCCCTTGGATGTTTTCTCTTCAGAAGAAGCTCTAGAGGAATTCTTAGGTGTTTATTCTGATTTGTCATCTCATCACCATAAACATTGTTTCCCATATTATTTGAATAGTCAAGAATATTTTGGTGAATGCATTGTGAGTATAGATAAGGAGGAATATCTATCTTATGATGGTGAGAATACATTTGTACCTCATCATGAAGACCACGATACTCTTGTTAAAGAGGGCACTATTGATGTTATCACGGGTCCTAAACCTTTTGAGAAGTTAATTAAGATTGGAAAATTCTCTAAATCACATTCAGATCTCTTGCATCATTATTATGATATCTATAATTGTTCATATTAGGATATCCTTGGTATTGATGAGTCTATAGTTGTTCACAATATCATTCTATGTCTCAATGCTATGCTCATTAAGCAAAAAATCTATAAAATGAATCCTAAGGTAGCTTTATTATTAAAGATTGAGATAGAGAATCTTGTAAGATTTGGATTTATCTACCTTATCAATTACTCTCCTTGCATATCAAATATTATTGTTGTTAGTAGACCCGATGGTTGTATTCATGTTTGCATTAATATTTTAGATTTTAATAAGGCTTCTATTAAATATAAGTTTTTGATTCCTAATGTCAATATAATTGTTGATATGATTGTATGCTATGCCTTACTCTCCATTATGGATGGCTTATCAAGTTACAATCAAATTGTTATTAATCTAGAAGGTCAATATAAGATAGCCTTTACAACCCCTTGGGGTGCCTTCTACTATGTAGTCATTCCATTTGGGTTGAAGAATTTTAGAGCAACCTATCAACATGCAATGACTCTCATATTCAATAAATTTATTCATAAGACTATAATATTATTTCAATGAAATCTTGGTGAAATCTATTATTGTATACACCTAAAAAGGGTTTGAAGATAGTTAATTAAATACAAAGTTATTTGATTAATTCCCCTTCCCAATTAATTGAATTCACAAGCAATTTAATTAATTTCTCTATTCATCTACAAAGTAAATAAATCTACATGATTTATTTATATAGTTCATTTCATGTCCCTTTTGACTAATTAATTTTAAATTAATTAATGTCCTCCCATATAAATCAATTCTTCTAATCCCTAATTAAGATTAACAAACTCAAATTTGTTGAGATTGATTACCATTTTCCAATTATTTGAATTTCTAAATTCAAATGAGCACATGGTTCCTAACTTTTAACCACCTAACCTAACAATCCCCTAACCTAACCCATTCCATCTAATCTCGGGTCTAACTAACCCTATCCTATCTTGCACATTCTAACCTCCTTATCCTAACCTCCCATGGTGTGGATATTCTCTCCTTGAGACACATGACACTTTTTCCACATGTCTCTTCCCTTGGACACTTTCCCTCTCATGAGAAAGGCTCCTTGACACTTGTCACCACAAAGATGACAAGTGTCCTTTTCTCCAACCTCTTCTCCAACTTCCTCAATCTTGGCCCTTGATATCTTCAGATCAGATCTGGATCGTCGATTCCTACCACCTCATCTTTGGCCTTGGAATTCCTATAAATATCCCCCATTTTGGAGCAATAAGGATCCCATCTCATATCAATTTAGGCATTGTTACTATAGGCATATGCATCCCTTGCATTCATAGCTTTAGCATCATTATTATAGGTAATTTTCATTTCAATCATATAGTAATTTAGCTTTTGTGGATTAATCATAGCATGTTAATCTAGTTTCTTAAATCATGCATTTCATATCATCTCCATAGTCAATCATGATCAAATCACCACTCAACTCTTGAGTTTCCACTTTGGAGGTCATTGCTCCACTGAGAGCCAATCAATCCAACACCTTCAAGGTCCTCAAGAATAGAGGAAAATGGGACATTTCAAGGAAGGCTTATGGTTTGCATTTCTAATCCAGTTTTTAATTAAGCTTTTCAATTACATTTTATTGTCTCATTATATGTGTATGCCTTCTATATACCACATTTTTAGCATCACAGTTATGATCAACTGTGACCCTAATTCTATGCATTTGTGTCAAATGGAAGCAGTTGTAAGGATTCAATTACACCTTCCTTCTAGAACTATATTCCATCATTATATTATAACACACAGACAATTGCTTCTATGGTCTGACCTAGAAAGGAAGCTCAAGGGAAATTTCTCTCTAAAGAAGAATCAATTAAGAAACACGATCCTCCAAAATATGACCCTCCAAAGATAGATCCTCCTAAAGCAAGAAGTCCTATTTCTACCCCCATTCAATTAACTCTACTTCATCTCATTATAAAGTAAATGCACGTTAAATTGATGATTGGGGAATTTTATACTTCACTAGATCCCATCTTGGTGAATACAAAGTAGACCTTGTAAACTTGATTATTCCTAAAATTTCATTCGCCCTGGCTAAGAAGGGTGATTATGAATCTATAAAGTTGAGAGACACAAACTATGTTGATCATCTCTTTGACACTAATACCTCAACCTCTAGAGAATTACATTGTATGTATAGGAAGTGGTATGGTCTTTCTAAATTTGGCTATGGACATAGGGGTTGTGGACTTGATGAGCAAGGTATTCGAGTTCCTTTGGAACCTAAACTACGTTACTGGGCTTAGATACCACACCATGTCGCATAAGGCAAAGCCATGGTTGAATATCAACATGATGTATGTTAAGAATCTCCCTCTCAAGCTTGTTCATCTTGAGTATATTGATACTAGTGAAAATTCCAATAAAGTTCCCTTGCGTATTTTCTCTTTGGAAGAATCTCTAGAGGAATTCTTGGGTGTTTATTCTAATTTACCCTCTTATAATCATAAACATCGATTCCCATATTCTTTGAATAGTCAACCATATTTTGGTCAATCTGTTATGACTTATGAGAATAGATAAGGAGGAAACTCTATCTTATTCTATCTTATGGTGGTGAGAATAAATATATACCTCATTGATAAATAATGATGAACATTAATTACCCAACAGGTATTGAGAGGTGGGGGGTGAATCAGTACAAACAAAAATTTCACCGACAACTTAATTTGCAAAGACTGCACTAACTAGTAAACAATATCACCAATCTAAATCAAGGCACTACTGGTAAAACACAATATGACTGTAAAAGACATAAACCGATAACATCTAGATCTTCTCAAAATATAATATCTCATCTCAACTTCACCCATATGCTTAAGCAATTAATACATCAGAAATACAATGACCATTGGATCAGCTCGCATTACCGCTTAATAGAAAACACTAAAACATCACATGAAAAAGCATCACACATAACACACTGATTTTTCATGTGGAAACCCAACTAGGAAAAACCACGGTGGGGATGAATACCCACAAGTTGTTCTTGAACTCTTCTGAAGTCCGCTCTGTTAGGAGCCTAGTCCGGTTAAAGACTTTACAACAGGTTCTGCTAGGAACCGATCCTTCTAGGGATCACCCGGTTAAGGGATGGCTAAATACCCGGTTAGAGGTTAAAACCTTGTTAAAGGATACCTTGTAAGAGGATTTGAAGAACTCAATGATTTTGAGTCACCCTGTTAAAGGATTTACAAAAAGCCTGTTAAAACTACTTGGTAAAGGGATTTTCCATATGCTGAAATGGTTAGAAGTCAACAGGTGATACACTGATCTGATAACAACACTCAATGCCAAGGCAGATCCACTTCAGTTCCTTTACATCTACAATCACACTCTACAGATCTTTACTCACTTCTCCGGTATGGAAAGAATCACTTCACATACATTCATTTGCCAACAACTTCAAATAAAAATCATCATCGACCTTATAGACAACAATTAGGTCGGTTGCCGAAACCTAAAACCCTAAGAATCTAGGTTAACAATACAGTTGGTCCAATCTTGGCCATTTAAACACATTACATAGGGTAAAACAATCTTGAACAAATCTCAAGACGTTCTCCATCATGCGTTCTTCACCACTTCTGGAAGCTGATAACCCATCACGCGCTCTCCACCGTTTAGTAAGATTTTGCATATTCCCGAGGTAGATAAAATCAATCTTCTTCATGAAAGATCCTCAAGGAAATTCTTCACGCGCACAAGGCTGAGGTGGCAACGCGATCTAATCTTCATTTCAATGCTAACTCATCACAAGATGTCATCGGTCGAATTACACAGACTTGTAATGCATCAACCGAAAACCCTGAAGCTGAGACTACCAATCGGTAGTCATATCAAATGAAACCCTGATGCAAACTTTGCATATACTGGTTCAAACTCCAACATACCGGTTCACTTGCCAGTTTGCTTACTTCAATATATCGGTTCATACTTCAGCATATTGACATCAATGACAACATACAATCCCATCATGTCATCAAACTTTGCACATATGCCAACACTCATCTTGAAGACTGTAGTACTCTTCTTTAAAGGGGATAGTATTGATATTATCATGGATCCCAAATATTCAAGAGGGTAATTAAGTTTAGCTAATGAATTTCCAAAGAAGAATCCAAATCACATTTAGATCACTTGCATAATTATTATGATATCTATATGGTCATATGGCAATATGCCTCGTATTGATGAGTTTGTAGTTATTCACAATATCATTGTGTTGATGTTAATCTTGTTAAGCAAAAGATTTGTAAAATGAATCCTAAGGTATCTTTATTATTCAAGACTGAGATAGAGAAGATTTTAAGATCTAGCTTTGTTGGAGTAATTATTTATTCATGTTGGATATAATTACACTTTACTTAAGTTTACTTAGGTACATGCATATCATAGTAGTTTGTATATGAGACACCTAGGGAGATGTGTTACATTGGGAGTGTGTATGTAGGAGAATTTCCACCTTTTATGGTGTGATCTTGTTGTTACTTTATCATATCCACTTATTGTGGAGTGATAATTCCACCTTCGGTGGGTGATCCACCTCATGTGAAATATTTTACTATTTCTCCTACCTACCCCTACCTACCCTTGCATCTCGTTGAGCCACATGTCATCATTGTGTGCTCTCTTGTCTCTTAGCCTTGCCTTTATAAGCAGGCTCATCTACATTGTATGTAACTTTTGATGATCTAGTTGATTAGTATTTGCTCTTGATAGAATACAATTTATTCCTATCAATATTTTGTCTCTCTATTTTATACTTTTCATCGAGCTCTTGATCTTGGCAAAATCACACATGGTATCAGAGCCTAAAGGGCTTCATTGATTAGTCTTTTGGAAACATTTTGGAGGCTTCAATTTTCGGATTAGGTGATCTTTTTTTGGGGGCATCCTACAATGATTTGGACATCACAGTTGAGTTCGAGAGGCCGTTTCCATGAAAATTGAGTATAAACTCAACCTATTTTGGAGAAAAAAAATTAACCTATTTGACTAGACGGTACAAAATTTTCAAATTTTTTTTTTAAAAAAATAATATTTATTTTTTCTGCGAATCTATTTTATTTTCCATATTTTAATTTATTCGTAGTTTTTTATTAAATTGTAAAAAGTTTTTATTTTATTAAAAAAAAGTCAAAATATTTTTTTTCAGGGGGTTCCCCCCCACGAACCTGTATTGCTAAATCTTTTTGCAGGGGTCGTACCCTGCGCTATTCGTAGGGTTGTACCGCCCACGACTTCCTTTTTGGTGTCCTCTCTGGTGACGATCTTCAACCGACAACGTGTGTTCTTCCGGCCGACTCCGCTCCCGACACCCCAACGGGGAGCTTTGTCTTTTCTACTGGATAGGTTCCTTGCTGTCCGCCATAGGTTCTCCTTTCCGCTACCGACCACCTTTTTCTCCCAGCGGCCACCACCTTCTGTGCTCAACGGCCCAATGGTCCCACCTCCTCCGCAACGCCCAATGGTCCTGCCTCATCTGCGATGCCACATGACCCCTCGAACATCTGCACACCAAGGACATGTGGCATTTTTTAACTGCTCAGATCTGACCAATCGACGGACAAGTCACTTGCCACCTGCGCCACCACGTCATCATATCCGTATGACACATTAGTTGTCTCAGCTAATCAAATTTTGCCACATGTCAATTCTGTATGGTATAGACAACCATGCAGGGGGAAGTGAAATTTTCATGATGGCTAGATGACCATCAATTTGAGGACCATGAAATGATGATATCAGCCTTACATCAGCAGTATTTTGAATTTTTTTTAGCCCCCTCTCATTGAGCTTTTTGATTTCACAGTCCGACTTCAGGAGGTCGTATCTTGCTCATTTTTGCTCCTTTTTTGGTACAATTTTTTTTGATTTGGGATAATTTTTTGAGCTCTTCACAGCGGTGGAGGAATTTTATGGTTTTGATGGAATTTTTTTTCATGATTTTCAGTTTCTTTTGACTCTACCTGTCTAATCCTCAATTTTGCAACTTTAGAGGCTTTGTTTGGGGTCATACAACCTCCTTTTCAGGTGCGGTTTTTTTTGAAAGTGCATAATTTTTTGTCTACTTTCATAATCTACCATTAGTTTTGTAAGGAAACTCAGGTGTGGAAACAACTTCCTACACTAATCTCTAGAGGAAAGTATTGTGCAAATTCTTTTAAATCCTTACAATTTCAGATTCGTTAACTACTTTAACAAAGATATTGCAGCCATATACCATGCATACAGAAAATAGAGAATGACACAATGATTTACCCTGGGGAAAACCTTTCGGTAAAAAACCCCAGCACTCCAAAACCTGCACAATGTATTATCTTCAACACAACGGTTATAACACACTTGCAATGCAAGTTCTTTCAGGAGACAATCGACACTTAAAGACAAAATCCAGTAGCACGATATCATACCAACAATACACTCTTTTCGTATCACAGTCTGTAACCCTAAAAAATGCTTATGCGCTTTCCTTTTTAGGGAAACTTCCAAAGATAGCCGTATTAGAGTTTTACCATTCTCCGAGAAAGTAGGAACCCGAACCCCATGATTGAGGAAGAGTGTACAGTACTCAACTTTATCAGTTGCCACATGTCTTGCATGTCTTCACCCGTCATTGAAATCTACTAGAAATAGCTCTTACGTGTCATAGGAATCCGTCATAACCGTTTCAACCATGATCTCCTTACACACAATTCAAGATGCCGACACATCAAGTGAAGTGACACATCAACATGCAAACTAGACATGTACACTCACACTTAATTACATTATTTGCAAGAAATACATTTTACAAAACAAATAATAAGAATAGGAATTATCCAAGGTTGAGACACCTTATTCCTAACAAGTTTGTAGTGATTTTGAGTAGAAATTGTACTTTTAGTATTTGGTCATTTTTTTGCCTATTTGGTACTTTTATTTTTCTTGGATCTCAGTTTAGATCACTAGGAGTATTTGTTGGAGTCTCTTATAGCCTATTTGAGGCAGTTGTAAAATTGAAATCATAAGTCCACCTTGCCTTGTTTTGCAAGTGGCCCGTTGTAATTGTACTAAGTATAAAGTGCCAAATAATCATTTTTTTTTTGGGGGGGGGGGGTTGGGGGGGTTTCTTGATTGAGTAATTTGGGGGGGGGGTGTCTTGTGTGATTATGTCTCTTTCTATCTTGTGTTTTTTCATTTTGGTGCAATGGGTTCTCCAAAATTTCCACTTTTAACTCCTCATAATTATGCTTCATGGAAGATTAAGGCTTGGAGTAAACTAATGGAAAAAAAGACTCCTTCATTATGTAAATGGAACTATAACAAAACCATCTGATCCTAAGGCTGATCCTAATTTTCAAGTTGAATGGCTCACTAAAAACTCTATGGCACTTGGAACTCTTAGAAAGTATGTATCAAATGACCTCATTTTTCACATTGAGAAGTGTACAACAATCAAAGATGCTTGGGATATTTATGAAAAAATGTATGGCCAAGTTTATGAGATTAAGGGCTACATTCTTGATAGTGAACTCACAACATTGGATCCCAAGGATTTTGATACAATCCAAGATTATGTTACAAAATCAAATGAGCTAAGAGAAAAGCTAAAGGATTGTGGCATTGACAAAAATGATGCTCAATTGGTTTACAACTTGTTGGATAAGCTTCCATCAGAGTATGCAACCTTTGTATCTAGCTTTCACACCCATATGTTAGCTCAAGGTTCTTCATATACTTCTCCCTCCTTTGATGCATTCATGAAGATGTTGATACTTGAGCAATATAAGTTGACCAAGATGGGGATTCTCAAATCTTCAAAGTCACAAGCTTTGGTGGCTAACAAAGGGAATCAAAGCAATCAAGAAAAAGGCAAGAACCAAAAGCAACCTAAGGCTAAACAAGATGGATCATAATCCTCCTCTCCACAACAAGGTGATTCTACATCCTCACCTAAGAGGAAATCTAAGGACAATCTTTTTTGTACATATTTCAAGAAGTGAGGACATGATGAACAATGTTGTTATAAGAAGGATATTGATGAATTGAAACATCTTCTTGAGAAGAACAAAATTAGTTTGCCTTCTAGGATGTCTACATCGACTTCTTCTTCTAAAGAAAAGGATAAAGGAAAGGGACAAGCTCTTTGTGCTACTACAAGTCATGATTCAGGGAGATGGTTTCTAGATTTAGGGGCTTCTCATCATATGGCATCTTCATAGTCTATATTCTCTTCATTTGAGCCTTGCACCATGCCACATATTTCAATGGGCAATCATACATACATGGATGTAATTGGGAAAGGATCTATTGTCATTGGGGATAACTCCTTCAATGATGTGTTGTGTGTACCCCACCTGACAAACAATCTTCTTTCCATCTATCAAATCACACATGGGGCAACAAAGAAAATTGTGGAGTTCACACCTAATTCAGTTATCATTAAAGACTTTGAGACTAGAGCTATCATTGCGAATGGGGTGGCTGATCATGCATCTCGGTTGTACTCCTTTTCACATTTTAGTCCTATTGATGAGGTTGATTCTTCCTATGTTGATGATTCATATTTTAAGGAGAACTTTGGGTACTTGAACTTGGGGATTCTCATATGTGACCCCATTCTTGAGCCATGCATTTCATCCCCTCCTATTGATATCACATCACCTATTGCACCTGATGATGCAACTAGTGCGACAATTTTGCCTTCTTGTGATTCAGTGCAGTAGGATATTTCATGTCTTCTAGCTTTAGTTCATTGGGATGACTACTTGATAGACATTGTAGGTTTGTTTGTGGAGTCCTACATTGCAGATTTGGGAGACATAATTGATGACATTCATCTTCTCTTTGATGGAGATGATCCTTCTTGTATTTTTGTGATGGAACACTCTGACCCTCTTGTGCATTCTCTGCATGATCATTCTTTTGAGGTTGACATGATTGTGGATACTTTTGTACAATAGTTGGAGGCGGTCCCTTTATTCTTAGACGAGACATGTGAGTCTTTGGATATTGTTGTACATTCTTCTCCACTAGATCTTGGAGTGCCTTTCTTAACATTGTGGAGCAGTTCACCAGCTTTGGAGGGGGTAGCTTTCAACATCGACATGGGGACACTTGGGCAGTTTTTAGAGACTTCATTCATCATGATTTGTTTTCCTATATATTCTTTTCATGATTGGGGAGACTTCAGGATACACCTTTGGTTTTGTTTCTTCCTAAGGGGAGGGACATTGTTTGATGTTTGTGGAGAAGTTTCTTCATTCAGTATCGAACTTCTACCATTGGTTCAGATTCTACATTGAGGGGGTGCTACTTGGTCTCTCTTCTTCTCTTATATGGGGGGACTTTTTTCTCACATGGGGTTTTGTCCTTCTCATACTTCTTTGAGAGTTCCATTATATATAGTTTTTATCTCTCTTTTGGGGGAGGGTTTTTTCCCATTGGGTTTTTCTCTCTTTCCCTTCTTTATGAGAGATTGCATTTGTTTGCCAACATTTGCATTTGTACATGGGTACCTAACATGGCTTTGTAGCTGGGACCCATTTTGCATTGCTTAGTTGCATTGTAGACTTAAGTGCATTCCTCTAAGTTGCACTTAAGGGGGGGTGTTGGTGTAATTATTTATTCATATTGGATATAATCACAGTTTACTTAAGTTTACTTAGGTACATGCATATCATAGTAGTTACTATATGAGACACCTAGGGATATGTGCTACATTGGGAGTGTGTATGCAGGAGAATTTCCACCTTTTATGATGTGATCTTGTTGTTACTTTATCATATCCACTTATTGTGGAGTGATAATTCCACCTTCGGTTGGTGATTCACCTCATGTGGAATATTTTACTATTTCTCCTACCTACCCCTACCCATGCATCTCATTGAGCCACATGTCATCATTGTGTGCTCTCTTGACTCTTAGCCTTTCCTTTATAAGAAGGCTCATCTACATTGTATGTAACTTTTGATGATCCAGTTGATCAATATTTGCTCTTGATAGAATACAATTTACTCATATCAATATTTTGTCTCTCTATTTTGTACTTTTCATTGAGCTCTTGATTTTGGCAAAATATCACAAGCTTTATTTGTTGTATCAATTACTCTCCTTCGATATCAAATATTATTGCTTTTAGTAATCCTGATGATCACACTCATGTTTGCATTAATTTTGTTATTTAATGACTTCTATTAAAGATTATTTTTTGCTTCCTAATATAAATAAGGCGATCCCACAATAGTGGGTTACACTTTTGGTCATGAAGAAAAAATGGTAGTGGTGGAAAAATCAATTTTCAGCATCTTTGATTGAAAGGGAACCTTTAGTTGAAGGGAACTTCTATCTTTCAATCAAACATATGGGTTCAATCGAAGGCCTTGTCGACCATTTTTTTCAAATAAAATAATAGGTTTGATTGAAGTGGGTTTTCGATCAAACCTTTTTATTTAATTTTTTTGGTAAAGTTTATAACTGTCAAAAATGACATTGAAACTTTTATCTTCGATAGTTACCTCAGTAAATGTTAGGATTAATGATAGTCCCAAAGATACTAATAAGGGGGGGGGTGTGAATCAGTATCTGACTAGTTTACAAAATATTTAACCTTATTAAGTATTTTGTATTCCAAAACAGTGTACCGGTAAACAAGAATTAATGCAGTAAATATGAACAGTAAAGACAACATAGAAAGCACACCATAACACAAGATGTTTAACAAGGAAACCCAGTGTGGCAAAAGCCTCAGTGGGATTTGTGACCCACAATATTCACTCACTGGCCAATGAATGCATATTACTTACAAGAGGGGCCTGCACATGTAGGAAGGCCAATTGCCTAGAGCTCACTGCTCAATTACAAAAGGAAGTCTCATCGACTTACAAAATGGATTATGAGAATCTAATATAATGTATTGCTATAATTCAGCATCTGCTATGTCAGGTTCAGTATCGGTTTAAGCTCATACTATAACCATAAACCCTTATACAAAATCTGCCTTAATATTCGCTCATCACTTCTACATTATCCATGTGTCCATCCTATCTCTTTTTTTAATTACAAAATGATTTACAAGATCTCATACATATATGAGTCTTATTATAATATTCCATGTTGACTTTACAAAACATATTTACAATTAAATACAATAAATAAAATCCAATCGGCTGGGGTGCCGGTATACATTGTTGTTGTTGCTGGTGAAGTGTCTGTCAGTGCCGGTGCCTACCGGTGATTTGCCAGATGAATGCTGGGTGGATGCCTGTAGGTTGCCATCAATGGAAACACCATAATTTCTCACTAGAGTGTAGAATTCCAACAATCTCCCCCTTTGGCATTGATGGAAACACTCATGAGAAAAATCCAAAAATCTGTCCCAAAAATGAAGTCCAAAATTTAACAAAAAATGTGTGCTCCCCTTGAGAAGATGATCTCCTCTAATAGCTATTTTTCTCTGTCCACTACTCCCCCTTTTACATCAATGACAAAGGTTGTCAAAAATTGTCAAATGAGTGTAGATTTCAGCTTGAACTTTGTAACCGGTTGGTTACAATCTGGAATACGTCTGCTAATACCAAGTTTAAGCTCTATATAAACCTGTTACTGTTCTTCATAGCTACCTCAGTTCTCTGAATTGTACCGGTGAGATGATGCATATGTTCCTTCGGTGTCTTTTGTCCTTGAATTAATGCCTCAAAGATTTCTTTCCTTAGAGAGATAAGGTTATCTAACTTAGGACTGAGTTTGCACTTAAGGTCTCTAGCTTTTCCCTTTATCCTTTCCTTCTCTTTCTCCAACTTCTCCTGTTTTTCCTCAAATGCAGCAATTTCTTGTTTAATAACTGATATAGGTTTAGATGAACCAATGATATTATCAACTATATTATTTATCTCCTTTTGAACTTTGCTTATTTCCTTATCAATGTCAACTGTCAACATATTTGTCTTGCAAGTATCTCTGTACAGTTTTTTATACTCCAAAATTGTTTTATTCAGTGCCGGTAAAAGTGTATTGATGTGTTTCGTGCACTTGTTTATTGTTTCCTCAAAGAATTTTGTTTTTTCCTTTTCCATTTTCTCCTTGAATATTTCCTCATTTGTTTGATCAACTGTCAGCATATTACCAATAATATATTTAGACAATGTGTCTAACTGACCTAAAGAATCCTTTACATTCTCTAAATTGCATTTGGGTGCAATCAACTTAAGAATAGGGATTGTGTCATCAATTGCCTTATTGGACAATGCATTACAATCTGTTATTTTCTTTATTGAATCCAAAATTTCTTCAGTCACATTAGTAGGTCTAAATTCTATTAGTGAAGTACCAGATGTCTGACCAACTACCTTTACAATTTCTATGCTTCCGGTGGGATTAACCAATTTACCTGAATCAACCTTTGGTGGGTCAGTCTGTGTTTGCATTTCCACTAGCAATAGTTTTGGTTTCTATGTGATTGTCGGTTTCACTACCTCAATGTGTACCTATGCTTCTGTCAGTTTCTCAATTTGTTTTTCTGTGTTATCCACTGCCGGTGTCTCAGTTACTGTCTATGCAAGTTTCTGAGTGCTTGCATCAAGATTATCAGTAACCATTCCACTGTCCAATGTTTCCATTGAATGCTTAGCTTGCTCTGCTTGTGTCTCAACCTCAATATTATCTATCGATTGCTTAGTAGCAATATCATTTTTCTTTTCCTCTATGTTCTCCTTATCAACTACAATGTTTACTTTCTGAGTGTCAATATTCATAGTGTACAAAATTTATGACTCAGGGTTGGTATCCTCATGTGGTGTATCCATATTCTTAGTAGCTGGTGTGCTATCAGTCTGTACTGGTGGAGTAACCAAAGGTGGTGGTAGGTTGTCAGTTACTTTAATGTTGGGTAATCCACCTACTTTACCTTTCCCTTTGTCTCTGTCTTTTTGATAAACCTTGAAAGTTTTCTTTGGTCTGTTCAACTCTTCCCGTTTTTCCTTCTCAACAAAAAAAATATCCCACTTGTCTGCTATTTCTTTTGCAATTTCATTTACCCTACCAACCATTAGGCTCACATTCCGGTGTCCACTTACAAAAACTGATCTATTAGCTTCACTAATTAATTCATCAGTTTCTTCTATAGAGTTGACCGGATGTACAACTAGTAGTTTTTCAATCTTTAGTTTCTTGTCAAGCTCCATGACTGCAATCCTTTTTTCATCTAACCGCCTATATAATTCACTAGGCAAATCATCTACAACTTCAATTAATACTTTCTTGTAAATATCAAGATGTAAAATAATGTTGTTCTCAATACTTTCTTTCTCTGCATCAGTAAATGTATTGTACAATTTGCTAACATTAGCTAAGTTGCCTTCATCAGTTATTTCACTTTATAATTTATCTAGAGGTGGTATAACTTGTTGTTGCTTTTTCTTCTTTGGTGTCAACTTCGTTGCCGGTGGTCTCATTGCCTGTTGCTTCTGCCTTGGTGTTCTTGTTTTCTTGGGAGGAGGAGAGGGTACCGGTGAGGGTTTTATCTTCCTATCAACTCGTATAAATTCAGTAGGAATTTCACTATCAGAGGATGTACCAACCGGTGAGAGATGTGCCTCTGGTTGTAATCCTTCTAAGTCACTTTCCTTTATTCTAGTTATGGTCATGACATTTTCTTTAATTTCCTTAACTTGTTTAGAAGCACTCCTTATGTATTTTTCTCTTCTCTTTCTTTGTTTCAATGTTTGTACACCACTTTCTATTGTTTGTGCATTTCCAAAAACCTTTTGTTCCGGTTCTCTAGGGGCTTCTAATAGAGATTTGGTATAAGTTTCAATGATGTTTACATCTGCCTCATACCCCATTTCTGTTACCCATAGAGTTCTAGGAAGAACTGCCTCCATCCAGATCTCATCCTTTTTAATTACAAAACATATTTCCTTTTCATACTTGTCTACAATGCTTTGTGGTAATCTCTCTCTTGTTTTCATTTTTTCTTTAAATGTTTTGAAGTACTCTATTATATTGTTATCCTTATTAGTGCCCATACTGGTGAATATTTCTAACAGTTGTTTGCCTACTGATATATTATAACCAAAGTCTTTCTTACCAATACCGGGAACCTCTTTTGTGAGATACAACATCAGACGTATCAGAAGATTGCCAAAACGAAAAGTTCCTTTCTTATCACCTTTGATCTTTTTCAGGTTATCTATCAACTCATCCTTTAACCACTCACATATATCTATTTTTGCATCATTATTGACCATATCATATGCACTTTTAATACAAAGAATGGAAATAGAGTTGAGTCGGTTTGCATGTGTGGTTTTGTAACCTAGAATCATGCTTATAAATCTAACATTCACATCATTAACATCAATTACTCTCAGGGATGTACTATCATATGTTGCTCCTGTTAATGTCATCACTGTGTTATTAGGAACCTTCTTAGTTTTATCTGGCCTGCTACTAGTGGAGGGTAAACCAGTCACTACCGCAACTGCTTCTTTGGTGATTTTACAAATAGAATCTAGCCAAAAGAATTCTCCATGAACTCTTCTAAGGATAATCCTTACTACCTCCTTAGGAAAATCAGGGATGTCCAAGATTTCCACAAAACTTAAAGTTTCAATTACCTTGTGTTCGGGTTTTACATTTCCATTTTCATCACAGATAATAGTTGTAAACAGTTTCAATATTTCCTTTGAACCTAATTCCTTAATATTGCAATGAATATAGATTCTAGGGTCTTCAGCATATGCAACACCTTTTGGAATTTTTGAAAAAGCGCCTAGAGAATCATCTTGTTTCACTATCTCAGGAATGATAATAAAAATGGGTCTAGGGCGCTTCACAACTTCTACAATAGCAGGGTTTTCAATAAATTCTAGAGCAGAGGAGGAAGCCATTGATAAATACCTTAAGATGCCTAATAATAGTTTGAATGCTTGAAAGAAATCACTTTACTTCTTCTCTTTGGATGCCCTTGCTAAGATTTCACACTCTTTGAAAGTTTGAATGCTCGATGAATTGAAAAAGAGAGAAAATCACTGATTTATAATGTCTTTTCCTCTAACAACCGCAATAAATGCTTGCCGCTTAAGTGAAACTTAACACATCTGCTGGTAGAGAAGAAGTCCATCTTCTTACCATTAACCGAGGGTAAAATTGCATGATTTTCAACTTGCTGCAATACCCCCAAGGGTTACTTTTTCAGTTGGATGAAGAGTCTCTTGCCGGTGGAGTAATACTCTGTTCTACCGGTGAAGGAATAATCTCATCAACATTCTGATCTTTCTTTCTAATCCATTGTCTTGAAAATTATTGCTTTACCTCATCAACCTTCTCTTTGCCTTTCAAACTGGGTCCTTTATTGTTTGCCGGTGAAGCCTTGTTTCTACAAAATTTTGCAATATGTCCAATCTCGTTACAAGCTTAACAAGTCATATTGTTTTTTTGAATAGCCTTTCCATATCCTATGCTGGTTTGTGTTCTGCATTGATTAGATAAGTGCCTAAATTTTCCACAAATATAACATCTTACATTCATTCTGCAGTTTTCTAAATTGTGACCAATTTTGTTGCATTTGGAACATTGACCGGTGGGTGCACTATATTCTGATTGTTTCTAGATCTACACTGATTTTCTCTATGACCGTACTTGTTACAGTTAAATCATTTCCCATTAAATTTGTAGGTATAAGGTTGTCTTACCAGTTTACTGTGATCATGATTGTTTGCAGTACCAGAACTTTCTCCAACTTCAAATCCAAGTCCATTAGTGTCTCCATTAGGTTTCTGACTTTTCAGCATACCATCAAGTTCTTCTGAACTTTTCTTGAATTTCTCTTTATGTTGATTTGCAGTAGCCAACTCATTTTCCAGAATTCCCTTTTGTCTCATAAGTTCAGTTTTATCATGTTCCATGTGAATCAAATATGTCTTCAACATATCATTTTCATGACCGAGTCTTAGATTTTCATTTCTAGCATCATTGAGTCTCCTAGTCAAGTCATCTTCATTCTTCTTTCTGTCTTCAATGTCTTTACAAAATCTCATAGTCATGTCTTGCATTTAATTCCTCAAAGTCATGTTTTCTTTCCTCATCTTGCTTACAAGCTCATTAAGAGTTTCATTTTCATCAACATTACTCTGCATCTTCTCATGAAGTTCTTTTCTCTTATTTCTAGCAATAGCGAGATTCTCCTGAAGTCCTTGAATGAATTCCCGTGGAGTCCTTATATCATCTTCAAGTTTGATATTCTTTGACTTCTCTGCATCATAGTCCACAAGAGCTCCTTCTAATTGATTTCTTAAATTATCCATCTGTACTGGTGTCAGAATCTTCCTCAAGCTGTTAGACTTTTGAAAATAGAGGACCAGGCTCTGATACCAATTGTTAGGATTAATGATAGTCCCAAAGATACTGAGAGGGGGGGGGGGTGAATAAGTATCTCACAGGTTTACATAATATGTAAATATGAACAGTAAAGACAACGTAGAAAACACACCATAACACAAGATGTTTAACAAGGAAACTCGGTGTGGGAAAAACCTTGGTGGGATTTGTGACTCATAATATTCACTCATTGGCCAATGAATGGATATTACTTACAAGAGGGGCCTACACATGCAGGAAGGCCAACTGCCTAGAGCTCACCACTCAATTACAAAAGGAAGTCTCACTAACTTACAAAATAGATTATGAGAATCCAATATAATGTACTTCTATAATTCAACATCTTCTATGCTAAGTTCATACTATAACCATAAACCCTAATACAAAATCTGCCTTAATATTCACTCATCAATTCTACATTATCCATGTGTCCATCCTATCTCTTTTTTTTAATTACAAAATGATTTACAAGATCTCATACATATATGAGTCTTATTACAATATGCCATGTCGGC